>NW_016814655.1:4745935-4751179 GCF_001698545.2 Rhinopithecus bieti | reverse complement strand
TTTTTTTTTTTTTTTTGAGAAGGAGTCTTGCTCTGTCGCTCAGGCTGGAGTGCAGTGGCCTGGTTTCGGCTCACTGCAACCTCGGCCTCCCGGGTTCACACCATTCTCCTGCCTCAGCTTCCCGAGTAGCTGGGACTAAAGGCGCCCGCCACCATGCCCAGCTAATTTTTTGTGTTTTTGGTAGAGATGGGGTTTCACCGTGTTAGCCAGGATAGTCTTGATCTCTTGACCTTGTGATCCGCCCGCCTCGGCCTCCCAAAGTGCTAGGATTATAGGTGTGAGACACTGCACCTGGCCTGGATAATTTTTATATTTTTAGTAGAGATGGGGTTTTGCCATGTTAGCCAGGCTGGTCTCGAACTCCTGGCCTCCAGTGATACGTCCACCTTGGCCTCCTAAAGTGCAATAGGCATAAGCCACCTCTCCTGGCCATTATTTATTATTTTTTTATGGATAGAAATATAAAGCATGTTGCTGGGCATGGTGGCTCATGCCTGTAATCCCAGCACTTTGGAAGGCCAAAGCAGGAGGGCTGCTTGAGCCCAGGACTTTAAGACCAGCCCTGGCAACACAGTGAGACCCTGTCCCTACAAAAAATAAAAAACAAATAAGCCAGGCATGGTAGCGCATGCCTGTGGTCCCAGCTACTTAGGAAGCTGAGGTGAGAGAATTGCTTGAGCCTGGGAGGTCGAGGTTGCAGTGAGCTGTATTTTGCACTCCAGCCTGGGTAACAGAGTGAGACTCTGTCCCAAAAAATAAAATAAAATAAAATAAACCATGTTGATTTTTAGTTAAGAACATAAGAACATCTTTACAGGAAAGTTATTTGTTCTGTGCTATAGCTGATAATTTTGTTCTAACGACACATGGCTAGAACGAGAGTCAAAGAATCCCAGAGTGTAAAGGGCATATAATTTAATCTCCCAGCCCAAGAAGAAATTCCTTCAAACTGAGTCTTAGAATTATGTAAAACGGTTGTATTTGTTACACACATTGTACCAGGCAATAATTCAAACCAGTTTGTTCTCTAAGATCAAATGATACTTCTGATAAATAATTCTCAACAATTGCAACTTTGGACAATCATATGCAAATATGCATAATTATTAAGAATTCCTTTCTGCCTCAGAGACTCTTTGTTTACCACTTTAGTACTGTATTTGTACTGACTTGCTAAGGACCACATTAACCTCTCTATGCCTCAATTTTTTCCAGCAGTAAAATGGAAGGTTTAGTCTAAGCTAGACAAATTCTGTGCCAAAAGATTTGGGGGAGAGAGATTGAATAGATTTGAAACAAACAAAAGTCTGGCTTTTAAAAGGCCAGACTTTTTTTCCTTTTCTTCTTTTGGGGGGACAGGGTCTTCCTCTGTTGCCTAGGCTGGAGTGTAGCGGCGTGAACACTGCTCACTGCAGCTTCAACTTTCTGGGCTCAAGCGATCCTCCCACCTCAGCCTCTCCAGTAGCCGGGACTACTGGCTCACACCACCCCGCCCCACTAAGTTTTGTATTTTTTGTAGAGATGGGGTTTTGCCATGTTGCCCAGGCTGGTCTCGAACTCCTAAACTCAAGTGATCCACCCAAAGGCAAGACTTTTTTTTGCTGTTTTTATCTCATCTGGTCTTGAATATTTTGACAGCATTCCTTCTTATAACTATATTTATAAGAAGTCTCCCTGGTTTCTATTAGCTAGCTATATTGCAATCACTCATTTATAATATCACCTTTCAGAAAAGTAAAAATTAAAATTCTGAGATCCTCAGGGGACTGGTGACATAAAAAGGCTAAGAAGAGGAAAACCCATTTTACTATTCATCGTGAGTTCCTGATTGTAAGTGAAAAGAAGGGGTCTCATTACCTCTTAAAATAAATTCTAAAACATCTGGAATTTATCAAATTAGTACATTAAATGACATATAGGCAAAGTTCTTCTCATGCATTTTCTGCTTAGTGCAGAAATTATGAAGGAAGATCTGTTTCCTATTTTTTAAAAAAAAATTTTTTTTGGCTGTGTGTGGTGGCTCACACCTGTAATCCCAGTACTTTGGGAGGCCGAGGTGGGTAGATCACCTGAGGTCAGGAGTTCGAGACCAGCCTGGCCAACATGGTGAAATCCTGTATCTACTAAAAATACAAAATTAGCCGGGTGTGGTGACACATGCCTGTAATCCCAGCTACTTGGGAAGCTGAGGCAGGAGAATTGCTTAAACCTGGGATGTAGAGGTTGCAGTGAGCCAAGATTGTGTCTCTGCTCTCCAGCCTGGGCAACAAAAGCAAAACTCTATCTCAAAACAAAAACAAAAAACAAAACCATATATACATATATATGTATGTTGGTTTTGTTTGTTTGTTTGTTTGAGAAAAGGTCTCACTCCTGATGCCTAGGCTGGAGTACAGTGGCGAAATCATGATTCACTACAGCTTCAACCTCCCGGGCTCAGGTGATCCTCCCACCTCAGCCTCCAGTGTAGCTGGGACTATAGATGTGTGCGACCACACCCAGCTAATTTTTTGTATTTTTAGTAGAGACAGGGTTTCACTATGTTGCCCAAGCTAGTCTCAAACTCCTGGCCTTATGCAATCTGCCCGTGACGGCCTCCCAAAGTGCTAGAATTACAAGAGTGAGCCACTGCGCCCGGCCTATAAAATATTTTCAAAGTTTAAAATTAATGTTTTAGGTTTTCCTCATGTGTCTCTTTTAAAGAAATCACTAAAATGCTGTTTTTTTTTTTTTTTCAGGCAGAGGCTTTCTACACACTAATTACATTTGAAATTAAAGAATTAAGAGAAAAACAAGGCCAGGCACAATGGTTCACATCCGTAATACTAGTGCTTTGGGAGGCCGAGGCAGGAGGATAGCTCAAGGCCAGGAATTCAAGATCAGCCTGGGCAACAAACACTAGACACATATCCCTACCAAAAAAAAAAATTATCCAGGTGTGGTGGTATGCACCTATGGTTCCAGCTACTCAGGAGGCTGGGACAGAAGGATGGCTTGAGCCCAAGAGTTTGAGGCTCCAGTGAACTATGGTCAGGCCACTGCAGTATGGGCTGGGGAACAGAGCAAGACCCTGTCTCAAAAAAAAAAGAAGAGAGAAACATGTTTATTCATCTTAAAAGGAGAGGAGCAAAGCACAGATAAGAAAGAAAAATAAATCATTCTAACTATAAGGGTGAGCACAGTGGCTCACGCCTGTAATCCCAGCATTTTTGGAGGTCGAGGCAGGCAGATCATTTGAGGCCAGGAGTTTGAGACCAACCTGGCCAACATGGTGAAACCCCACCTCTACTAAAAATACAAAAAATTGGCTGGGCATGGTGGCGGGCACCTATATTCCCAGCTACTTGGGAGGCTGAGGCAGGAGAATAGCTTGAACCTGGGAGGTGGAGGTTGCAGTGAGCTGAGATCACGCCAGTGTACTCCAGCCTGGGCCACAGAGCCAGACTGTCTCAAAAAAAATAAATAAATAAATTCTAACTATAGATAAACTTTATTAACCTAATGGTGTGGAATACAGTGCTTCTACATTTCTAATGAGTAACTTTCCTTATTAGGAAATAATAACTTCAGATGCTTCACCTTTAAGTGAAATTACAGAGAAATGGAAAGTTCAGCTAATGTTTTCTTCCAGCAAAACAATAAATGGCATTTCAAGCATGGTATAGGGAAGACAAGTACAAATATAATACAGCATCATATTAATCCAACTACTGAGGACAGGGGATCACAGGATTATCAGGGTTTGCTAAATAGGGAAGAGGATATTTATAGAGATCAGGGTTCTGCCTGAAAGGTACAAAGTAAGCTGATTTAAGAGGCTGGATGAAAGAGACCAGAATAAGTCTATTCTGTGTATGTATATTTATATGCCCATATTTTATTTTAACTGTCAAATGAAGGGAGACAGCGATTAGAAGTTAAATTTATTATGGGGCTGAGTTTTGCAGTATAAATACAATGAAATTAATTTTTAAAGTGCATTTTTTGGCCAAAATATCCATTCACGCAATTATCATTAAACACCCATAATGTGCCCCAAGTACAATAGTGAGCAAAACAGGCATGATGTCTATGTAGGATTTATATTCCTGTGACATTAAATAAAGCAATTTAAGAAACATGAACTTCAGTTAAAAGTATATTGTGTGTTACCAGCATGTGTGTATACAAGTTATCTGCACCCTGGTGGGCAGAAGTGGTTTGACTCAACCGCAAAACATTTAAACAAACTTTTCTACAGTCAAATCATGAATAGATGTGCTATGGACTACAGACGTTTTATCTGCCTTGAAATCAGCTTAAACTATTGGCAGAGGCATGGTGCACTGACCTAAAACAATACAAACTAGGTCATTCAAAGAAACCAGAGTGGTGGAGGAGGAAGGAATGTGTTGGTATATGGAAAATATATGTGGTTGTGAGGAGCAGCTAAAATTTAAATTCTGAAATTACGAAGCCAACCGTCAAGTACATACAGTCCCCATAACTAGCTTAAATATAACTGACTTGTTTGTTTTTACGTCTTTCAACTGAACTCCTATCAGCTTAAAGCTCAAAATTGAGAACTTCATCCAGACTGTGTCTTCTTTCTTATCACCCTCTCCTAAATAAATACGAACAATATTTCCTGAGGAAAAAAGTCTGGGCATCTCAGGAAGAGTGGGTTCCCACTTCACCAGAGTGCTAATGAAACGAATATTATGGGCTTTTACACAGACTTGTATTCAGCTTCTGTGTGTGTGTATATATATATATACAGACACATATATATATATCTGTATATATCTGTGTATATGTGTGTGTGTGCGTGTGTGTGTATATATAAAAAACACTGAACACAGTTTCAACTAGAAAATAGGAAGAGGCCGGGTGCGGTGGCTCACGCCTATAGTCCCAGCACTGTGGGGGGCCAAGGCAGGCGGATAACGAGGTCAGGAGATCGAGATCATCCTGGCTAACACCGTGAAACCCTGTCTCTACTAAAAAAAAAAAAAGAAAAAGAAAAAGAAAATTAGCCGGGTGTGGTGGCGGGCGCCCGTAGTCCCAGCTGCTATGGATGCTGAGGCAGGAGAATGGCGTGAACCCGGGAGGCGGAGCTTGCAGTAAGCCAAGATCGCACTACTGCACCCAGCGTGGGTGACAGAGTAAGACTCTGTCTCAAAGAAAAAAAAAGAAAATAGGAATAATACTTATTGGTTTTTTTTTTTTTTTTTTTTTTTTTTTTTTTTTTTGAGGGGGGTCCCC
>NW_016814655.1:4734958-4745869 GCF_001698545.2 Rhinopithecus bieti | reverse complement strand
GTGGCCGGATCTCAGCTCACTGCAAGCTCCGCCTCCCAGGTTCACGCCATTCTCCTGCCTCCGCCTCCCAAGTAGCTGGGACTACAGGCGCCCGCCTCGTCGCCCGGCTAGTTTTTTGTATTCTTTAGTAGAGACGGGGTTTCACCGTATTAGCCAGGATGGTCTCGATCTCCTGACCTTGTGATCCGCCCGTCTCGGCCTCCCAAAGTGCTGGGATTACAGGCTTGAGCCACCGCGCCCGGCCCCTAATACTTATTGTTATATCTTATATCTCTTATATCTCAAGAGATGTTGCTATAAGGATAAAATAAGGTCATGTATGTAAAGCATGACATCATGTATGTAAAGCATGACACATAGCAGCCACTCAAAACACTACCCCCGTGTTTTGCTTTGTTTTTTAAATAATTTTTCACTGGCCATTTTCTTTTTTTTTTTTTTGAGACGGAGTCTGGCTCTGTCGCCCAGGCTGGAGTGCAGTGGCCAGATCTCAGCTCACTGCAAGCTCCGCCTCCCAGGTTCACGCCATTCTCCTGCCTCCGCCTCCCAAGTAGCTGGGACTACAGGCGCCCGCCTCGTCGCCCGGCTAGTTTTTTGTATTCTTTAGTAGAGACGGGGTTTCACCGTATTAGCCAGGATGGTCTCGATCTCCTGACCTTGTGATCCGCCCGTCTCGGCCTCCCAAAGTGCTGGGATTACAGGCTTGAGCCACTGCGCCCGGCCTCACTGGCCATTTTCTAACTAGAAAACATAAATAACTGTTGGGAACAATCTTCAAATGTTGAACATGCTTGAGAACGACCACAAGCTCCATATATGTAGAAAGTGCTCCATAAATACTGAACAAAGGAGTCATATGTTAAATAACAGCGGTTAGTTATATGCTAAAATTACTGTCGTTTTAGTAATTCATCAAGAACCTGTCATTGTAAAGCAGGCATAAAACAGCTGACTAAATGCTCAGAGAAACCCATATTTGGGTTTTTGCCACAGTTACCCAAATTTGAAAAAAAATACGTATTTGTCACAGCTGACGTTTGAAACAAAAACCAAACAAACCTTGGGGTTCACTTTTCGGTTGTACAGTTAACCCTGGGGGCTCATGGGATACCAGATGAGACACACTTAAGTCACACCACTGACTAAACTGTTTCACTTCAAGTTTTAAGACTAGCTCACACTTTTGGAGATAGAAAAAAAAGTATTTGGGAAACCAGATAAAGAATCCGGAATAATTTGTCCTAATTTCTTATTGTTAATCTTAGGAAAAAGGAAAAAAGAAAAACAAAATCTGTTTTCATCATTGATCACAACAGTTGTATACAACAGTGTTGTATATACACTGTCAATTTGTTGTATAAAGTGCCAATTTGCACCTGGAAACATGGGCAGTGGTTAATTTACTGTGGTCTGTAATTATAAATTAAACAATCATGGAATTACACAGTCCACTTAATTGATAAACAAATTGGGAAAAGTTAGACAGCTCTCATGCACTTCTCATCCATAATGACGAATCTTAACTCTGTTGGTTCGGCATGCCCTTTTCATTTCAATTCTAACTATTTTCTGGGTAAATATTTATGTTTGTATTCATTTGTTGAGAAAAAAGCCTTTAAACGGAGAGCTCACGTATAAATGATTAAGAAAAAGAAACAGTTGTAAAAAACTGTTTAGCCTAAGGTTAAAAAAAAAAAAAAAACTGAAAGTGTAGCAAGTGTGAAATGTGATTGGCAACTTCAAATAACCCTACTTCTTTAACAATCTGACAATGTAAAATCAATTGAGTTTTTTTCCTATCTAAAGCTACTCACTGGATAATCTGACCAAACATACATCTATTTCTTTTTCTTCCTTTCTAGCTTTTTTTTTTTTTTTTTTGGTTTTTTTTTTTTTTTTTTTTTTTTTACTTCTTAAATTGACAGAAATGGCTCAACATTTCTAAAAGTGAAGAAAGGAACTAGGAAGAGAGGTGGAGCAGTAACTATAAGTTTGATGACAGACTCTTTGCAGCCAACTAACCTGCTTTAAGTGGTTCAAAATCAATTTTTCTTTGATAGCTCTAAAATTACTCAATTCCATTTTAACTCCCTCCAACTAACTGTACAGACATCAACAAGAAACAGAGTGTCAACGGTCAGATCTGTCACAATCATAATTTAGAATTTGGGAAAGCTTTAATTAGGGCTGACAGAGAAAAGGCTTGCCCCAGATTTAAGCTCGATCTCCATTTTTAACATCTCGTTCTTTTCAGTTTGGAGACCCCAAGCTAGGATTAAGATCTTTTGGCCCTGGTGTGGTCACATGCAAGAGGAGACTGCAAAAGGTTTCGAAGGAAATTCCAGAGACCGGGCAGCTAATATGCTTCCATCAACATGGATTAAGTATTGAATGAAAAATCGGTCATCACCAACAACCAGGTCTTGCACAACTCTCAGCAAATAGCTAAATAATTCGGGACTGAGGAAGCGCACCCGCCACGCAGACACCAAGACGGCGTAAAATCCACCAGGCATCCCTTCAAAGCGGCTCCCCTTTGTGTCCTGGGACTTACTCCCCTACCCCCCAGGGGCCCAGACAGCGCGAGAAGGAGGAAGGCTAAGCTACCATCTCCCCTGCTACCGCCAGGGCGACCTCAGAGCCAGCGGGGCCGGCCTTCTCTCCGCTTCTGGCCGGGCTCCAGACGAACCCCACTTTACTGCAGCGCCGGGAGACCGATTGCCCGGGAAGTCTAAGCCAGCGAGCGAAAGCTGCTCTCTACAGCTCCTGGGATCCGCCCTCACCCCTGTCCCCAGAGTAACGATGGAGCCTGAGCTCCGCACCCGGCCAGCCGCGCACTCTGCCAGCCCCTTCCCCAAGCCTCGGACCCGCCGCAAGCCCCGCCTTCCTCTCCAGGCCCAGGCCTCCCTCCAGGGCCCACCCTCGGGGCTCCCCGCCGACCCCCGAAATCAGTGCAGAACCCAGATAGCAGGCTGAGCGATGTCCCATTCCCTCCTTGGCTTTAAGCGCAGTGCTCCGCCCTGGGCCTGGGGACGAGAGGGGGGTAACCGGCCGGCTCCAAGGGGGCCCAGGTCCCCACACTCACCATCCTCCCGCCGAGTCCCTCCTCCTCCTCCTCCTCCTGCCTCCCCCGTTACCAAGGGCAACTGCTGCGGCGCCGCCCCCGACGTCCCTCGCACGCACAGCGGAGGAGTGGAGCAGCAGTACGGGGCGGGGTGCAGCTCCGCTTTCCCCCAGAGTGCGCAAGCGCGCCAAGGCGCCCGCCCACTGCGCGGGCGAGCTACGGGAGCTGCAGAGGCGGCGGCCGGCTAGCCTGGACCTGGGAGTGGAGAAAGGCTGCCCACGTGGCTGGCGGGAGCCTCCCGGCCTGGGATTGGTCGAAAAGGAGGGGCGTGGGCGGGCATGGGGGCCGTTCCCCCGCCCAGGTCTCTCACCCGGCCAGGTTTCTAAGGCGGACTGTAACTGGTGTGGCATTTGTCCCGGGACCAGGTAAGGGGCCTTGGGACGAGGGCGCTCGCCCTGTCTACCTCCAATCCCCACATCTCGGGAGGGAGCTGAGATTTCTGTCCTGACTGTCCAGGCGGGGCTGCAGCGCGGGCTAGACTTCCACCTGCAGAAGCCACGTGGCGCGAGGAGTGTGCCCTGGGGCTGCAGATGGGCCCCTCTGCTCCGATCCCCATTGCCTGCAGGTGGCAGGCCGAGGGGCTGGGGCGTTACGAGCCGTCCGGGATAGGGGAGTACCGATGGGGGGAGACCGTCTGTCGGAGGGCAAGAAGCAGCCTGGGGCTGGCCCTGAGCCCTGAGGTGAGCTGAAGCACAGGTGAAAGGCGTTTTGGGGATCGGCCCAGTTTTTGTTTTGTGACAGGGTGTCGCTCCGTCGCGCGGGCCGGAGTGCGGTGTCGCGATCTCGGCTCACTGCAGCCTTCGCCTCGCGGGCTTAAAAGCGATTCTCCCGCCTCAGACTCTCGAGTAGCTGGGATTGCAGGTGGGCGCCACCACGCCTGGCTAATTTTTTGTATTTTGTTTTTGTAGAGACAGGGTTTCGCCATGTTGCCCAGGCTGCGCTCGAACTCCTGGGGTCAAGCGATCCGCCCGCCTAGGCCTCCCAAAGTGCTGGGACTACAGGTGTCCCAAAGTGGTGAGCCACCGTGCCCAGCCTCTGGCCGGTTTTGCTAAGCTGCTTTGGACCGGACCGTGCACCATCTGTAGTCCTGGAGGAGGCAACAATGAGCCTGCATTTTCAGCCAAGGAAGAGCAAGAAGGGTACTGGGGTGGGTTGGGAAGTGCTACCTCCCACCCCTTTCCTGATGCAGAGGACTATAAGAAGAGTTTGCACAAACGTGTTAGGCCCTGTTCTAGACGCTGTAGACACAGCAGTGGACAAAATCAGCCCGTATGGAAATTACATCCTTCCTAATGAAATACGTTTCATACCAAATTTCATTTCATTTTCACAACCCCTATAAATTGGTAATTGCGGCCAGGAGCAGTGGCTCATGCCTTTAATCCCAGCACTTTGAGAGACTGAAGGGGAGGATGACGCGAGCCCAGGAGTTGGAGACCAGCCCAGGCAACACAGTAGGACCCTGCCTCTATAAAAAAATTTTTTTTTTAACTTAGCCAGAGGTTCTGTGGCACACTTGTAGTCCTGGCTACTCAGGAGGTTGAAGCTGGAGGATTGCTTGAGCCCAGGAGCTATTATCACACCACTGTACTCCAACCTGGGTGACAGAGCAAGACCCTGCCTCAAAAAAAAAAAAACCAAAAAACAAAAACCAACATCTGCTGCTTGCATATCTGCTTCAGATCCTTAGAGAGAAAAGCAGTTCAGAGCCTTGACTAAGGAGGTAATGAATGGAGGTGATGATACAGGCACACAAACCCCTATAATCTACTCATCTCTAGACTGTTAGCCCTTTTGTGAAAAAGGCAAGGCAGATTGCTCTTTCTACGTTGTCTGGTTTCTAACAGCCCACTTGCCTTGGAGTCAGACAAGTATCCATAAGCCTATACCTGGGCCTGCTCCTGTAATTATTACTCTCATTTTCCAGCTTGCTCTAGGCAGCCTTGACCCTAATCCTTGCCTGTCTCAGTGGTCTTTGTGTCTGACCTTCTGAGGTCTTTGGCTACCTTGATCTTCCTCTGATGTAAGTACCAGCGATATGTTTCGTTTTTCTCCCTACCTGGGGCTACAAACAGGAATCTTGTGCACTTCTGCTTGTAAGAGGATACCTCAGAAGGAATTTGGAAGCTTGTTTTCTGATCTCTGATACCATTTGTCAGAGAAAATCTCTCTCTGGGAAGGATGAGCATTATGTCAGAGATGATATTAGTCTATTTCTTTTTTTCTCTTTTTTCCCTCTCTTTCTTTCCCTCTTTTATTTTATTTTATTTTATTTTTTTGAGATGGAGTTTTGCTCTTATTGTCCAGGCTGGAGTGCAGTGCCGCGATCTTGGCTCACCACAACCTCCACCTCCCGGGTTCAAATGATTCTCCTGCCTCAGCCTCCCAAGTAGCTGGGATTACAGGCATGCACCACCATGCCTGGCTAATTTTGTATTTTTAATAGAGATGGGGTTTCTCCATGTTGGTCAGGGTGGTCTTGAACTCTCGACCTCAGGTGATCTGCCCGCCTTGGCCTTTCAAAGTGTTGGGATTACAGGTGTGAGCCACTGTGCCAGGCCTCTTTCCTTCTTTTTTAAGGAGTTGGCAAGTAGGCTATAGTGGATAGAGGACCTTGGGGAAGTAAGTAAGGCCTTAGCTATTGTCCAATCTTTGAGGACTGGATCTGTTGATTGTTGGTGTTTATATCTGCTGCAAGCACTTAGTCCAGGGCCAAGTGTACCAAAAATGCCCACCGTGGTGGCCCAATCCATGTGCACTTTCTAGGCTTCAGTTTCCTCTCTGTAAACTGAGATCTTAGATCACTTGTCTTCAAGCTGTGACATTCTTTGTTTTTGAAGACGGAGTCTTGCTCTGTCACCCAGGCTGGAGTGCAGTGGTGTGATCTCCAGTCACTGCAACCTCTGCCTCCCAGGTTCAAGTGATTCTCCTGCCTCAGTCTCCCGAGTAGCTAGGATTACAGGTGCCTGCCACCATGCCTGGCTAATTTTTTGTATTTTTAGTAGAGATGGAGTTTCACCGGGTTAGCCAGGATGGTCTTGATCTGACCTCATGATCCGCCTGCCTTGGCCTCCCAAAATGCTAGGATTACAGGTGTGAGCCACTGCGCCGGGCCTCAAGCTGTGACATTCTTTAATCCTAGGAGGGAGATACCATTAAATCACTGGTCTGATTTTTACTCCTACCTTGTTCCTAGTAGTGTAACCATAATCCTTCAGAAGTGGGGCTACCCTGGACATGTTGATGACCTTTTTAGGGAAGACTATATGTGGCTTGTGTGGGAGGAGGGACAGTAACTGTGGAAGAAAATTTAGAGACCGGTATGACTCAGCACAGGCAAGGTAGACAATTTGCAACTTCATGAAAGAAAGCCTGCTCTTGCCGGGCATGGTGGCTCATGTCTGTAATTCCAGCACTTTGGGAGGCCAAGGTGGGCGGATCACCTGAGGTCAGGAGTTTGAGACCAGCCTGACCAACATGGAGAAACCCTGTTTCTACTAAAAATACAAAATTAGCCGGGTATGGTGGTACATGCCTGTAATCCCAGCTATTAGGGAGGCTGAGGCAGGAGATTTGCTTGAACCTGGGAGGTGGAAGTTGCGGTGAGCCGAGATTGTGCCATTGCATTCCAGCCTGGGCAACAAGAGTGAAACTCCGTCTCAAAAAAAAAAAAAAGCCTGCTCTTAATTCTGTAACCTAGGCAGGTTCTGAGTTTGACTTAAGACAGGTGGTATCCTTGATGCCAACAGACCCAAGAAGTTGGAATGCATTTCAGGTAAGCAGTAAATATTCTTCGAGAGCATGTGAAAGATGTAGCAGGAAACTTCACAGACATGATCCCTATGCTCGTGAGCCTTACAGTCTGTCAGGGGAGGCAGAGTTTACGCAAATCACAGTCAATGACAAGAAAGTGACAATCACAAATGCCCAGCATGCTGCAAAGGACAGGATGCTGTAGAAGTGTAGAAGTATATATCATAGAAGGACTTGAGTTTGTCCTGAAGGAGTCGGGGAACAGTGCCCATTGGGGTACAGTGGGTGTGTGGGGGAAATGTTCCAGACAGATCGTTTAGGTTTTTTTTTTTTTTTTTTTTCGGCTTTATGTTTTATTTAAGACAGGGACTCTGCAGTTTCTAGCCTGACTTTAGTTAAGAAGGCAAAGGCTCTTGCATAATTAGCAAATGTTTACCCCTTGATGATAGTCCCTCCATTCTGAGAAGCAGAGGACTTTTCCACGTTGCATTAAGGGGAACAGATGTCAGAGAAGGTCTGGCCCTGTGTGTACGTGTGTGCTGAGGGGGAGGCACAGCATTTTGCTCAGTCAGGCTGTCTCCAGCGTGCGTTAGCCTGGGACTCTGTAAGCCAAGGCAGCATGTGGTCAGCCAACCAAGCTGACTCCTTTTAGGTTCATGTAGAGTCTGGGAAAGTGAACTCTTTTCCCTCCTCCCACTCCTGCTTCAGTTGGGACTGAGAGAAATGCCTTTGGTCTTTGAACCAGCCTGCAGGAGACCAGGTGGCAGGGGAGAGGGGAATTCTGAGTTTTGGCAATGGACTCTTTCTGTCTGCCTTCTGACTTCTCTGGAGATTGCCGCTTCAGAGAAGCATCAGGGCCAGGCTAGGGCGCTGTGGATACTCCATGTTGAGCCTCTCCTCTTGTCCCTGGTCCTTCCTCTTAGGAAAAGGTGTACCCCCAGCATATCAGCTTCCTGATGTCTCTTCCGCCCTAACGAAAAATCTAAAAATTGACCACCACTCTTCCTTCCCCAACTCGGTCCCTCCTACCTCTTTTCTTGAACTGGAACTCCTGGCCTCCCAAAGTGCTGGGATTACAGGCCTGTCTGTGCCTGTCTCTCTTCTTTCTGATGATTCTCCCCATCTTTGGGGGCTTCCTTTTCTCGGCTTCTTTTTTTTTTTGAGAGAGAGAGGGTCTTGCTCGGTTGCCAAGATGGAGTGCAGTGGCGCCATCTTGGGTCACTGCAACCTCCAGCAGTGATTCTCCTGCCTCAGCCTCCCGAGTAGCTGGGATTACAGGCACCTGCCACCATGCCCAACTAATGTTTTGTATTTTTAGTAGAGACGGGGTTTCACCATGTTGGCCAGGCTGGTCTCGAACTCCTGACCTCGTGATCTGCCCGCCTCGGCCTTCCAAAGCACTGGGATTATAGGCATGAGCCACCGTGCCTGGTCTTGGCTTCTTTTTTTTTTTTTTTTTAAGACAAAGTCTTACTCTGTCGCCCAGGCTGGAGTACAGTGGCACAATCTCAGCTCACTGCAACCTCCGCCTCCTGGGTTCAAGTGATTCTCGTGCCTCAGCCTCCTGAATAACTAGAATTGCAGGTGCCTGCCACCATGCCCAGCTAATTTTTGTATTTTTTTTAGTAGAGACAAGGTTTCACCATGTTGACCAGGCTGGTCTCAAACTCCTGACCTCAGGTGATCCACCCACCTCGGCCTCCCAAAGTGCTGGGATTACAGGTGTGAGCCACCGTGCCTGACCTCAGCTTCTTAAATGTCCTGGTTTTTCAGGGTTTGTCCTTAGCTCTCTCCTCTTCCCATTCTGTGTGTGTTCTCACTGGAAAACTTTATCGTAAATCACCTCGATGCTGCTGACTCCGTTTTTTCCTTCTAGCTCTGACCTCTGTTTTCTTTCAAGCCTGAATACCCAGGGGCTGATGAACTTCTTATTCAGCAAATACTTGAATATTGTGCTAGGCACTGGGGTGACAGTGGTGAGCAAAATGAACATACCACCTCACTTTACAGGTGAATTATTTAACTTAGTTAAGGTGCTATTTCTAAGAAAAAGACAAAATGCCCTAGTAGTAGAAGCTATAGAAGTAAATCTGAAAATTATTTGTACAAAAAAAAAAAAAGGACAAATAGATACTATTCAGTGAAGAGAGGAAACACTAGCTTTTGAATATGGTGTTTGGAAAGGACCTGAGACAGGATGCAGCCTATTGCATTTAAGAAAATCCTGGCCAGGCTTGGTGCCTCACGCTTGTAATCCCAGCACTTGGGGAGGCCGAGGTGGGTGGTGGATCACGAGGTCAGGAGATCGAGACCATCCTGGCTAACACAGTGAAATCCCGTCTCTGCTAAAAATACAAATAGTTAGCTGGGTGTGGTGGCACGTGCCTGTAATCCCAGCTACTCAGGAGGCTGAGGCAGGAGAATCGCTTGAACTCAGGAGGTGGAGGTTGCAGTGAGGTGAGATCGCACCACTGCACTCCAGCCTGCAGCCTGGGTGACAGAGCAAGACTCCATCTCAAAAAAAAAAAAATCTCATGGCAGGACTGGGGGTGGTGGCTCACTCCTGTAATCCCAGCACTTTGGGAGGCCAAGGCAGGCAGATCCCTTGAGCTCAGGAGTTGAGACCAGCCAGGGTAACATAGGAAGACCCTGTCTCTACAAAAAATACAAACATTAGCCGGGAATGGTGGCACATGCCTGTGATCCCAGGTACTTGGGAGGCTAAGGTCAGAGGATCTTTTGAGCCCAGGAGGTGGAGGCTGGGGTAGTGAGCCATGATCATACCACTGTACTCCCACCTGGGCAACAGAGCAAGACCCTGTCTCAAAAAAAAAAAAAAAAAAAAAGGCCGGATGTGGTGGCTCACGCCTGTAATCCCAGCACTTTGGGACGCCGAGGCAGGCGGATCACGAGGTCAGCAGATCGAGACCATCATGGCTAACAGAGTGAAACCCCGTCTCTACTAAAAGTACAAAAAAATCAGCCGGGCGTGGCAGCATGTGCCTGTAGTCCCAGCTGCTGGGAAGGCTGAGGCAGGAGAATGGTGTGAACCTGGGAGGCGGAGCTTGCTGTGAGCCACGATCTCGCCACTGCACTCCAGTCTGGGCGACAGAGCGAGACTCCGTCTTAAAAATAATAATAATAAATAATCCCATGGCATTTGAAACTCAACATGGAGAAATCAAGCTTACTATTAGTATTTTCTCCCTCAAAGCCAATTTTTCTGTGCTCTCTTGGTTAGCACCTATCGCCCAAGTCAGAAACCCTAGATATCACTCTGGATATTTGTCCTGTGTCAACTCGGCTAAGCTAAACAAGACTCCTGGGATTCCCTCTCTGGTATATTCCAGTTATAGTGGCTACCCAGGAGTACACATGCACCATCTTCCAGCTCTTCAGACAAACAGTAATCTAGGTGCTGCTGTGAGGGGATTTTGCAGATATAATTAAATTCCTCAATTGTTTGGTTTTAAGTTAATCAAAAGGGAGATTATCCTGGATGGCCTGACCTAATCAGGTGGAACTCCTTTAAAGGAGGGCTAGACCACCCCTGAATCCCCTCTGAGGTTCTGGACTCTGAGCCATTACCCACGTTGCTCCCTCTCCCCAGGGATGGTCTGTTGCTGGTTGCCTGCCCTGCTGACTTCAGGATTGCCTAGCCAACAGCCACAGTTATGTGAGCCAATTAGCTAATTCCTTGTGATAAATCAATTTCTATATTTTATCAATATTATATTATGTCGGCTTTATATATATTTAGGCCAGGAGTGGTGGTGCATGCCTGTAATCCCAGCACTTAGGGAGGATGAGATGGGGGGATTCCTTGAGCCCAGAAGTTTGAGATTACAGTGAGCTATGATTGCACCACTCCACTCCACCCTGGGCAACAGACAGAGACCCTGCCTAAAAAGAGAAAAAAAAGTTATAAAGTTTATATAGATCAATGTATATTTATAATATATAAAGTTATATATTTATATATAATTTTATATAGCTATATGAATTTATGTTTATTATGTTTACATATTATATTT
>NW_016814655.1:4710543-4731804 GCF_001698545.2 Rhinopithecus bieti | reverse complement strand
AAAATTATATATTTATATAGATATATAATTTAGATATTTATGTAGATATAGAAATTATATATTTATAAAATATAATATATATTATAGCATACAAATATATTTTAGAAATATATAAAATATGTATATGTGTGTGTCATAGGCCAGGTGCAGTGGCACACACCTGTAATCCTGGCACTTTGGGAGGCCAAGGCAGGCAGATTGCTTGAGCTCAGGAGTTAGAGGAACCCCATGTTGCCCCATGTTATGTCTTGGTATCTACCTATCTGTCTGTCTGTCTGTAATCTACTGATTCTGCTTCTCTGGTTGAACCCTGGCTGATACAGTGTTCCTCTTATACCTATTGCTTAGCAGATCCTAAGATTCCGCTTCTTTGAAAGATTCTCTCCTGTTGGTCTCTCCTTTGAGTGTACTGGGTTCATTTGAGTCCTATGTCTTCTTGCCTAGATTATTGGGGTTCCCTTCCAGCTGGTCTCCCTGCATCCTGTGAAGTGTGAGCACACCCTGTTTATTTTTACGACTACCCAGTTTGTTCTTGGTAAACTACATATCTGATCTTGTCACTCTTCTTCTTAAAATCTTTCAGTGACTTCCTGAAGTTTTCAGGCAAAAATTTAAAAGCCGCCGGGCGCGGTGGCTCAAGCCTGTAATCCCAGCACTTTGGGAGGCCGAGACGGGCGGATCACGAGGTCAGGAGATTGAGACCATCCTGGCTAACACGGTGAAATCCCGTCTCTACTAAAAAATACAAAAAAAAACTAGCCAGGCGACGTGGCGGGCGCCTGTAGTCCCAGCTACTCAGGAGGCTGAGGCAGGAGAATGGCGTAAACCCAGGAGGCAGAGCTTGCAGTGAGCTGAGATCTGGCCATTGCCCTCCAGCCTGGGTGACAGAGCGAGACTCCGTCTCAAAAAAAAAAAAATTTAAAACCCTCAGCTTTTTTTATGACCCCATTTTCTTTCCTCTCTTAGCATATCAATTATACTTCTTGTGAAAACCTTTTTAGCAGTTGCCCAGGAGTTTGCAGTATACATTTATGACTAATCCAAATCCACTTTCCAGTAACACTATACCACTGCATGGAAGGTGCAAGTACCTTAGAATGGAGTCCTCCCAATTCTCCCTTCCTGTCCTTGATATTATTGCTGTCATGGATTTCTCTGATCCATAAACTATAATCACCAAATACATTGTTGCTACTATTATTTTAAACAAATATATCTGTTTGTTAACTGTTAACAATTCAGAATAAGAGAAATAAACATTTTTATTTATTTATGTTTGTTTGTTAATGTTTTTTCTGAGACAGGGTCTCACGCTGTCATGCATGCTGGAGTGCAGTGTCACAATCACAGTTCACTGCAGACTTAGCCTTAGCCTCCCAGGCTCAAGCAATCCCCCCATCTCAGCCTCTCAAGTAGCTAGGACCACAGGCACATGCCACCATGGCTGGCTATGTTTTTTTCTTTTTTCTTTTTGTAGAGACAGGGTCTCACTATGTTGCCCAGACTGGTCTCAAACTCCTGGGCTCAAGTGATGCTCCTGCCTTGGCCTGCCAGAGTGCTGGGGTTATAGGTGTGAACCATTGCACATGACCAGAAGAACTTCTTTTAACATCTTGTAAGTCAGGTCTGCCAGTGACAAATTTCCTGTTTTGTTTGTCCAAGAAAGTCCTTTTTTTTTTTTGAGACAGGGTCTTCCTCTGTCACCCAGGCTGGAGTGCAGTGGCTCGATCTTGGCTCACTGCAACCTCCGCCTCCTGGACTTAAGCATTCCTCCCACATCAGCCTTCCCAGTAGCTGGGACTGCAGGTGTGCACCACAACACCTGGCCAATTTTCTAGTTTTGGTAGAAAAAAAATACAAAATGAGGTTTCACTACGTTGGCCAGGCTGATCTCAAACTTTTGACCTCAGATGGTCCACCTTCCTTGGCCTCCCAAAGTGCTGAGATTACAGATGTGAGCCACCATGCCTTGCCGAGTAGAATTTTTTTTTTTTTTTGGACAGAGTCTCACTCTGTCACCCAGGCTTGAGTGCAGTGGCATGATCTTGGCTCACTGCAACCTCTGTTGCCCAGGTTCAAGTGATTCTCCTGCCTCAGCCTCCTGAGTAGCTGAGATTACAGGCACCTGCCACCAGGCCTGGCTAATTTTTATACTTTTAGTAGAGATGGGGTTTCACCATATTGGTTAGGCTGGTCTCGAACTCCCGACCTCAGGTGATCCACCCGCCTTGGCGTCCCAAAGTGCTGGGATTACAGGCATGAGCCACCACGCCTGGCCCCGACTAGAAATGTTTTAAGGGATATAAAGCAGTTAGTACTTGAGATGGTTCTTCTGTAAGATGTGGGGATAGGTGGAAATGGGTAACAACCAACAGGATCAGATGGTATGCACCCCCAAATAGTAATTCCAATGATCTATGAAGACGAACATTCCCACACCATCCCTCACCACGGACTCAGTGTTTCTCAATGAGACAGAATTCGTGTGTGGAGGATCTGAGTCCAAGCCCTTCTATTGTGTAATTGCATTAATATTATTTGTTTCTTTTTTTTTTTTTAACATTTACTTCAGATTCAGGGGTACATGTGTAGGTTTGTTACATAGGTTAACTTGTGTCACTGGGGTTGTACAGATTATTTCATCACCCAGGTACTAAGTTTAGTACCCATTAGTTATTTATTCTGATCCTCTCCCCTCCTCCCACCCTCCACCCTCAAGTGAGCCCCAGTGGGGTCTGTTGCTCCCCTTTTTGTGTCCATGTGTTCTCATCATGTAGCTCCTACTTATAAGTGAGAACATGTGATATTTGGTTTTCTGCTCCTGCATTAGTTTGCTAAGGATAATGGCCTCCATCTTCATCCATGTCCCTGCAAAGGACGTGATCTCGTTCTTTTTTGTGGCTGCATAGTATTCCATGGTGTACATATACCACATTTTCTCTATCCAATCTGCCATGGATGGGCCTTTAGCATTTCGACAATTTCTATTGACACATGTTCAAGCTCACTGATTCTTTCCCTGGCCATGTCCAGTCTACTGATGAGTCCATCCAAGACTTTCTTCATATTTGTTACAGCATTTTTGATTTCCAACATTTACTTTTGATTCTTTCTTGTTTCCATCACTGCTTACGTTATTTGTCTGTTGTCCACTTTTCCCTTCAGAGTCCTTAGAATATTAACCATAGTTTTATTTAAATAATTAATAATTTTATTTATTATTTATTTATTTATTTTAACCATAGTTATTTTAAATTCCTGGTCTGATAAGTCTAAAATCTCGTATCTAAATCTGGTTCTGATGCTTGGCCTGTTTCTTCAAACTGTTTTTTTTTTTTTCTTTTTAGTATGCCTTGTAATTTTTCACTGAAAGCTGGACATGATGTACCCTGTGAGAGGAACTGAGGGGTGAGGTTTTGTTTATCTAGGTTATGTTTACTGTTTGCTGTAGCTATGGGTATAAAAGGCTAAATTTTCTTCTGGTGTCCTTGTTCTTGTCTCCCCACTGTCTATGGGTCTCTAGAGACTTCTTAAATAGGGCCTAAGATGTGTTACTCTTTTTGTTATCATCCTTGTAATGATAGAGGAGCCCTGCTGGTGCAGTGGTTACGTGAGGGAGTGGAGGGATCTGCAGTCCTGTGATGAGGTCTCAGTCTTCTGGTGAGTCTGTGACCCTGAACCTTCACAAGAGCTTCTCAGCCTCCCCTTGTCCTCTTTAGGTGAGGCAGGAAGGCAAGAGGTGGCTGGAGTTCTCTTTCCCCGAGTCAGTTAAGTTCTGGTAAAACCCAAGATGGTTAGGCTCTGGTAAAATAGTTTCCCTCAAGGGTAGACCTTGTTAAGAAGAATGAAAGGGCTGGGCATGATAGTGCATGCCTGTAGTCCCAGCTACTTGGGAAGCTGAGGTTGGAGGATTGCTTGAGCCCAGGAGTTTGAGGCTGCAGTGAGCTATAATCATGCATGTCAATTACCATTCACTCCAGCCTGGATAAAATAATGAGGCCAGGCGCAGTGGCTCAAGCCTGTAATCCCAGCAGTTTGGGAGGCCGAGACGGGCGGATCACGAGGTCAGAAGATCGAGACCATCCTGGCTAACACGGTGAAACCCCGTCTCTACTAAAATATACAAAAAACTAGCCGGGCGAGGTGGCAGGCGCCTGTAGTCCCAGCTACTCGGGAGGCTGAGGCAGGAGAATGGCGTAGACCCGGGAGGCGGAGCTTGCAGTGAGCTGAGATCCGGCCACTGCACTCCAGCCTGGGCGACAGAGCGAGACTCCGTCTCAAAAAAAAATAAATAAATAAAAATAAAAAAGTAATGAGACTCTGTCTCTAAATAATAAAATAGGCCAGATGCGGCAGCTCACACCTGTAATCCCAGCACTTTGGGAGGCTGAGGCAGAAGGATTGCTTGAACCTAGGAGTTTGAAACCAACCTGGGCAACATAGCGAGGTGCCATCTCTACAAAAAATATAAAAATTAGCCAGGCGTGGTGGTGTGTGCCTGTAGTCCCGGTTACTCAGGAGGTTGAGGCAGGAGGATCCCTGAACCTGGGAGGTAATAGTTGCATTGAACCATGATCACACCACTGCACTCCAGCCTGGGTGACAGAATGAGACCCTGTCTCAAAAAAAAAATAAAAATAAATTAAAAAAAAAGAAGAACAAACGACTTTGGGTGTTTTTTGTTTTGTTTTGTTTTTCCCCCCCGAGAAGGAGTCTTGCTCTGTCACCCAGGCTCAGGCTGGAGTGCAGTGGCATGATCTCAGCTCACTATAACCTCCATCTCCTGGGTTCAAGCAATTCTCCTGCCTCAGCCTCCTGAGTAACTGGGATTACAGGCGCCTGGCACAGCACCCGGCTCATTTTTGTATTTTTAGTAGAGATCAGGTTTCACCATGTTGGCCAGGCTGGTCTCAAACTCCTGACCTCATGATCCCCTCACCTCGGCCTCCCAAAGTACTGGGATTACAGGCCTGAGCCACCGCACCGAGCTGGCTGTTTTTCAAAATGGCTACTTTTCCCATCTCCCTGCCAGAAGCACCCCGGGGTATTATACTGTTGAATGCGTGGGCGTTTGTTCCCATAGCTCCCCAAGCACAGGCACTGTATTGTCTCCTTTTGCAGTCCCTCCTGCAGTATGGTCAAGCACAGAGCTGACCACCAGCAGGCCCTCAGGAAACACGTGTTGGTGCCCAGTTGCTCAATCTGATGACCATTCACTGGGCCCCTCCCAAGCCGAGTCAGACGATGCCCAGTAGCTGGTGAGAGCAGGCTGTCTGCAACAGTGGGAGGTGCTCAGGTCCTCTGCGGTGGGCTTTGATTTAGGGGACAGTCCTCTTCTTCCTCTGTCCCTAAGGTCCACAGTTTTATGTGTGAACAAGATGGAGGCTGACCTGACTGGCTTTAACATCGATGCTCCCCGTTGGGACCAGCGCACCTTCCTGGGGAGAGTGAAGCACTTCCTAAACATCACGGACCCCCGCACTGTCTTCGTATCTGAGCAGGAGTTGGACTGGGCCAAGGTGATGGTGGAGAAGAGCAGGTGAGTGGTTGGGGAAGGGCTGGAAGTAGCAGGGTAACATTGATGGGTCCTCTTGGGTGGAGGTGGAAACGGAAGATGAAGGAATAGGCAGAACTCTTAGGGCTGGGGGCTGGGAGAAGTGAGAGTAGGGAGACTGGGAGATGTTGATCAGGCAGGATGGTGACTGCCTGCTGTCCTTGGGTGGCAGGATGGGGGTTGTGCCCCCAGGCACCCAAGTGGAGCAGCTGCTGTATGCCAAGAAGCTATATGACTCGGCCTTCCACCCCGACACTGGGGAGAAGATGAATGTCATCGGGCGCATGTCTTTCCAGCTCCCTGGTGGCATGATCATCACGGGCTTCATGCTCCAGTTCTACAGGTGGGACTTGGGGGCAGGGCCGTGGGAGGTACAGCTGCCTGGATCTGCTGGTCAGGGAGCCATACTATGATAATAATAATAGTTCTCTTGATTGGTCACTTGCCAGATACGAGGCACTATGCTACATTCTTTGCACGTATTGCTTCATTTAATCCTCTCAACAACCCTGCACTATAGGTACTATTGTTTCCATTTTATAGATGAAGAACTAGAGTTCTACAGAGGCTGAAGAACTTGTCCAAGTTTAAACAGGCAGTAAATACGGGTGCCTGGATTTTAACTGAGGCAGTCCTATGTAGAACCCTCAACAAATAAGTTACCCCAATTTCCTCTTTAAAAAGTACTTATTCCACAATGATTTTAATTATGTAACAACCAAACAAAACAATAGGTCGTCCCTTTCTTGGCGTGGCTGGGGAGAGAATAGACTGCCTCTGTAGCTGCTGGATGTGTGACTCTTCTTCCCACCTCTTCCTTCCTCCCCTGCGTCCCCTACCCCATGCATTGATTAGTTCAGCTATTGAGCTGGGCTTTGGGCCAGGTGTTGGGAATGTAAAGGCTTCAGTAACCACCCCATCAAGGAGCTCCTAGTTTTGTTGAGGAGACCAAGAACTGTAAACAGTTACAGTACAGCTTGGTAAGTGGTAGGCTGGGGGAAGAACATGGCGTTGTGGAAGCAGGAGCATGGAATGACTTACTCTGTCTCAGGAGGGGAAGGGGAAGGGTTGGGAAGGTTCCAAGGAGGAAGTGCTCTGTCTCAACAGAGCAGGGTTCGGCCACGTATGGAAGGAGGAGGGGGAGATATTTGAGGCAGAGGGGTCGGCCTGCACAAAAACCCAGGCGCATAAAACAATATGGGAACAAGCAAGGCGTGGTGGCTCCTGCCTGTAAATCTCAGCCCTTTGGGAAGCCAAGGTGAGCGGATCACCTGAGGTCAAGAGTTCGAGACCAGCCTGACCAATATGGTGAAACCCCCTCTCCACTAAAAATACAAAAATTAGCCAGGCGTGGTGGTGTGTGCCTGTAGTTGCAGCTACTTGGGAGGCTGAGACAGGAGAATTGCTTGAACCTGGGAGGCGGAGGTTGCAGTGAGCTGAGATCGTACCACTGCACTCCAGCCTGGGTAATAGAGTGAGACTCTGTCTCAAAAAAATAAAAAATAGGCCGAGCACGGTGGCTCAAGCCTGTAATCCCAGCACTTTGGGAGGCCGAGACGGGCGGATCACGAGGTGAGGAGATCGAGACCATCCTGGCTAACATGGTGAAACCCCATCTCTACTAAAAAAATACAAAAAAGTAGCCGGGCGATGTGGCGGGCGCCTGTAGTCCCAGCTACTCGGGAGGCTGAGGCAGAAGAATGGCGTAAACCTGGGAGGTGGAGCTTGCAGTGAGCTGAGATCCGGCCACTGCACTCCAGCCTGGGCAACAGAGTGAGACTCTATCTCAAAATAAAAAATAAATAAATAAATAAAAAATAAAAACCTAGTATGAGAACAGTGTGGGGACCTGCAGATCACGTGCTTTGATTGGCGTGCCCTCAGGACTCCCTGCCACCTGACTTCTCTCTGCCTCTCCTGGCCTTCCTCACTGGTAGGACGATGCCGGCGGTGATCTTCTGGCAGTGGGTGAACCAGTCCTTCAATGCCTTAGTCAACTACACCAACAGGAATGCGGCTTCCACCATATCAGTCAGGTAGGAGACCTGAGCCCCAGGCTGTCCTCGTGCCTCCCACGAACAGCTTTTCTAAAGGGTTCTGGGCCGGCAGTCCTTCCTAGGCAGCGCCTGCACTGAGCAGGTGACCAAGTTACCCTTTCCCAGGGTTTGGAAGTATTTTCTCAAGCTGAGTAGGAGTGGATCTTCTTCCTAGACCAATTCCAAATGTGTTTATTCATTCATTCTCTAAATATTTCTTCTTGAGTGTGTATTATGTGCTGGGGATGTGCATGGTTCTACATTCTGGGATACATTGTTAAGACGTGTGGTTGGGCCAGGCACGGTGGTTCACACCTGTAATCCCAGCACTTTGGGAGGCCGAGGCAGGCGGATTGCCTAAGATCAGTCTCAAAATAAACAAACAAACAAAACACCCAGAAAACCAGGGTTGCAAGGCAGAGAACAGCAGAGCTGTGTCTGTGTAGTTAGGCCACTTAGAGCAATCCCTTCTGTGGAGATGACATTTCAACTGTATCCTGAAGGTTGAGGGTTGAACGACCCAAGAGCCCAGGGAGCCCCTCGCCGCATAGGGAGCAGCCATGTGCAGAGGCTCCGAGGCGGGAAGGAACTTGGTATGTTCACAGTACTGAAAGAAGGCCAAGGAGGCTGGGGCGCTGTGAGCGATGGGGAGAGGGTCACAAGATAAGGCTGGGGACAGATCCTGTGCGGTTTTCAGGCACGAAGCCTCACCAGCCGACTTTCTCCCTCAAGCCCGTGGTTTGGCCCTCAGCTGGCAGGCGCCCCACTCCCAAGCATCTCTCTCCTCCCCCAGGCAGATGACCCTTTCCTACTTCACAGCCACAACCACTGCTGTGGCCACGGCTGTGGGCATGAACATGTTGACAAAGGTATGGTCTGGGGCTGCTGCAGCATGGTGGCCACGCGGGGGCACCAGAGTCCTAGGGAAAACATCCTTCCCCCAGGGACAGTTCCCCAGGCTAGGTGAGCTGGGACTGGCCAGAGCCCTGCTGGCCAAGTGATGAGAAATACACCAGGGCTGTCCCCAGGTTGGTGCTTCTTGGGCCTTTGAGGGAGTTTGGGGTTCCCAGAGTGGGTGTCTGGATGTGTGGCGGTAGCAAGGCCTATTTTTCTTTTTTGTATTCTAGTTGTTCAGCCCCCTCCCCTCCCATCTTCCAGCACATCTCAACAACTCCTACTGTTCCCTTCCTCCAACAGAAAGCACCGCCCTTGGTGGGCCGCTGGGTGCCCTTTGCCGCTGTGGCTGCGGCTAACTGTGTCAATATCCCCATGATGCGACAGCAGTGAGTATAGGCCCCTTTTCTCCCTACAAACCACAAGATAAGCAGAAAAGGGGCAAGAAACCAAAGCAGTGGGTGGCTTCTGGGGACTGTGGTGGGCATGGGGAGGGCTGCTGGGCTGAGCCTCTGAAGGGCCCTGGGATTGGCTACTCCCCTGGTGATGGCCCCGGGAGTGGTGGGTGACTTCGGGTTAGGCCGTGTGTTGAGTCCTGTAGGAGTCCTCTCCTGGGTGATGTGGAATGGGAAAGACAGGGTGGACCTGTGGAGTTTTACACTGGATTATGTCCTTTTGGACCTGTGTTAAAATTGTGAACTCCTCCTACTTCCCAAGCCCTGGGGATGGCATACAGAATGAAAAGTATCAGACTGAGGTGTCTAAAGATAGCACAGAACCCACAAGCTTTGAAAGAAGCCAGAGGAGTAGACAGAAATTTTCCAGGCACCCAACTCTAAGCTTTTCAGGAGAAAAGGTAAAGGAGAAACTTACTGTGTCTCACAGTTCTTATTTCTTGACTAGAGAAATCTCTGTTATGAGGTTTTAATGATATAATATATATAAAGCACTCAAAATAGCACCTGGAACATAACAGATGCTATATAAGCGTTCACTGTTATTTCTACCATTGTCATCATCATCAATATCTACAAGCCACATTTTCTTGGGACTACCAACAAATGGAAAATGTTCACACTACCCTTTGTAGAAGGAGCGCTACCAGAATAGTTGTGCACACATGCTGCTCTGCTCATCTTTCCTTCCCCATCCACTGAACCTTTCCTAACAGGAGAGTGAGTCCCTGCTACCTACCGGGGCTTGGGTTGAGTGCTGTCAAGAACTGGCCTGAGAAGAATAGCTGGGGTGGGCTGGGTGCGGTGGCTCATGCCTATAATCCCAGCACTTTGGGAGGCTGAGGTGGGAGGATCACCTGAGGCCAGGAGTTTGAGACCAACCTGGCCAACATGGCAAAACCCCATCTCTACTAAAAATACAAAAATTAGGGCCAGGCACGGTGGCTCTCGCCTGTAATCCCAGCACTTTGGGAGGCCGAGGTAGGCAGATCACGAGGTCAGGAGATCAAGACCATTCTGGCTAACACAGTGAAATCCCATCTCTACTAAAAAAAAAAAAAATTAGCCGGGTGTGGTGGCGGGTGCCTATAGTCCCAGCTACTCGGGAGGCTGAGGCAGGAGAATGGTGTGAACCCAGGAGGCAGAGCTTGCAGTGATCTGAGATCGTGCCACTGCACTCCAGCCTGGGCAACAGAGTGAGACTCCATCACAAAAAAAGAAAAAAGAAAAAAATTAGCCAGGCATGGTGGTGCACGCCTGTAATCCTAGCTACTGGGGAGGTTGAGGCAGGAGAATCACTTGAACCCAGGAGGTGGAGGTTGTCATGAGCCGATATGCCACTGCACTCCAGCCTGGGTGACAGAGCGTGATTGTTCCAAAAAAAAAAAGAATAGCTAGCGTAATCCTTACCAGGTCCTGTAAAGTGGTGCCAGGATGATCCCCATTTTGCATATAAGCAAAACTGAGGCTTTGGGAGGGTTAAAGACTGCTCAAGGTCACACATATACGCTGCAGTTTCAGGACTCAACCCAGACAGTCCGGGCCCAGGGCCAGCGCTCTCAGCCACTGCCCTAGATCGCTCCTAAGATACTGCTCATTGGAGTGCAGAAGGAAGGTCAAAGGCCCAGGCTACAGGAGGTGGCTTCCTGGAGCTTAAGCGGCCTGGCATGTCACGTGGCTGGCCGGCTTCCATCACCCCTTTCCCAAGTCCAGTAACTCTTGTCTGTGTTTAGGGAGCTCATCCAGGGAATCTGCGTGAAGGACAGGAATGAAAATGAGATTGGTCATTCCCGGGTGAGTAGAGGCCTCCCTTTGGGGTGGGAGGAGGAAATTCCCTTTCATACCCTGTCCCCTCCTTAGTGGTCACAGTGGGCACCATTATAGAATTGAGAAGCCTTCTCTGACTTTATCCTCACTCCCTGTCAAATTTTCCCCGTGTTTCTTTGTTCAGAACAGGCCCCTTCTGTCCTTTCTCTATCATTTCTGGTCCATAAAAACCTGGCTAGGGGGGAGGGGATGAAGTGAGGTCACTTAGCACTTGGAGGGTCCTTCTCTTCACCTTTACTATCTCAGACTTGGCCATGATGCTGACCCAGCCCCCTGGTGCAACCCGTGTACCCTGGATACATCATTTCTGACAACTTACTATTTTCTGCCCTCAGAGAGCTGCAGCCATAGGCATCACCCAAGTAGTTATTTCTCGGATCACCATGTCAGCTCCTGGGATGAGTAAGACAGGGAAGCCCTTCCATCCTGGGGAACCCTGTGACACAGGATGGAGGTCTCAGCTACACTCAGCTTTTGGGTGGGAGGTGGGGCCCACCCTCTACAGCTGTGCTTCTCAAACTGCTTTGCTTGATTGCTGCAAGCCTAGAAGAACCACACTAATTCCTAGAACATCAGTTCATCCAAGGTTTGGGGTAGAAAGTTATTTTCATTTTATTAATACTTGTCAAGCATTTGTGTTTAATGTGTAGACAGTGTGGGGTGCTAGGGAGAGTGGTAGAGAAAATCAATTCCCTGCTTTGGTTTGCTTCCAGCAGGGGGCGTATTGCAAAATTTGTTTGCATGAGCATACAAATGCATTTTTGCGTTTTGACAAGGAGGCTTTGGACCTAGCAGCGCATATTCTCCTGTTATCGCAAGTGTACAGGTTAAGAAGCTTGGGAAGCACTGTTGTGCCAGGACTTTGGGGAGAAAGGTTGGGAGTGGCCATGCCTACTTACTTTTCTGTTCTACCTCATGGTTAAGTATTTTCTGGAGCTTCTGCTGAAGGAGAGGGAATTTCCTGGGGAAAGCCTCCCAGACCTCCCCTCAGCTTCTCCCCTGGTCTCTTCCAGTCTTGCTGCCAGTCGTCATGGAAAGGCTTGAGAAACTGCACTTCATGCAGGTATGTAGGGTTTGCCTTGGCATTTTCCCTGCCCAGAGTGCCTCCAGCCACATCTGTCCCTGGGGATGCCTGACATCTCACTCAAGCCCACACCAGTCTCCACTGGCCTCTTGTTTAGACATCATGGCCAGTTTCCTGACCTGGTCTGCAGAGAACAAGGCCTTCTTTGAGGGCTAGGGGGTCCTTGCCTGTGGGTTTTTCTACCTGGCTGATCCATGGCAGAGCAGGGATGGGGTTCACCTTGTGGCATAGAAGTACCATGTGGATCTGTCTTTTATTTGTTTTTATACAGAAAGTCAAGGTCCTGCACGCCCCATTGCAGGTCATGCTGTGTGGGTACTTGTAAGTATCATGTTTTGATGGTTTGGGTTCTGTGTGGCTGGAGTACTTGAGATGTGTCGTCTTGTCTAGTCTGTGTTGGAGAACGTGTACTCCTTTACCTGACTTTAAAAGTGGTCAAGCTCAGAATACCTGTGGTCCATCTGGAAAGCTCTTGCCCCATCTTTTGTGAGGGCTTCAGGCTGGCTAGACTTTACGCACATGTCCATGTAGGAAGTCCAGTGCTGAGGTGCCCTCCCATCCTAGGGTCTCTCCTTTGACCTTAAGTCTGGAGCAGTTTTTTTTTTTGTTTTTTGTGTTTTTTTTTTTGAGATGGAGTCTCACTCTGTCGCCCAGGCTGGAGTGCAATGGCGCAGTCTCAGCTCGCTGCAACCTCCACGTCCCAGGTTCAAGCAATTCTCCTGCCTCAGCCTCCTGAGTAGCTGGGATTACAGGCGCCCACCACCATGCCTTGCTAATTTTTGTATTTCATCATGTTGGCCAGGCTGGTCTCAAACTCCTCACCTCAAGTGATCCACCTACCTCGGCCTCCCAAAGTGCTGGGATTATAGGCATAAGCCACTGTGCCTGGCTATCTGGAGCAATTTTACAGAAGAGATAAGAATGAGGAGACATAGCTTTGGCTGGGACTGTCATGTGTCCCAGACTCACACAGCAGGGAAATGCCACCAGTCATGTCAGTGTTCTTGGGTATCTGCCGTTAACTGGAGAAGTCCTAGCATTCACCATGCGTTTCAGGGCCATGGGACTAATGACAGCAACACTAACAGCTAACATTGACTATATATTTTCTCTGTGTCCCCACTGAACCCAATGCTTCACACCTATAATTTCACTTAATTTTCCCAACCTTAGAAATCTACGTATTATTATCATCTCCTTTTACAAATCAAGAAACTGAGACTTCGAGTAAGAAACTTGCGGCCGGGCGCAGTGGCTCAAGCCTGTAATCCCAGCACTTTGGGAGGCCGAGACGGGCGGATCACAAGGTCAGGAGATCGAGACCATCCTGGCTAACCTGGTGAAACCCCATCTCTACTAAAAAAATACAAAAAACTAGCCGGGCGAGGTGGCAGGCGCCTGTAGTCCCAGCTACTCGGGAGGCTGAGGCAGGAGAATGGCGTGAACCTGGGAGGCGGAGCTTGCAGTGAGCTGAGATCTGGCCACTGCACTCCAGCCTGGGTGGCAGAGCGAGACTCCGTCTCAAAAAAAAAAAAAAAAAAAAGAAACTTGCCCAAGGGTATATAGCTGGTAACTGCTGGAGCTGAGATTTGATCAACAGTCTAACATTATGCTATACCAACTTCTGCTAATCAAGTAGTTACCATGGGCTGGGTGCTTTACATACATATCTCATTGAATCCTCGCAGTAGCCCTGCAAAGTAGGCACTGCAAAGTGGGCTGCAGTAGCCCCAAAAAGTAGGTTGTCCTTCCTCTGTGTCTCTGAGGTAACTTGCCCAAGATGGCACAGCTAGTAAGTGGTAAAACTGGGATACCAACCCAGGTCTGTCAGAGTCCTGCATCCTGTAAGACCTTGCCTCCCAAACCCTGGTCCATGCCAGCATCATTGGCATCCTCTGATAACTTGTTAAAAGTGAAGACTCTGCAGCCCTTCCCCAGACCCCCTCGGTTGGCACCTGCATTTTAATAAGCCCCCGAAGTTATATGCACAGTGAAGCTGGAGAAACTGCCTTTCACTGTGCTCTGACAGCCTAGGTGTTCAACCAATAAAGAAGCAGGTCTCAGAATCCACAGACTTACTCCCTCCCCTCCATAGTGCCCCTCCCCCACTCCATAGTGCCCCTCCCCCTTCTGGTCGCTCCTCCCACTACAAGTCAATCTTCCCCCTCCAAGTTGCTCCTCTCCCTCCTCATCGCTCCTCCCCTCCATGTCCTTCCTCCGTCTTCATGTTGCTTCACCCCATCCAGTCCAAGTCGTTCTTCCCACTCCAAGTAATTCCTTCCCTCCAAGTTGCTCCTCCCCCTCCAAGTCGCTCCTCACCCTCCAAGTCATTCCTCCCTCTCCAAGTCACTCCTCACTCTCCATGCTGTTCCTCCAAGTTGCTCCTCTCCCTCCATGTTGCTCCTCCCCCTCCATGTCCCTTCTCTCCCTTCATGCGGCTCCTCCCCTCCATGTCACTCTTCCCCCATGTTGCTCCTCCCCCTCCAAGTTGCCCCTCTCCCTCCTTGTCGCTCCTCCCCCTCCATGCCAGCAGTGCCTGGGCTCCTTTGGCCCACCGCTCACAGTCCCTGTTTACTTCATTGTCTTCTTCCTCTGCCTGAACAATGCAGTAAAGGGTGGGAATGAGTGATGGGGGTTGGGAGGGTACTGGTTTCATCCCCCTGCCAGAATGAGTATCCTCGCACTACGGGAACAGGAGAAGGGTTGGAGGGAAAGAATATGGGGCCAGCTGGGAAGGCAGGCCAGGTGCCTGGGCATTGCTCCCTTCCCTTGGGGATAGGGTATGGGCGGGCCTGTGGGGAGATGTCCCCTGATGCTTTGATTTCTCCTTTCTTGCAGCCTCATCTTCATGGTGCCAGTGGCGTGTGGGCTCTTCCCACAGAAATGGTATCTGCTGTTCATTCCTTACTTGGTTTAACTGACCGTCCTGCCAGTGTGCTCCCTGATCTGCCTGCTGTTCAGAAGGAGACAGGGAAGGGGTAGGAAGGGCAGCACCTGTCTGAGGACAGGTGTCCATCAGCCTAAAGGCTGGGCCTCTTAACCCTGGTGAATTTTGGCAAACCAAAACAGATCTGCAAGGGGCGGGAGAAGCCAGGGGCAGGAATAAGGTTGCTCCCTCCCAGTGGAGCAAGGACTGCCTTGGAGAGAAGGTGGGGGAGCAACAAGAGACTTTCTCTCCCTGCCGGCTGGGTTATTAGGAAGCTCTCCTCCCGCTGGATCTGGTTTTTCACTTTTTTTTTTTTTTGAGATGGAGTTTCACTCTTGTTGTCCAGGCTGGAGTGCAGTGGCATGATCTTGGCTCACCACAGCCTCTGCCTCCCGGTTCAAGCGATTCTCCTGCCTCAGCCTCCGGAGTAGCTGGGATTACAGGTGCCTGCCACCATGCCTAGCTCTTTTTTTTTTTGTTGTTTTGAGATGGAGTCTTACTCTGTCGCCAAGCTGGAGTGCAGTGGTGTGATCTTGGCTCACTGCAACCTCCGACTCCCTGAACGATTCTCCTGCCTCAGCCTCATAAGTAGCTGGGATTACAGGCATGCGCCACCACGCCCAGCTAATTTTTGTATTTTTAGTAGAAACGGGATTTCACTATGTTGGCCAGGATGGTCTCAATCTCCTCACCTTGTGATCTGCCCGCCTCCGTCTCCCACAGTGCTGGCATTATGTGTTTGCACCACTGCACCTGGCCTCGTTTTGTATTTTTAGTAGAGACAGGGTTTCACCATGTTGGCCATGGTTGGTCTTGAAATCCTGACCTCAGGTGATCCGCCCGCCTCAGCCTCCGAAAGTGCTGGGATTACAGGCATGAGCCACCGTTCCCCGCTGGTCTTTAACACTGAATAAGGGGGCCAGTCGTGGTGGCTCACGCCTGTAATCCCAGCACTTTGGGAGGCCGAGGTGGGTGGATTTCGAGACCAGTGTGACCAACATGGAGACACCCCATTTCTACCAAAAATACCAAATTAGCCGGGCGTGGTGGTGCGTGCCTGTAATCCCAGCTTCTTGGGAGGCTGAGGCAGGAGAATTGCTTGAACCTGAGAAGTGGAGGTTGCGGTGAGCCAAGATCGCGCCACTGCACTCCAGCCTGGGCAACAAGGGTGAAACTCCGTCTCAATAAATAAATAAATAAAGGGACAGGCAGAGGACTGAAAACCAAAACCCCTCTATTTCCTTTGTGTGTCCAATAAGGAGGAAGCAGGGAGAATGGATGATGGAAAAGGGAAGGGATACATCAGACTGTGGGGCGGGGGGTGACTGGCCCCAGGAGACAAGCGTAGCTTGAATATATACCCAGACGATTCCAGTCTCTCCTTCCTGGTATTCTAGTTCAATACTAGTTCCATGGTCATCTGCTAGACATCTCTTGTGTCCCAAGCACTGTTTGTAATCTTGTGGAGAAGACGGAAGTTGAAACGAAGAACCATAGCCCAAGGAGGATGAAGTCAGGCCTGAGTAATGGTAAAGCAACATTGTGGTATACTGAGGCCAATAATAATCCTAGTTGGAAAAATCAGGAGGGCTTCTTGGAGGTGATATTTGAGTTGGGCTTCATCTGAGGGTAACTTACTGCTTGTCCCCGGTGGCATGCTCATAATCCCCTTCTGCTCTCTTTTCAGTGAATTACCCGTTTCCTATCTGGAACCAGAGCTCCAAGACACCATCAAGGCCAAGTATGGAGAACTTGAGCCTTATGTCTACTTCAATAAGGGTCTCTAAATGCCCCACCTCAGCAAGGACCAGTCTATTCCCATATTCACCAGCTCCTTCTTAGCTACGTGCACACTTGTGTCCTCCTTCCTCTTTGCCAACAAGGCCCAAAAGCCAGGATAGATTGAGGGGTGTGACAATGAATGCCTCATGCTTACACCCCAGTACTGGTTGATTGGACCTCAGGGGAAAAAAGTGAAAAAGGGTAGCAAAGGCCAGTGTCTTCTAGCTGCTTCCTCCTTAACCCCTGTCCCCTGGAAACCAGAAGCTGAGGCCCTCTCAGGGAGGAGACACCAAGCAAATCATTTGGAAAAGTTAGGAAACCTTTAGGATTCTGGTTCCAGCCAGGATTGAGGAAAAGACCTTGGATCAAAAGGAAGCTTCTATATCTCTTTCTTCTTCACTTCCTCCTCCTCTCCCGAGCAATGGAACCTTTTAATCATGTAATTCTAGCCGAACTCAGGAAAAAGAAGGGGGAAAGGACTCTGTCCTCTTAGGGCTCATCTCCACCCTTCCCCATCCTCCTCCTCATTGGCCCCTGGTCAGACAGCTTTTTTTTTTCCCCCCAAGATGGAGTCTTGCTCTGTCGTCCAGGCTGGAGGGCAGTGGCGCGATCTCAGCTTACTGCAACCTCTGCCTCCTGGATTCAAGCGATTCTCCTGCCTCAACCTCTCAAGTAGCTGGGATTACAGGGCACCCACCACCACGCCCGGCTTATTTTTGTATTTTAGTAGAGATGGGGTTTCACCATGTTGGCCAGGCTGGTCTCGAACTCCTGACCTCAGGTGATCCGCCCATCTCGGCCTCCCAAAGTGCTGGGATTACAGGCATGAGCCACAGCACCCAGCCTGGACAGCTTTTTTGGGAATGCTGCTAACCTTGAAATGATCAGACACCTAGGAGTTATTAGTGCTAAAAAGGGGACCGTGCAAGGCAGCAGAGTTACATGATTCTTCAAATCATGTCTGAATCTATTCTTGGAATCTTCTGTATAATAAGGGAAGTTCTCTTTCCCCACTGCCACATATGTCTGTTTTAAAAGATAAGTCCACTAACTGAGTAGAAATGACATATGTAGGCATTAACTGTACACTTTAATGGGTATAATTTCCTGCCTGCTTCCCTTCCTCAGCCCAGTAGGTTAAACAGCAAAGACAGACTGGTGTGTACTGAATAGGAAAGGGAAGTTTTATTTGGAACCCTCTGAGAGGAAATCAACCAGGACCAAAGAGCCTTAAAGGACACAGAGCAAAGCACAGCCACTTCCCTTCCCCAGCTTGGCTGCCCTAGGTGATTTCTCAAGCTCCTTGGGGGACTGTTGTTTCTCATCTGGAATCAATGTGTGTATGAGTTTTGTCTGGTAGGATTGCTGTCTCCGTCCAAACGATATCACTGTGAATTGAATAAATTTGTTGAAAGAGCACATAGGCACACACACACACACTGTAAACTAAGTTAATAAAGCCTGAATGGAAAGCTGGATCTGGCCTTACTTTGGCCTTGGCATGTTAGAGGGTATCACAACTATTATATAAAGGGAACTTGTCTGATTCCTGGAGGCTGTTGTTTATTTCCCTTATTAAAGGGGAAATCCACCTGTCTCCACAGGAAGCTCCAGAGATCTCCCAGAATGGGAACTGTGTTGCCCTAGAGCAAGAGTTGGCAAGCCATGGCCCAAGGGGCCAAATCCACCTGCCATCTGTTTTTCTGCAACTGGGAGCTAAGCAGGTTTTACATTTTAAAGAGTTGTAAAAAGGAACAACAGGGGTGACAGAGACCCTTCCTACATGGCATGCAAAGCCGAAAATATTTACTCTGTGATCCTTGACACAAAAAGTTTCCCCTGCCCTGGAGCAGTGGTTCTTAAGCACATGCCTCAGCCGGGCGCGGCGGCTCATGCCTATAATCCCCACACTTTGGGAGGCCGAGGCAGGCGGATCACCTGAGGTCAGGAGTTCAAGACCAGCCTGACCAACATGGTGAAACCCCATCTCTACTAAAAATACAAAAAATTGGCCTGGCGTGGTGGTGCACACCTGTAATCCCAGCTACTTGGGGCTGAGACTGGAGAATCACTTGAACCCAGGAGGCGGAAGTCGCGGTGAGCCGAGATTGCGGCACTGCACTCCAATCTGGGCGACAGAGTGAGACTCCTTCCCAAGAAAAGAACACACGTATCAGAATCAGCTCGCAGACTTGTTAAAGCACAGATTGCAGGGTCCGTTGCAGATTCCTAATTCTGTCACTCTGGGTTGGAGCCTGAGAATGCGCATTTCTTGTCATTGCCGGGTGATGCTGAATCTGTTGGTCTTGGCACCGTACGTGGAGGAGCACTGCTCTAAGCGGAAAGGGCCTCCTCCCCGAGGCCAAGGAATTGACTGCAGCTTGAAACATACCATAAACTTAGTCCTTCTAAAGTATACAATTCAGTGGTTTTTAATGTAGTCACAAAGTTTTACAACCATCACCACTATGTAATTCCAGAATTATTTTGAGACAGGATCTCCCTCTGTTACCTGGGTTGGAGTGCAGTGGTGCAATCACTGCTCACTGTAGCCTCAACATCCTGGGCTCAGGTGATCCTCCTGCCTCAGCCTCTGGGGTAGCTGAGACTGCAGGCTAATTTGATATTTTTTGAAGGGGTCTCACTATGTTGCCCCAGGCTGGCCTTGAACTCATGGCCTCAAGCGATCCTCCCACCTCAGCCTTCCAAAGTGTTGGAATTGCACACATGAGCCACTGCATCTGGCCTCAGAACATTTTTCTTAGCCCCAAAAGAAACCCCATACCCATTAGCAGTCACTCCACATTCTCCCTACCTGCCAGCGCCTCACAATTCACTTCCTGTCTTTAGAGATTTGCATATTCTGAACATTTCATATAAGTGGAGTAATACAGTATGTGGCCCTCTGTGTCTGGCTTCTTAGGATAATGTTTTCAAGGTTCATCCAATAGCGTATGCAATTTGATTTTAGCTGGTGTCTGAACAGAAAAGTCTGTCTTTGAGCTAGCTTCCTTAGGACAGGAGACCTGACTTTATTTCCAAAAGCAAATAGGAAAAGAGAAACATTACCAGAGCCAGTCGAGCTTGGAAACAACTCCTGACTGATGTTCTTTCAGAACCTACAATGTTTCCCATTCCTTCTCAGCTCCTCAAGCCTCTTGGATTTCCTGTTCTCTTATAGACAACTGCTCTTTTGGAAATATCTAGAAGGTATGTGGTGGCTATAATGTTCAGAGACATTCTAAAAAGTGGTCACTCAAACTGCATCTCAGTCTCATTTTGTAACATCTTTCTTCTTTGGGTTGGCTGCTGTGGGATGTTGAACGAGAGGCAGTTAAGGTTACTAAAAGGCCTTAGTGTGGGAAGTGCTAATCCAGACTGTCCTATCCAATAGCTCAGCTTGAGCTTTCAGGTAAAAGGAGAAAGGGAAGTTGTGGCAAATTCCCGTGTTTGTCAAATTGAATTGGGATTTCTTATTTATTGAGAGAAAGAGGGTATCACTCTCTTGCCCAGGCTGGAGTGCAGTGGCATGATCATGACTCACTGCTGCCTCAGCCTCCTGAGTAGCTTCTTTTTCCTGAGTTTGGCTAGAATTGCATGGGTAAAAGGTTCCATTGCTCATGAGAGAAGGAGGAAATGAAGAAGAGGTATAGAAGCTTCCTTTTGATCCAAGATCTTTTCCTCAATCCTGGCTAGAACCAGAATCCTAAAGGTTTCCTGACTACAGGTGCATGCCAGCATGTCCAGCTAATTTTTAAGTTTTTTGTAGACAGAGGGCCTCACTATGTTTCCCGGGTTGGTCTTGAACCCCTGACCTCAAGCAATCCTCACGCCTTGGCCTCCCAAAGTATTGGGATTACAGGCGTGAGCCACTGCACCCCACCTGGGGTTTCTCAGTGATGATGAAACCTAGCCTTTATATGGAAGACTTACAACTTTTTGAGGCCAGGATTGAGAGACCTTGTGCCATGAAAATAATTTGGTCCTTGCCTAGTACTCAATTTTTACTTCTCTAAGAAGCTTGACTTGTGGGATGGATAAGTTTCTAAGAAATGAGAGATTGGCAAAAATACTTGTCACTTTTTGCAGTACTTGGCAAAGCAGGATCAAGATAGACCCAGAACTATGGACTTTCTTAAGCTGAGGCAAAACTGACTTAACTCTTACCTGTTTTCCATTTTTCCAACATTTAAGCCAAGAACAACTTCCTCTGGGCTCAGATGGGGGCTAGACTGGGCCAGGCTGTAAAACACTTTGACAGGTTTTTGAGAGGAAATTGACTGCTACAGTCAACTGTGTTATTTGCCATGAGTCTTCCTTTGTCCATTTATTTTACCAACATTTTTTTTTTTTTGCTTTTTTTTGAGACAGAGTCTCACTCTGTCACCCAGGCTGGAGTGCAGTGGCACAATCTCGACTCACTGCAACCTTTGCCTCCCGGGTTCAAGCAATTCTTCTGCCTCCGCCTCCTGAGTAGCTGGGACTACAGGTGTGCACCACCACGCCTGGCTAATTTTTTGTATTTTTAGTAGAGATGGGGTTTCACCATGTTGGCCAGGCTTGAGCTCCTGACCTCGGGATCTGCCCGCCTCAGTCTCCCAAAATGCTGAGATTACAGGCATGAGCCACCACACCTGACCTTTTTTTTTTTTTTTTTTTTTTTTTTTTTAAAAAAGGCGCCCCTTCTTCCCCTACATGGGGTA
>NW_016814655.1:4693242-4710176 GCF_001698545.2 Rhinopithecus bieti | reverse complement strand
TTTTTTTTTTTTTTGAGACAGAGGCTCACTCTGTTGCCCAAGCTGGAGTACAGTGGGACAATCAAGGCTCACTGCAGCCTCAACCTCCCTAGCTCTGGTGGTCGTCCCACCTCAGCCTCCCAAGTAGCTGGGACTTCAAGTGCATACCACCATGCTTGGCTAATTCGGCTAATTTAATTTTTTTATTTTTGTAGAGAGAGGGTCTCGCCATGTTGCCCAGGCTGGTTTCAAACTCCTGAGCTCAAGGGATCCATCTGCCTCAGCCTCCCAAAGGGCTAGGATTATAAGCATGAGCCACCACGCCTGGCTATTTTACTAACATTGATCAAGCTCCTGGTTGAGCCTTGTACAGGATATTATAGGCTTTAAAAGAAGAAGAAAGACCTGATATGCTATACAGAAAGCTGCATACCAGGCAGGCAGATGTGTTACGAGAATCCAGAAGCAGCAGCAAGGAGTGGGGGCTAGGAGTTTGTAAGCAAGGAACTGTATCTGTAATATGTAAATGAAGTTATTGGGCATCTCTTCAGTGGTCAATGTGAGTGGAATGTGTAGGAAAATGTAGTGGCGAGAGGTGACATAAAGAGTAGACAGGGACGAAGTCACAGAGAGGACCGTGTTGGGGAGTTTGGACTCTATTCTGTAGGTAGATGAAGTATTTAAAAGAGGAGGCCATGATATAATAATATTTGGTTTAATGTGGTACGGTTGTGGTATGTGGCAGACATTTGAGAGGGAAGAATTGGCAACTTGCAGGGCAGCAGGGAAGCCATTTGTATTTAGCTAGAAGAACATGGATTGAAGCAATGGATGGTGGATTTCAGAGCAATTTGTGAGGCAGAACCAGAATTTCGTCCGTCGAACTTGGGGTGACGAAGCACTATGCCTCAGATAAAGGTACTATCTTCTAGGGAATTCAAACGGACCTAAGTTGCTATTTGGGCAGTTGAGACCAAGAGAGGCATCCTGGTTATAGTGCTGTGCTGCAAGACAAAAGACATTAAAAGATTTTTACATTGCAATTGTTTTCCTTTTCAGGGGCGCCTGGTTACCTTTCAGGAATAATTTATTTTCCAACACCGTTAAGAACCACTATACCTCTTTTTCTTTTTTTTTTTTGCTGTGGAAAACTGGAAAACTAGCACTTCCGCCACACTCAAGATGGCTACATCAGTAATAGCCTTTTCCATCCACATGGGTGGCCTCGCCCCCTTATGAAGCTACTTCCGCCACTCTCTGCGGGTTGGGACGCATTTTACACCTCCTCGCAGCTTTCAAGATGGCCCAGCTTCCTCCTACTTTTTATTGGCTGGATCGCTTCGTTTTCAAGAGAAGGCGGGACTTGTGTTTGATCGACAGCTACATTGATCAATGGACAAAGGGCAAAGGCCAATGAGGCGCTGGAAATGGAGAGTGTCCCGCGTGTCTGGGAGGGTGTTTTGTGCGGGGCGGAGTGGAGCCGAGCCGGAAGCGGGAGGGGAGAGTCAAACAGGAAAAGAAGGGAAGAAGGAAGAAGAGGGTAGAGGAGGAGAGGGAGGAGGAGGAGGAGGGAGGTGGCGGCGCCGTGGTGGAGGAGCAGGAGCAGGAGGGGGATGGAGAGGAGAAGGCTCCTGGGTGGCATGGCGCTCCTGCTCCTCCAGGCGCTGCCCAGCCCCCTGTCAGCCAGGGCTGAACCCCGCAGGTAAGGGGAGGGGCGTCTGGGCCATGCTGGGTCCTGGAGGTCGTCGAGGCCTGGCTGGAGGGGTCTGAAGGAATGTTGTTGCCAAGAGTTGAGGGGTCCCAAGAGGGGCGTCTATGCCTGGCGTGGACAGGATCTAAAGGGGCGTCGGTGTTTAGCTGAGGGACACCTGTGACAGTTTTGGTGTCAAGGAGGTGGCAGAGGCATGATGCCAAGCGAGTGAGGGGCATTCGAGACGGCAGGTTGGTTAGGCGGGCTGGGGTGACTGTGGCTGGATAGCGGTGCCAAGCTGGGGATGTGGGCCTTGTTCGTGTCCCTCTGTGGAGCAGGTGTCCCAGGCAGCAATACAGTATGTACGTTTGTCTGTGTAGGGGTACACAGGCTATTGAGTTGGCCTATGAAGGAGGGGATCCTGAGAGGATATTTCTTTCAGGATGGACTGCGGAAAGTTCCGAGGGCATCTTAGTCTCTTAAAAAAAAAAAAAAAAAAAATTATTATGTTCCTGGGACAGACTTGGCCCCATTTTTAAATCTGTAAGCCATGGCGCCCTTGGTTGGAGGCAGGACTCTCAGAAGGCAGGTGGGATGAAACAGAGTGGAACCCCTCAGGAGGAGGAGCACTCTTTGAGCTGTAACAAGCTCTTGCCGTTAGGCTGGCTGGCCTGGGAGAGCAAGGCACGGATACTGATCTGAGCCAGCTGAGGGCTTTTGACCAGAGGGTGGTTCTGATGCCAATATGGGCAGCAAATGGAGCACCCCAGCTTTTCTTGCTGGGTGGCTTGCTCTTTATCCAGGCAGAGAAGCTTGCTTGTGCTGATTCCAGCTCCAGCTGGCATTTCGAAACCCTAACTGGAGCGTTACTCCTGGTGCCAAGTTGGGTGGGGTGCAGTGGGGGCAATCACCCCTCCTTCCTTGCATTTGGCAAAGCTTTATTATTCTTTTTTCTTCACTTTCTGTTCTTTTCCCCGTTTTTTTCAGAAAGGCATACGCACATAGACACATAGCATAATGGCAAAGTCTATACAACTTAGCGCTTGAACTTCTGTTGTGAACAAGAGCACAAACTGAGTGCCAGCAAAAATACTTATCTTTTCCCTAGGAGTTTTAGGACTGCCTTTTCACAAGTACATCTTGTTTTGCCCATTATCCTCTATTTTAAAATACTGATTAAAAAATAAGTTGAAATTCACATGACAAAAACCATTTTAAAGTGAACAATTCAGTGGTATTTAGTACACTTACAATGTTGTGCAACTACCACCTCTATCTAGTTCCAAAACATTTTCATCACCCCAGTAGAAAACCTCGTCCCTACTAAGCAGTTACTCTGTGTCTCCCTCTTCCCCCAGCCCCTGGCAACCACCAGTCTGCTTTCAGTCTCTATGGATTTATCCATTCTGGATATTTTATATAAATGGGATCCTACAATATGTGGTCTTTATGCCTGGCTTCTTTCACTCAGCGTTATGTTTTCAAGGCCTATTCACATCGTAGCATGTACTAGTACTTCATTCCTGTTTATGACCAAGTAACTTTCCGTTATCTGTATACCACAATTTATTTATGCATTGAAGCATCTAATTTTTCCTTAGGATGTGTTTCTGTATACTAGAAATATCATATGAAAGAATGGAGCTCATTTTCTAGCCCAGCGTATTCCGTTTTCTAGGGTTGGGACCCTTCTGTTTTAGCCTTTGTTGGGGTTGTTTTTCCAGTGGAAATCATAAACTGGCAGGAGAAATACATTTTCTTTGTTTACTAGAAAAGTTATAGTCCTCAGACAACAAAATATAGAATATAGTAAACATAGAATTTACTTTTCTTTTGCACATGTCTGTTTCTGTAAGTGTCTTGAAAAGGCTGTCCCCAATAACCAATACATGATATCGGTAGAGGGTTGGTTTAGGAATATCAGAGCCTTTGGAGATGCGCTGGTCAAAGATAGGAACTAGATCCACTTTTTCAGCAAGGGGAATGATGGAAAGTGGAGGTTCCTACCAGGTCATGGAGCCTGGGAGGTGTTGTGAAGATGTGGAAGGGGATTGTTAATATTTTATCCTAATTGCAGTTTGCAAACCACAGGCTGCTTTCTTGTATCTCTGGCACTTCTAATACTTAATTTTGGGGACAGGTGTCTTTTGTACTTTATTGCATTTGGATGAATGCTAGCACTGACCAATAGCTGTTACGTGGTTACAATTCCTGCAGAGGAGGGAAAGTTTTTGTAATGAGCGGTGGCCCTCTTCCTAACCAGCGCCCACATACCCTTACTCCTGACATTCCTGATACATTCCCATCCCTCACCTTATAAACCCCTGTCTCTTTCTGTCCGGGACTACTAGATATCTATAGTGAGATTTCTGTTTTGAATTTTAACCTTCGGAATGCAAGTTGCTATATAATTATTAACTCTGAATCCACCACAATTTAGTCAATGTATTTTTTTTTTTTTTTGTCTGGGGGGACAGGGTTGCTTGTACAAATCAGTAAGGAAAAAAATTCCCAAGGCCGTGTTGGCACAGGGCATACTTCAAGTACCCACTGTCCTTAATTCAACAGTGAAGTCCAGCTAACTTTGAATTCAGGAGGACTTACTTGTACTCATTCTGTATCGAATAATGATATCTGCACTGCACCTTATTGCATTTCTCCCACAAAATTGATCTACTTAAAATCTTTTTTTTTTTTTACATACACGTTTACTCTCAGAAATAAATGATATTAGGCAACTTGCTTTCCCTGTTACCAGTTCTGCATTGAAACAGCCATTTCTTGTTATGCAGGCAGGCCCTGGAAAGTTCATCATCTAGTTCATTCTGTGGTTAGGAACTTAGACTTAATTCTCCTATAGGTTATGACATTACAGCTCACAGACGTGAATGCTTAAATCTATAAAGAATGAAAAAGGCCGGGCGCGGTGACTCACCCCTGTAATCCCAGCACTTTGGGAGGCCGAGGCAGGCAGATCACAAGGTCAGGAGATCAAGACCATCCTGGCCAACATGGTGAAACCCCGTCTCTACTAAAAATATAAAAATTAGCCAGGCATGGTAGTATGCGCCTGTAGTCCCAGCTACTCGGGAGGCCGAGGCAGAAGAATCGCTTGAATCTGGGAGGTGGAGGTTGTGGTGAGCCAAGATCGTGCTACTGCACTCTGGCCTGGTGACAGAGTGACACTCCATCTCAAAAAATAAAAAATAAAAAATAATGAGAAAACAATAGAGGCTCCAACAGTCTTGGCATTTGTTTCCTCCAGTTAAATTATGATTGAGATACATAGAGTTTCTTTTGGTTGTTTAGATTTAACCAGAATGTTTGTTTTTGTCATTGTTGTTTTTGTTTTGTTTTTGAGACAGGATCTCACTCTGTTGCCCGGGCTGGAGTGCAGTGGTGTGATGTGGTCTTGGATCACTGCAGCCTCGACCTCCCAGGCTCAAGTGAGACTCCCACCTCAGCCTCATGAGTAACTGGGACTACAGGTGCATGCCACCACACCCTGCTAATTTTTGTGTTTTTCTATAGAGATGGGGTTTCGCCGTGTTGCCCAGGCTGGTCGTGAACTCCTGGGCTCAAGCGATCTGCCCATTCAGCCTCCCAGAGTGTTGGGATTACAGGTGTGAGCCATTGTGCCCAGCCTAAACAGAATATTTGACTATGCTATTTAAAATAATGTTTTGGGCCCGGCGCGGTGGCTCACGCCTGTAATCCCTGCACTTTGGGAGGCCGAGGCGGGCGGATCACGAGGTCAGGGGGTCGAGACCATCCTGGCTAACACGGTGAAACCCTGTCTCCACTAAAAATACAAAAAAATTAGCCGGGCGCAGTGGTGGGCGCCTGTAGTCCCAGCTATTGGGGAGGCTGAGACAGGAGAATGGCATGAACCCGGGAGGCGGAGCTTGCAGTGAGCTGAGATTGTGCCACGACATTCCAGCCTCGGGGACAGAGTGAGACTCTGCCTCAAAAAAATAAATAAATAAATAAAATAAAATAAAATAAAATAAAATAAATAAAATAATGTTTGTGTTTACTTTTTCTATTCCAAGTAGTATGTGGGGCACAAATGTGAGAAAAGTGAGCAGAATGTAACCCATGCCCTTAAGCACATTACCAATGCAGGGGGTAGACAGATATATAAATAAATAATCAGGAGAATGGCATGAACCCGGGAGGCGGAGCTTGCAGTGAGCTGAGATTGTGCCACGACATTCCAGCCTCGGGGACAGAGTGAGACTCTGCCTCAAAAAAATAAATAAATAAATAAAATAAAATAAAATAAAATAAAATAAATAAAATAATGTTTTGGTAGAAATGTCTTTTTCATAGGGTAACTCAGCCAGTGGTTTAGGGACACATCTCTAGAGATGCAGTCCTTACCTTTCCTTTCCTTTGCCAAGCTTAAAACTTCCAGCTGGATGGGGGCCCCAGTTCCTGCTATTTTTTCCCACCTAACCCTCAATGGTATACCCTTTGGTTCCCACCTCACCTTACTCACCTCCATTGCCCAGTTTTCAGTCTGGAGGCCCTATTTCATTCTTCTTTCTTTCTTCTTTCTTTTCTTTCTTTCCTTTGTTTTCTTTTCTTTTTTAGATGGAGTCCCGCTCTATCACCCAGGCTGGAGTACAGTGGTGCGATCTCTGCTCACTGCAAGCTCCGTCTCCCAGGTTTACGCCATTCTCTTGCCTCAGCCTCCCGAGTAGCTGAGACTACAGGTGCCTGCCACCACGCCTGGCTAATTTTTTTGTAATTTTAGTGGAGACAGGGTTTCACCATGTTAGCCAGGATGGTCTCGATCTCCTGACCTTGTGATCTGCCCGCCTTGGCCTTCCAAAGTGTAGGGATTACAGGCGTGAGCCACCGAGCCTGGCTCCATTCTCCTTTCTTTCAAATGGTATGTCAATGCCATCACCATCATTCCTTCTTGTACAATAGTAGGATGCGAGACTTCCAGATTCTAATCCCTTTTACCTCACCTTCTTAGTGCATTTGATATACCAAAGTGTAAAATCAGCACCTTGAGTTTCTGTAAACTCTTTCAGTGGAATTCAGTAGGCATGAAAGAATGGACATTTACTGAAATGTCTACTCTTTGCAGCAGGCTATTATTGCTAGGCTCTGGGAACCATCAAATGAGTATGGAATCCCTGTTCCCCAGTAGCTGGTAATTGTGTGGCAAGAACAGATAACACACACAGTGAATTGTAATCCAGAGGTTTTGCTGAAATGCAAGTACAAACAAAGGACTGTCAGAGCAACTGATTCTGCTAGGGCAAGAGGAAGATGGGGTGCTAGGAAGAACTTCATTAAGGAAAAAGCATTTGTTCAGGACTTTAAAGGATGATAAGGATAAGTAGAATATCTATGAACTAGGAAAGGGAAAAATGGATTCCAGTGTGGAAGAATGAAAATGGAGAGAGTGTTTGGAGGTGGCATGTACTCTGTGGCAAAAGCTTTGTGTGTGTATGTGTGGAGGAGTGTGGAAGTGGGGGAGGCTTGAAAGGGAGGCTGTTGTCACATGGTCAGAAGGCCTTTCATCCATTCATCTAAGGCTGTACCATCCAGTAGAACTTTCTGTGATGCTGGAAATGATCTCTCTCTGTGCCATCCAATTCAGTAGCCACTTAGCCAGGTGGCTGCTGAGCATTTGAAATGTGGCTAGGATAACTGAATTTTGAAGCATATTTAATATTTATTTGTTTATTTACATATTTTTATTTTTTAGAGACAGGATCTTGCTCTGTTGCCCATAGAGTTTCTGTAGCTGGAATGTAGTGGTGTAGTCATAGCTCACTGCAGCTTTGAACTCCTGGGCTCAAGCGATCCTTCCACCTCAGCCTCCCAAGGAGCTAGGACTGTAGGTGCATGCCACCACACCTGGCCCTATATTTAATTTTTTTCTTCTCTCTTTATTATATATATATTATATACTATATATATATAATAGAGATAGGAGTCTCTCTCACCCATGTTACCATGTTGCCCAGGTTAGTCTAAAACTCCTTGGGCTCAAGTGATCCACATTGGCCTCTCAAAGTGTTTGGATTACAGGCGTGAGCCACCACACCTAGCCTAATTTTTTTTAGTTAAAATTTTTTTTAAAGAGAGGAAGTCTCACTATATTGCCCAGGCTGGTCTTGAACTACTTGGCTCAAGCGATTTTCCTTCCTCAGCCTCCCAAAGTGCTGGGATTGTAGGCGTGAGCCATATGCCTGGCCCTCCATATTTAATTTTTTTTCTTTTTTTTTTTTTGAGATGGAGTTTTGTTCTTGTTGCCCAGGCTGGAGTGCAACGGTGCATTCTTGGCTCATTGCAAACTTCGGCTCCTGGGTTCAAGGGATTCTTGTGCCTCAGCCTCCCAAGTAGCTGGAATTACAGGCACTGCCAACACGCCTGGGTAATTTTTTTCATATTTTTTTGTAGATACAGGGTTTCACCATGTTGGCCAGGCTGGTCTCGAACTCCTGACCTCAGGCAATCCACCCGCCTTGGCATCCCAAAGTGCTGGGATTACAGGCATGAGCCACTGTGCCTGGCCACCCATATTTAATTTTTATATCAACTTTATTGAGATGTAATCAGGTCAGACGCAGTGGTTCACACCTGTAATCCCAGCACTTTGGAAGGCTGAGGCGGGTGGATCATTTGAGGTCAGGAGTTCGAGACCAGCATGGCCAACGTGGTGAAACCCCATCTCTACTAAAAATACAAAAATTATTGTGCACCTGTCATCCCAGCTACTCACGAGGCTGAGGCAGGAGAATCGCTTGAGCCCCGTAGGTGGAGGTTGCAGCAAGCCTAGATCGCACCACTGCACTCCAGTCTGGGTGATAGAGTGAGAGACCCTCTCTCAAAAAAAGAAAAAAGAAATGAAACTTTATTGAGATAATTTACATGCCAAAAAATTCACACTTTTAAAGTATACATAAATTGGTGTTTCAGTATAGTCACAGAATTTGTGACTATCAGTGCTAATTTTAGCATATTTTCTTTATTTTATTTTATTTTCTTTCGAGATGGAGTCTTGCTCTGTCGCCCAGGCTGGAGTGCAGTGGGGCGATCTCGGCTCACTGCAACCTCCGCCTCCAGGGTTCAAGCGATTCTCCTGCCTCAGCCTCCTGAGTAACTGGGACTACAGGCGCCCACCACCACGTCTGGCTAATTTTTTGTATTTTTAGTAGAGACAGGGTTTCACTGTGTTAGCCAGGATGGTCTCAATCTCCTGACCTTGTGATCCACCGGCCTCAGCCTCCCAAAGTGCTAGGATTACAGCTGGAAGCCACCACGCCCGGCCCAATTTTAACATATTTTCTTTACCCCAGAAAGAAACCCCATAGCCATTAGCAGTCACTTCCCTTTCCAGCCCCTTTTCTTCCATCCCTTAGTGACCCCTGATCTACTTGCCATTCCTATGGATTTGCCTATTCTGGACATTTCATATAAAGGGAAGGGAATTACCCTATGTGGTCTTCTGTGGCTTATTTCACTTACCACAAGGTTTTCTTTTCTTTTTTTGAGACAGAGTCTCACTCTGTCTCCCAGGCTGGAGTGCAGTGGCGTGATCTTGGCTCACTGCAACCTCTGCCTCTCAGGTTCATGTGATTCTCCTGTCTCAGCCTCCTGAGTAGCTGGGACTACAGGCATGCACCATCATGCCCGGCTAATTTTTGTGTTTTTTAGTAGAGATGGGATTTTGCTATGTTGGCCAGGCTGTTCTCAAACTCCTGACCTCAGGTGATCTGCCCGACTTGGCCTCCCAAAGTGCTGGGATTACAGGTGTGTGCCACTGTGCCCAATTAAGGTTTTCTTTTTTTCTTTTTCTTTTTTTTTTGGTTGAGACAGGATCTCCCTCTGTTGCCCAGGCTGTAGTGCAGTGGTGCAATCTCGGCTTACTGCAATCTCTACCTCAAGCAAACCTCCTATCTTAGCCTTCCTAGTAGCTCGAACTACAGGTGCACACCCACACCCAGCTAATTTTTGTATTTTTTATAGAGATGGAGTTTATCATGCTGACCAGGCTGGTCTTGAACTCCTGGGCTCAAGCGATCTGCTCACCTTGGCCTCTTAAAGTGCTGGGATTACAAGTGTGAGCCACCACACCCGACCAATGTGATATTTACTTATAATAATTTAAACTAAATAGCTGTATGTAGATAATGACTACATATTGGGGGATACTGATCTAACAGCTTTCCAGAGTAGGGGTTTGGTACAGTCAAACATAGTGGTCATGTCATGGGCTCTGGGGTCAGACCACCTGAGTTCCAAACTTTATACTATCCTTGAGCAAGTTACATAACCTTTTTGTGCCTCAGCTTCCTCATCTATAAAATGGGAATTGTACTAGTGTGGGGTTGTCATGAGGTGAAAAGACATAATATATGTAAAGCTCTTGGAATATACTCAGTGATTATTAAGTATAATAATAACGATCACCATTATTGCTATTTGCATTCCTCAGAGTGTATTATGGTTTGTAACTTAGTGTCAACTCCCAGACTAACTTCAGGAACTGAGATCTGGAGATTTTGCAGGTGACTTTCTTGATTCTGTTCTATGTCTGAATTTAGGTTTGGGGAGAATTTTGTCCTTCCAGAGGACATTAGTCACTGTCACAGCTTGGGAGTGCCACTGGCATCTAGTGGGTGGAGGCCAGGGATGCAGCTTAGCATCCTGGAATGCTCGGGACAGCCCCCCACGGCAGAGACTTTTCCAGCCCAAAATGTCAGTGGTGCCGAGGTGGAGAAATCCTGGCTTAGTGGGACCTGCTGTGGCCTTACCAGGTCCTGTTCGTTATCGCAGAGCTTGGGGTCAGCCTTCTTGCAAGAACAACATAGCATTATGAAGTGTAGGAAATTACCTTGGACAGCAGGTTTTCAGTGGGACGGTTTGAGGCTTTGATATGCCGAATCTCACTGCCTTTCAGGTTTGTTGATGTATGTGATCAGTCAGCTCTGTCGTGTCAGCCAACATCAAACATTTTGAAAAAAACACATTTTTTTGGTCTGTGATTCAGTAAGCAGGTGAGCCTCCCTTATTTACCCCATCTTGAACTTTCTTTCCTCTTGCTTTGATCTGCTGTGTGGTTTTATTTTAAGAACATGATTTGCTTTGGTCCCAGTGAAAACCTGCTGGTCAATTACTTTATTTGCTCAGTGTCCTCCACAGTCCTGCAACCAATCAGAACTGAGTCATGTTCTTAGAACTTTTTCCTTTCCCCATTCCAAGTCCTGGCTCTACTCTGATTTTCGGCCTCAGGAACGTTGGTTTGCTCTCACACACGTTTAGCCTGTGGAAATCATTAGGTGTTCTCAGGGTCTGCCACAAGGAGAAGCTAAGTGTCCTGGACCTCAGGATGGCTGTGTCTCAAGGAGAGTCCTCTTTTCAGGCCCCCAGGAGGCAGCTCATCTGTGGATGTTTGAGCCGGCAGGTCTTTGTGGATGCTGTGGGTATCTTGCATGGCTTTGGATTCAAAACTTCACCTGTCTTTTGAATGCCTGTCCACCCATACCCTTGAGAGGACCTCTTCCTTTCCTGCAGTCAGCTATTAGGGCTAACACTTGGGAGATCATCAGGTTCCAGGTGGTAGAATGGCTTGGGTTGGTTCCTTGCTCCTACTACCCCAGTCATGGACATCACTGGGGCCGCTGATCCCACTGTAACTGCACAGCCAGTAAGAGCAGCCACCGAGTGATGGCTTCTCCTGCCTCCACCTCCCAAGGAGCTAGGACTACAGGCACACGCTGCAGCAACAGAAGGTCTTGGTGGCCTGTCTCCTTGGTGGCATAGAATAGACAGGCTGAGGTCTCCCTTTTGAACCATCCTTTTCAGTTCCACTAGGTGGAGCAAAGTCTGGCCTGAAAACCGCATGCTATGTGGAAACGACAAACAAAGAAACACAAGTAAATCCAGAACATTGCAACCTGGGAGGTCAAGAAAGGGCAAACAAATCCCATCCTATTGAATTTTAAGGTGTGTTGATACAATTCTGAGCTTTCCTGATCTGGGGATTAAGTAGGTCATCCTCTCAGACTTGCAGATCGCCCGTCTTGCATGGTCTGGGTTTTGGGATATGCTTGCTTACTCAGTTACATTCCCATAGCTCTGGTTTATTTACTTTTGGTTTTCTCCTTTCCACACTTTCTTCTGTGGGAAATCAGAGGAGTTGTTTATCTTCTGCTCCTGGTGCTGTTGTTCTCACAGTGCCAAAGCTAAGTTTTCATTCAAGATCTCAGGTGTTTAAAATAATTTAACTTAAACATTTTGGAAGAGGTAAAATAAATGTAAGATGTTACAAGACTGTTTGTGGCTTGGAAGGGTGGGTCCTAGAGTGGAGAGTTACAAAAACATGTCTGTTTTGATTTTTAAATATCTAGCAAGACAAATGTTACACTGTAACACTTTTATTACACATCCTTTCAGATCAGAGGCATGCATTCATGGAGAAAATATTCATATTTTTCAGAATTCTACATGTTGCTTTTTGGTTTGCCATTTCCTAATTTATTTTCCTCATTTAAAATCCCACCTGGCAGTTTCATCAAACACAGAAACAACAAGCAAAAAAACCACAACTTAGTTTATTGATCAGATTTAAATATTTTTCTCTCTTAGTGATTCATTTGGGAGAAGAAATTACTATTTGGCTTTCTACACCAGGATGTTGGACTGTTGTAGCTCTTTGGAACTTGAATACATAATTGAATAGTGTGAGTTCATCCTGCTTACTCCTTTCTTTTTCCTTGGATAATTTGTCTTTAAGTTTTGTAAATCCATTTGCTACATTTGGGAGGGAGTGAGGAGCGTAAAACCCACCCCAGTGTGATCTGGCACAATGGCTGACTTTCCATTTTTCTTCCTTAGAGGTGATTGCTGCTTTTCTTTGAGCCTTAAGCCTTTTTTTTTTTTTTTTTTGAGATGAAGTCTTGGTCTGTCATCCAAGCTGGAGTGCAGCGGTATGATCTCAGCTCACTGCAACCTCCGACTCCCAGGTTCGAGCGATTCTCCTGCCTCAGCCTCCCGAGTAGCTGAGACTACAGGCACGTGCCACCATGCCTGGCTAATTTTTGTAGTTTTAGTAGACATGGGGTTTCACTATGTTGGTCAGGCTGGTCTCGAACTCCTGATGTAACCTGCCTGCCGCGCCTCCCAAAGTGCTGGTGCTGGGGTTACAGGCATGAGACATCGCGCCAGGCCCCTTTTTAATTTTTTTTAAAATTTTTTTATTTTTAGTGATAGGGCCTTGCTATACTGCCCAGGCTGGAGTACAGTGGCACAATCATAGCTCACTGCAGCTTCGAACTCCTGGGCTCAAGTGATTCTCCTGTCTCTGCCTCCCAAGTAGCTAGGACTACAGGCACACACTACAGTGTCCAGCTAATTTTGTTTTATTTGTTTATTTTTTAATGTATTTATTGAGACAGAGTCTTGCTCTGTCACCCAGCTTTAAAATGCCTTTCACCTTTTTTTAAGAGACGAAATCTGTCTCTGTCACCCAGGCTAGAGTGCAGTGGCACAACCTTGGCTCGCTGCAACCTCCACCTCCTGGTTCAAGCCATTCTCCTGCCAGCCTCCCCAGTAGTTGGGATTACAGGCATGCACCACCACGCCCACCTAATTTTTGTATTTTTACTAGAGATGGGATTTCACCATGTTGGCCAGGCTGTTCTTGAACTCCTGACCTCATGATCCACCCTCCTCAGCCTCCCAAAGTGCTGGGATTACAGGCATGAGCCACCGCTCCCGGCCTTGTTTTATTTTTTGTAGAGGTAAGGTCTTGCTATGTTGCCCAGGCTGGAGTACAGTGGTAATTCACAGGCATAGTCATAGTGCACAGCAGCTTTGAATCCCTGGCCTCAAGTGTTCCTTCTGCCTTAGCCTCCTGAGTAGCTAGGACTATTACTTTTTTTTTTTTTTTTTTTTGAGATGGAGTTTTGCTCTGTTGCCCAGGCTGGAGTGCAGTGGCACGATCCTGGCTCACTGCAACCTCCACCTCCTGGGTACAAGCAATTCTTTTGCCTCAGCTCCCTGAGTAGCTGGGATTACAGGCATGCACTACTACGCCTGGCTAATTTTTGTATTTTTATTAAAGATCAGGATTTCACCATGTTGGCCAGGCTGGTCTCAAACTCCTGATCTAGAGTGATCTGCCTGTCTTGGCCTCCCAGAGTGCTGGGATTACAGGCGTGAGCCACTGTGCCCAGTCTACATTCTTTTTTAATTACACAAAAACAACACATGCTCATAACAGTGTTAAATAATAGAAAGATTAAAAAATGTTGGCCGGGCCCGGTGGCTCACACCTGTAATCCCAACACTTTGGAAGGTTGAGGCAGGCCGATCACGAGGTCAGGAGATCAAGACCATCCTGGCTAACATGGTGAAACCCCGTCTCTACTAAAAATACAAAAAATTAGCCAGGCGTGGTGGTGGGCACCTATAGTCCCAGCTACTCGGGAGGCTGAGGCAGGAGAATGGCGTGAAGCCGGAAGGCGGAGCTTTCACCGAGCTGAAATCGCACCACTGTCCTCCAGCCTGGGCGGCAGAGTGAGGCTCTGTCTCAAAAAAAAAAAAAATATATATTGTTTAGAGTAGAAAGTGAAAGTTTGTGGTTTGGTATGCATTTTTGGTGGTTTTTCTACGTATGCTGCATATTCATAGATATATTAATATTCATACATAAGCTTTATATATATATACACACACATATATATACACATACACACACCCACACCCACACCCACACCCACACCCACACATATATACAACCATAAAATTGTTTAGTACACGTAGGGTTCTTTATTTGTTTTAAAAACAAAAATGTGGGCCGGGCGCGGTGGCTCAAGCCTGTAATCCCAGCACTTTGGGAGGCTGAGACAGGTGGGTCACGAGGTCAGGAGATCGAGACCATCCTGGCTAACACCATGAAACCCCATCTCTACTAAAAAAATACAAAAAAGTAGCCGGCCAAGGTGGCGGGAGGCTCAGGCAGGAGGGCAGGAGAATGGCGTAAACCCGGGAGGCAGAGCTCGCAGTGAGCTGAGATCCGGCCACTGCACTCCAGCCTGGGCGACAGAGTGAGACTCCGTCTCAAAAAAAAAAACCAAAAAAACAAAAATATGGCCAGGCACTGTGTCTCACTCCTGTAATCCCAGCATTTTGGGAGGCCAAGGCGGACGGATCACGAGGTCGGGAGTTAGAGACCAGCCTGGCCAACATGTGAAACCTTGTCTCTACTAAAAATAAAAAAATTAACCAGGAGTGGTGCCTCATGGCTATAGTCCTAGCTACTCAAGAGGCAGGGGAATCGCTTGAACCCAGGAGGCAGAGGTTGCAGTGAGCCAAGATCATGCCTCTGCACTCCAGCCTGGGTGACAGAGCAAGACTCTATCTTGTGGAGGGGGGGGAAAGGGATCGTTTATAATGTAGCATTTTACAACATGTTTTTTTTTTTTTTTAACCTTAATGTACTGTGGACTAATTTCCATATTGTAGATACTCCTCTGATTTCTTAAAATACCTGTATGCTGTTGCTTTATACCATGGTTTACTTAAACACTTCTCCATTGTTAATAGAGTTGTTGCCATTTCACACAGTGCTACGTTGAACATTGTTGTACTTATTTAGTTTTGCAATTGTGCTAGATTCCTAAAAGTGGAACCGAGGATTGTGTGGTTAGAGGGTATGCACATTTAAAGGCTGCGGTAGATAGTGCCACATTGTTCTCCGGTGTGGTTGTATCAGTTTACATTTGCATCAATAGGATCTGCAGGCTGGTTCCACTGGCTCACACCTGTAATCCCAGCACGTTGGGAGACTGAGGTGGGCAGATCACTTGAGCCCAGGAGTTGGAGACCAGCCTGGAAAACAGAGCAAGACTCCGTATCTTTGAGACAGGGTCTCGCTCTGTTGCCCAGGCTGGAGTGCAGTGGCACAGTCTCAACACAGTGCGGTCTCTGCCTCCTGGGTTCAAACAATTCTCAGACCTCAGCCCCATGAGTAGCTGGGATTACCAATGTTTGCCACCATACCTCGCTAATTTTTTTGTATTTTTAGTAGAGACAAGGTTTTGCCATGTTGGTCAGGCTGGTCTCAAACTCCTGGCCTCAATGATCCATCCCCTTTAGCCTCCCAAAGTGCTGGGATTACAGACGTGAGCCACCACGCCCAGCCCAATTTTTAAATTTTTTGTAGAGACAGGGTCTTGCTATGTTGCCCAGGCTGGTCTTGAATTCTGGGCCTCAAGTGCTCCTGCCTCAGCATCCCAAGTAGCTGGGATTACTGGCACAAGTCACCACACCCAGCGATACTATTATTCTTGTTTGCACATCATTGTGCTCTCGAGTGAGAAGAGTGATGGAGTCACCACCAATGCAGATGGGCGCTGTTTGTCAAGTATGGGAGTCGTCACCCATCTTGACCACAGGGCTAGACCACATGTGGCTCTGTCTGCTGTCGTACACAGTACTGTGCTGCATTGAAGGGGGTCCTTGACTCCTGTCCCCAACCTCCATTTGGCATTTCCTGTTCTGAGGGAAAGATGGTTTCTGAGCCTTTTTTTTTCTTTTCTTTGATACAAGGTTTCCCTGTGTCACCCAGGCTGGAGTGCAGTGGCACGATCATAGTTCATGGCAGCCTGACCTCCTCAGTTCTAGCGATCCTCCCACCTCAGCCTCCTGAGTAGCTGGGACTATAGGCGTGCACCATTATGCCCAGCTAATATTTGTATTTTTAGTACAGACTGGGTTTCACCATGTTGGCCAAGCTAGTCTTGAACTCCTGACCTTCAGTGATCCTCCTGTCTCGGCCTCCCAAAGTGCTGGGATTATAGCATGAGCCACTGTACCTGCCCCCACCTTTTTTTTTTTTTTTTTTTTTTGAGACAGTCTCACTCTTGTCACCCAGGCTGGAGTACAATGGCACGATCTCGGCTCACTGCAACCTCTGCCTCCCAGGTTCAGGCGATTGCCCTGCCTCAGCCTCCCGAGTAGCTGGGACTACAGGTGCCTGCTACCACGCCTGGCTAATTTTTTATTTTTAGTAGAGATGAGGATTCCCCTATGTTGGCCAGACTGGTCTCGAACTCCTGACCTCATGTGATCTGCTCGCCTTGGCTTCCCAAAGTGCTGGGATTACAGATGTGAGCCACCACGCCAGCCCTTTTTTTTTTTATAACAGTTTTATGAAGATCTAATTCATAGACCTTAACATTCACCATTTTCAAGGGTATGATTAAGTGGTTTTTAGTATATCCACAAGGTG
>NW_016814655.1:4691663-4692628 GCF_001698545.2 Rhinopithecus bieti | reverse complement strand
GCCTCCCGGGTTCACGCCATTCTCCTGTCTCAGCCTCCCGAGTAGCTGGGACTACAGGCGCCCGCCTCGTCGCCCGGCTAGTTTTTTGTATTTTTTAGTAGAGACGGGGTTTCACCGTATTAGCCAGGATGGTCTCGATCTCCTGACCTCATGATCCGCCCGTCTCGGCCTCCCAAAGTGCTGGGATTACAAGTGCTTGAGCCACCGCGCCCGGCCAGTCACCACTATCTTAATTTCAGAATATTTTCATCATTCCAAAAAGAAGCCTTATAGCCATTAGCATCCATTCCCCTTATTTTCCTCCCTCCAGTCCCTGGCAACCACTAATCTATTTCCTGTTTATATGGATTTGTCTATTCTGGACATTTCATATGAATGGAACCATACACCATGTGGTCTTTTATGACTGGTTTTCTTAAAACTTAGCATGTTTTCAAGGTTCATCCATGTTGTAGCATGTATCAATACTTCATACATTTTTATGGTCAATTAATGAAGGGTCCAGCCCTACGGGGCTTAGCGGGTGCTCTCCCCATATGTGGAGACAAGAGATTGTAATAAATAAAGACACAAGACAAAAAGATAAAGAGAAAGCAGCTGGGCCTGGGGAACCACTACCATCAAGATGCGGAGACCGGTGGTGGCCCCGGCTGGGCTCGCTGATATTTATTGCATATAAGACAAGGGGCAGTGTAAGGAGGGTGAATCTTCTGAGTGATTGACAAGGTGAAGCAAGTCACGTGATTACAGAATAGGGGGCCCTTCCCTTTTAGGTAGCCGAAGCAGAGAGAGAAGGCAGCATACGTCAGCGTTTTCTTCTCTGCACTTATAAGAAAGATCAAAGACTTTAAGACTTTAACTATTTATTCTACCACTATCTACTACGAACTTCAAAGAGGAACCAGGAGTACGAGAGGAGCATGAAAGTGGACAAGGAGCGTGACCATTGAAGCACAGCACCACAG
>NW_016814655.1:4683057-4689381 GCF_001698545.2 Rhinopithecus bieti | reverse complement strand
CCTCCCTCCCTCCTTCCCTCCCTCTCTCCCTCCCTCCTTCCCTCCTTCCTTCCTTTCTTTCTCTTTCTCTCTTTCTTTCTCTTTCTTTCTTTTTTTTTTGAGATGGAGTTTTGCTCTTGTTGCCCAGGCTGGAGTGCAATGGCACGATCTTGGCTCACCGCAGCCTCCGCCTCCCAGGTTCAAGCGATTCTCCTGCCTCAGCCTCCCGAGTAGCTGGGATTACAGGCATGTGCCACCACGCCCAGCTGATTTTTGTATTTTTAGTAGAGACGGGGTTTCTCTATGTTGGTCAGGCTAGTCTCGAACTCCTGACCTCAGGTGATCACCCGCCTCAGTCTCCCAAAGTGCTGGGATTACAGGCGTGAGCCACCGCCTAGCTGAGCCTTCCTTATTTCTATCAGCATTGCCCAGAGACTGCTCTGAGGCCAGCCATTCCTTGATAAGAGACCTATGTGGTCAGAGAAGTCTCCCCTCTCGTTTGGGGAGTCTTAGTGCGTATGCTTACAGTTCAGCTTCTGAACAGTAACACAGTTAGGAAATCTATATGAAACCTTTATCCAATATATAAATTGCAAATGTTTTCTCCCATTCTGATTTGCCCTCAATTTTTTTTTTTTTTTTTTTTTTTAGGTGGAGTCTCACTCTGTTGTCTGGGCCAGAGTGCAGTGGCACGATCTTGGCTCACTGCAACCTCCACCTCCTGAGTTCAAGTGATTCTCCTTCCTCAGCCTCCTCATTAGCTGGGAATACAGGCATGTGCCACCACACCCGGCTAATTTTATTTTATTTTATTTTATTTTTTTGTATTTTTTGGTAGAGATAGGGTTTCACCATGTTGGCCAGACTGGGTTTTTTTTTTTTTTTTTTTGAGATGGAATCTCACTCTGTTGCCCAGGTTGGAGTGCAGTGATGCGATCTTGGCTCACTGCAGCCTCCACCTCCTGGATTCCAGTGATTCTCCTGCCTCAGCCTCTCAAATAGCTGGGATTACAGGCACCTACCATCATGCCAGGCTAATTTTTGAATTTTTAGTAGAGATGGGGTTTTCCTATGTTGGCCAGGCTGGTCTGGAACTCGTGACCTCAGGTGATCTGCCTGCCTTGGCCTCCCAAAGTGCTGGGATTACAGGCGTGAGCCACTAAGCCCAGCCTTAACTTTTTTTATGTTTAATTTTTTCTTTTTTTGAGATGGAGTTTCACTCTTGTTGCCCAGGCTGGAGTGCAATGGCACAATCTTGGCTCATTGCAGTCTCCACCTCCCGGGTTCAAGTGAGTCTCCTGCCTCAGCCTCCCGAGTAGCTGGGGTTATAGGCACCTACCACCGTGCCTGGCTAATTTTTTGTGTTTTTAGTAGAGACAGGGTTTCACTGTGTTAGCCAGGATGGTCTTGATCTCCTGATCTTGTGATCTGCCCGCCTCGGCCTAATTTTTTGTATTTTTAGTAGAGATGGGGTTTCACCATGTTGGCCAGCCTGGTCTCGAATTCCTGACCTCAGGTGATCCACCCACCTCGGCTTCCCAAAGTGCTGGGATTATAGGTGTGAGCCACTACACCCACCTTTAATGTTTAATTTTTTAGGAACGGTGTCTTGCTGTTGCCCAGGCTGGAGTGCAGTGGCGTGATCACAGCTCACTGCAGCCTTGACCTCCTGAGCTCAAGCAGTCCCCCTACCTTAACCTCTCCAGTAGCTGGGACTACAAGTGTGTGCCTCCACATCTAGCTAATTTTTAAAACTTTTTTTTTTTGTAGAGGCGGGGTCTTCCTATGTTGCTTATGTTGGTCGAGAACCCATGGCCTCAAGCATTCTTCCCACCTCAGCTTCCCAAAGTGCTAGGATTACAGACAGGAGCCACTACAGCTGGCCATCTTTTAGAGATTGCACCACTCCAGCCAGGGTGACCCTGTCTCAAAAAATGAAGAAGTAAAAATACATAAAAAATGAATCTCTAAAAGATAACAATGTTTCTCCACATTAATGTCATCCCATAGCATCCCCAGAAAACTTGACAATAATTCCTTAATGTTGTAGGATAGGATCTTGCACTTGAGAATTTAAAAAAGATCTAAGAATAAAAATATTGGCCGGGCCCGGTGGCTCAAGCCTGTAATCCCAGCACTTTGGGAGGCCGAGACGGGCGGATCACGAGGTCAGGAGATCGAGACTATCCTGGCTAACACGGTGAAACCCCGTCTCTACTAAAATACAAAACTAGCCGGGCGAGGTGGCGGGCACCTGTAGTCCCAGCTACTCGGGAGGCTGAGGCAGGAGAATGGTGTAAACCCGGGAGGCGGAGCTTGCAGTGAGCTGAGATCTGGCCACTGCACTCCAGTCTGGGTGACAGAGCGAGACTCCGCCTCCAAAAAAAAAAATATTATTACAAAATTCAGCTAATTATGACAGTTCTTCGGTTTTCTTAATTAGCCCTCAGTACGTTCCTCTACTTGAAAAAATGTTACTCCCAACAGTACCCTCAATCCCATGAGAATCAAAAGTGCTCTTTCAATCCCAGCATTCTCAGTGTTACTTGACCAGGTCTAGTAGTGGTGTTTTAATGATAACCTTTTTTCCACCCTGCAAAACTTGGTCTTACATTTTCTTTGACACACACATCTATTTCCAACCTTTGCTTAGTGTATAAAGTTAAAGATTAACTTATGACTTTTGCCCTCAATTTCTAGTGAAGAGAGAATTTTGGGGAAAATCCTCTTATCTGAGATTGCATAAATGTTCAGAGAAACATGGAAAAATAAAGAGACCCTGCCAGCGTATCTTCTCTTCTTCCAGCTTTTTGGGAGTGCAAGCTGTGGGTCCCTATCCTGTGTTTGGCTGACTATGCCTGCCCTTACAGTACAGTACTGGGGGTTTCAGGGCAGGTGAGCAACGCTGCTGAGGGAGAAATGGAACGTAGAATTTAGAGACTGAGGCTGGGTGCAGTGGCTCATGCATGTAATCCCAGTACTTTGGGTGGCCAAGATGGAAGGATCACTTGAGGCCAGGAGTTTGAGACCAGCCTAGGCAAGGTGGTCAAACCCTGTCTCTACAAAAATACAAAAATTAGCTGGGTAGTGTGGCTCATGCCTGTTGTCCCAGCTACTTGGGAAGCTGAGGTGGGAGGATCACTTGAGACCGGGATGCAGAGGCTGCAGTGAGCTGAGATCGCATCACTGCACTCTAGCCTGGGTGACAGAGTGAAACTTTGTCTCAAAAAAAAAAAAAAGAATTTGGAGACTGAAAGACACTGGAGAGATAAGGATACTGTGAACAGATGTTCAGTTAGAGAGCCTGTGCTACTCAAAATGTAGGAGATTTGGGGTTGAGCAGACTCCTGTGTGACTGTTCTGAGGCTTAACTGTAAGCTTATACATTGTGATTCTACAAACGAGATGGTAGACTTTGATTACATGGGCCTCTTATCACAGAAATGGCTGGCCTGGGAGGGGTCTCTGTACAATGCTGATAGAAGTAAGGAAGGCTCAGAGCAGTTAAGTAATTAGCCCAGAGTCATGAGACTAGGTGCTAGCATGGCCAGGTCTGGAATGCCAGAGACCTGGAACAATTTAGTTTAAAGGAAAGTCTCCCCCTGGGCATCCTTCACTGGAGTCCCATGGGAAGACCTCTGTCCCTTCAGTTAAAACCCTTAGTCTAATCCAAGGTCACTTTACATTTTCAGACCTCCAGTATATACATCTGGGAAGCAGGGATAGCAATATCCTGTTACCAGCTGTATACCAGCTGATAGAAGGAGCAGCTAAAATGGATGGGCAGGTTGTTTATCAACCTTGAATTCTGATTTTATTGAATTGTTTCTCTGTATTTTATTTTCCTTTTTTTTTTTTTTGAGACAGTCTCGCTCTGTCATCCAGGCTGGAGTGTAGTGGCACAATCTTGACTCACTGTAACCTCCACCTCCCGGGTTCCAGCAATTCTTGTGCCTCAGCCTCCCAGGTAGCTGGGACTGTAGGTGCATACCACCACGCCCGGCTAATTTTTGTATCTTTGGTAAAGACATGGTTTCACCATGTTGGCGAGGCCAGTCGCAAACTCCTAACCTCAGGTGATCCACCTGCCTCAGCCTCCCAAAATGCTGAGATTACAGGTGTGAGCCACCACGCCTGGCCTTCTCTGTATTTCCTTGAAGTTTGCTGAGTTCTCTGCAAGAAGAAGGAGGATGACTTATCATGCCTCTCACTGGCGAGCTCCACCTTTTCTGTAATTTTGAGCACAGTGCAAGGCCTTGGAAAAGCTTTGTTTCTTGAGTCTCTCAAAGGAGAAGAACAATATTAGTGTTTCTGGGAGGGCCAATGGCTGTGCTGTGATGGGGCATGGATGCTTTCTCAGAGGTACTTTCCCCCTAAGCTTTAGGCATGTCTGACCATTTCTTCTGCTTTGGTCTAGTGCTTTCCTCATGATTTAGACTCTGGATGAAGGTGTTTTTGAAGTAGGTTTACTTACTGCTGTCATCCTGTGTCACCTCACTCTCTGTGGCCTGGAAGTGCAGGGTTTCAGGCCTGGCTGTGGGTGGGCGTTATATGACAAAGGGCTCAGCGTCCCTTGCATCTGGTATGATGCCCTCTCTGGTTTCACCACCTTTAGTCATTATTTTACTTGAGGTGTGGACGTATTTGTTCCAGGAGCTTCCCCATCCTCTACAACTTATTGGAGGGATAAATTGTCCTAATGTTTTCTTCTGGTGTTTTTAACCATGAAATCTTAGACCTGGAGTAGATTTGGTTACCAAATAGCCTAAGGAAGGAGGACATAATATTTGATTTATGTAAGATCCAGGAAATAAGGGAAGGCACAATGCCATGAGCTGTGCTTCCAGCTAGACCTTATTAAGTTTCACAATCCTTTATGCAAGAGAGACAACTTCCAGGTGTTGCTAATGGAGGTGTCTCGTGACCTAGAGACAAAACCAGGAGCAGCTTCCTTCTATTTCTCCAAATCCAAAAACGATTGCTAGGGAGTTAGACCATGGCCCAGCTCTGCTTTGAGAAAGGGAATTTTGCTTTTGAGATGATTGAAGTGCTTTAGATTCCTCAGCTTAGAAATGAGAAACGTACAGATAATGAGATACACAGAGGCTTTGCCACATCAGACTTCATGAGCTTGGAGAACATGCAGGTGCTCTCCTGACCTCTTAGCTGTTTGTCAGGTTTCTGTGACCAGGCAGGTGTTACCAATACTAATGTTTAGGGATTCAGCTATATTTTAACTTCATTTTTATGATCCTTTTTTTTTCCAGACAGGATCTTGCTCTGTCACTCAGGCTGGAGTGCAGTGGTGTGACCACAGCTCACTGCAGCCTCAACCTCCCTGGACACTCAATTGATCCTGCTACCTCACCCTCCCCAGCAACTGGGACTGCAGTCATGTAGCACCACACCCGGCTAATTTTTGTATTTTTTTGTGGAGATGGTGTTTTGCCATGTTGCCAGACTGTTCTCGAACTCCTGGGCTCAAGTGATCCACCCTCCTTGGCCTCCCAAAGTGCTGGCATTACAGGCATGTGCCACCACACCCAGCCAGGATCCTCTCTTTAGTCACGTCTTTATCTCTTCATTCGTGTAACAATCTTTTCTTGAGGGCCTGCTTTGTGTAAGGCATTGTGCTTTGTACCGTGAGGGATATGGAAGTGAATGTTTCACATCTTACCCCTAAGTTGCTTACTTTAGAGGAAAAGGTAGGGCTGAGAAGAAATAACTAAAACATAAAGTGTGAAATGGCTTTGTTGAGTTTATGAGTCACATACAAGAAGTGAGTGGATTTTCCTGTAAAAGCACAACCAAGATGATTTCTTTCTGGACAGTGAGAATGCCTAGAGCACCCAGAACTGCTTCTAAGGACTCAGAGAGTTGAGCTGCCTGTCATAAAATGACCTTGCTGTTAGCCTTTTTCTTGGGTCAGCCACCATTGTACCCACATTCCCACTTAATGTAGACCATGTCTCTATCTCACCCAAAGTTTAAATAACAATGAAAGATGAAATCAGATTGGTGGAGACCTGGAAGCCTAATTTTCCTAATGGATTCTCTTTCCAAATTACATCTGGCCGAGGTGGGAGGATCACTTGAACCTAGGAGTTCGAGACCAGCTTTGGCAACGTAGGAAGACCCTGCCTCTATAAAAATTTTAAAAAATTAGCCAGGGTCAGGTGTGGTGGCTCACATCTGTAATCCCAGCACTTTGGGAGGCTGAGGCAGGCAGATCACCTGAGGTCGGGAGTTTGAGATCAGCCTGACCAACATGGAAAAACCCCATCTCTACTAAAAATACAAAAATTAGCTGGGCATGGTAGCGCATGCCTGTAATCTCAGCTACTC
>NW_016814655.1:4644186-4682839 GCF_001698545.2 Rhinopithecus bieti | reverse complement strand
AAACCCCATCTCTACTAAAAATACAAAAATTAGCTGGGCATGGTAGCGCATGCCTGTAATCTCAGCTACTCGGGAAGCTGAGGTAGGAGAATCGCTTGAACCTGGGAGGCAGAGGTTGCGGTGAGCCAAGATCACGCCATTGCACTCCAGCCTGGGCAACAAGAGCAAAACTCTGTCTCAAAAAAAAAAAAACAAAAACAAAAAACAAAACAAAACAAAAACTAGTCAGGCATTGTGGTAAATGCCTGTAGTCTCAGCTACTTGGGAGGCTGAGGTGGGAGGATTGCTTGTGTCTGCGAGGTCAGAGGCTACAGTGAGCCATGATCGCACCACTGCACTCCAGCTTGGGTGACAGAGTGAGATCCTGTCTCAAAAACAAAGAGCAAGCCTGGCCAACGTGGTAAAACCATGTCTCTATTGAAAATACAAAAATTAGCTGGGCATGGTGGCACAAGCCTGTAGTCCCAGCTACTTGGGAGGCTGAGGCAGGAGAATTACTTGAACCCAGGAGGCAGAGGTTGCAGTGAGCCGAGATTGCGCCTCTGCATTTCAGCTTGAGCAACAGAGCGAGACTCTGTCTCAAAAAAAAAAAAAAAAAAGCAAAAAACAAATTACATCTGAGTGTGTTTCATGTAGTTCTACGTCCCTCCTTTTGTTCTTATTCTAATCTTCGGTTTGGAGAGCAATTTGTGAGGAGGCATGAAATGTATCTGGAGACGGCTATGAACTGTAGCCTGCTGATTTTCATGTAATTCTTGGCTACTTGCCAGTATGGCTGGGGTTAAACTGTTTCCAGGGTAGGAAAAACAGGAACCTAGCATTTTGGTATGAAAACAAACAAGGCTGCTTTGTACTTGATGAAGCTCAAGTTGCAGATCCAGTGAGAGCCCATTAACTATTGTTGATGGCCCACTGACAGTGGTGAGTTTCAGAGACCCCGGCACATTCTGGAAATAGCAGCGAATGGTTGTGCAGCCTACAAAAGTAATAAATATTTCTGCAGTGATTGTCAACAACAAAATGATTTTCTTGTTTGGGGGGCAGGGAGGCAAGAGGCAGAAACCTTAGGAAGCTGTTGCACACCAGTTTCAGCTTCTGCTACTTTTATTTCTCTCCATTTAAAGCTGGGTGCAGTGGCATGAGCCTGTGGTCCCAGTTACTCAGGAGACTGAGGTGGGAGGTTCACTTGAGCCCAGGATTTTGAGGCTGCAGTATATTATAATGGCCCCTGTAAATAGCCACCGCACCCCAGCCTGGGTAACATAATGAGACCCTGTCTCTCAAAAAAATAAATAAAAGGCTGAGGCTGCTCCAATGACATGGGGTGGAGTCAGGAACCTAGGACTCTTTCTGGCCCACTTTAGAGAGCAGGATTCTGTGAGATTGAGGTCAATGACTGGGAAAACCCTAAAGTTCTCATCTGTGTCTTTCTTCCACCTTCTCCAATCTCTGCAATAAAACGAAATCAAATCCCAGATTTACCATATTTTACTAGTAAATATCAGACAAGCAAAACGAGGGTCTAAAATACTCCACTAAAATAGAAATTCCTATATTTGATATTCATGCTGCTACTGTAATCATCAGAAAGAAAAAATGTGCTGGTCAAAGGTACTCATTAGATGTGTACTTGTGTAGGGCCTTGACATTCTACCTCCAACTAATCTTTGTGTCATCTTTTTCTGCCTTTGGACGTATGCCCCATGCATCCTTGTTTCCATGCTTTTATTCATGATCTGCTCTGCATAGTATACTCATTTTATTCACCAAAACCCTACCTATTATTTTAGTATCCATCTCTTTGGGGTGTTTTAGTTTGTTTTTTTTTTTTTTTTTTTTTTTTTTTTTTTTTTTTGAGACGGAGTCTCGCTCTGCCACCCAGGCTGGAGTGCAGTGGCCGGATCTCAGCTCACTGCAAGCTCCGTCTCCCGGGTTTACGCCATTCTCCTGCCTCAGCCTCCCGAGTAGCTGGGACTACAGGCGCCCGCTACCTCGCCCGGCTAGTTTTTTTGTATTCTTTTAGTAGAGACGAGGTTTCACCGTGTTAGCCAGGATGGTCTCGATCTCCTGACCTCGTGATCCGCCCATCTCGGCCTCCCAAAGTGCTGGGATTACAGGCTTGAGCCACCGCGCCCAGCCTTTGTTTTTGTTTTTTAAGACAAATTCTTGCCTGTTGTCCAGGCTGACATGCATTGGCATGATCTTGGCTCACTGCAACCTCCGGCTCCTGGGTTCAAGCGATTCATTCTCCTGCCTCAGCCTCCCAAGTACCTGAGATTATAGGCATGTGCCACCATGCCTATCTAATTTTTGAATTTTTAGTAGAGACTGGTTTTGCCATGTTTGCCAGGCTGGTCTTGAACTCCTGACCTCAGATGTTCCACCCACCTTGGCCTCCCAAAGTGCTTGAGCCATCGTACCTGGCATTGGTTTGTTTTTTAAGAGACAAGGTCTCACTCTGATTCCCAGGCTAGGGTGCAGTGGTACAATCACAGCTCACTACAGCCTCAACCTCTTGGGCTCAAGTGATCCTCCTGCCTCAGCCTCCTGAGTAGCTGAACCTACAAGGCATGCGCCACCGTGCCTGGCTAATTTCTTAACTTTTGGTAGAAACGGGGTCTCACTATGTTGCTCAGGCTGGTCTTGAACTCTTGGCCTCAAGTGATCGTCCCACGTCAGCCTCCTAAAGTGTTGGGGAACCACTGTGTCCAGCTCTTGATAAAATTTTCTTTGAATACAAAAACCTTCTTTGGCCATTCTGTCCCTCAACAGAATCCCTTCTTTGTTTTCTTTTTTCTTTTTCTTTTTTTACTGGAAGCTCAGAGGATCATCCAGCATCTCTTTGAGCTCTTCTTATGTTGCTGTGTTTGTCCCCCACCTCACCATGTTTATCATAGAGTGCATATGTTTGTTTCTATGTAGCTAACTAAATAAATCCTCCAGGGCGAGACTGATTCATCCAATAGTACATCTTTGTTATCCCCACAGCACATCCTGGGTGGACTGGATGCAACTGTAAATATCAGGTCACAAGTAGGGGGGAAGTGACAATATCAAAATCCTATCTCCATGTGTGTCCAAGCCTTTTTTTTTTTTTTTTTGAGACGGGGTGTTGCTCTGTCGCCCATGCTGGAATGCAGTGGCGTGATCTCAGTTCACTGCAAGCTCTGCCTCCCGGGTTCACGCCATTCTCCTGCCTCAGCCTCCCGAGTAGCTGGGACTACAGACGCCTGCCACCACGCCCGGCTGATTTTTTGTATTTTTTATTAGAGACAGCGTTTCACCGTGTTAACCAGGATGGTCTGGATTTCCTGACCTTGTGATCCGCCGGCCTCGTCCTCCCAAAGTGCTGGGATTACAGGCGTGAGCCACCGCACCCAGCCGTCCGAGCCCTTTTGGAGTCATACAGACCTAGTTGAGATTCTGGCTCCACTGCCTATTAGGTGTGTGTCCTTGAACGAATTACCTAACGTCACTGTAAAATATGAGATGTCACCATCTGTTGGAATCTTCCCTCTCTGAAATACGTGATTTGATGTTTAGTAGAGGATTACATACTGCAGTTAAGAACCATTTACCCAGCTCTCTTTCCTGAAAGACTCAGTAGTAGGATAGCACTTATGGGTTTTTACGGATACCTTGTGGAAGAGATAAGCTCTGTGACTTGTAGAACAGAGCCTTGTCCTGCCCAGAAGCAGGAGAGGTGTGTGTTTTCTTGCCTGGGCAGGCCTGCTACATGCCTGCCTTTGTCCAGCCCCAGGACATAGATAAAGCTAGTGTTCTTGGTTTCTAGCAGTTAAGCAACCTTTAGTGTTTCTGCTTGGCAGAGCTCTGGGTTTGGGATTTATCCCCTTGCATTCCCCAAAATAATTACTTCAGGATCCTTTTGTTAATGCCCAGCCTCACACCCATGACACGAAGATGTCTCAGTTTAACTTTTATTGTGACACTCATGTTGGTTTGAAGTTTAAGTTAGTATTTATTCTCTCCTTTCTTGAGTCAGAACGCTAAGGCATTTAAATGGGTGCGTGCCCAAACCAGAGAAAGATAAGAAAGATCTCTTATCTTAGACATTCTGTGTCTGCCCAGCAGCCTCTGCTCAAAGCTCCTGGAAACAAAATGGCCTTCCGCCTGGAGATTATCTCCTACCTAGAAGCCTGGCAGTTACTGTCCTGTTCTGACAAACTCTCTTTCTTCAGATCCCTTGATTATGAAATAAGATACCCCTAGACCTTCAGCCCTAGTTGCCATCACCTTCGGTTGACCAGATGACATGGGTGTGGGAGCAGCTCACCAGGTTCCCAAGAGCCATGACCTGGGAAGGTCTCCAGCCTATTCCTTGTGTGTGGATCTGTTGTGCATTGGGAACAGATGAGAATTTTAGGGCTTTCCCAGTCATTGACCTCATAGAACCTTGCTCTCCAAAGTGGGTCAGAGGGACCCTAGGACCCTGATTTCACACTCCAGAATGCCACCATCATATACAGTATGCATGGCAGTCTCATAAACAGGGTTCCAGAGCGCTGACCAGGGACCTGCCTGTCTGCTTAACATTCTCCTGACCCTCAGTTCTGATTTTTGCTGTTTTTTTTTTTCCTTGTTTGTAACTTCTGATATTCTAATATCTGATGCCTGCGTGATCATAAAGGAAAGAGCCTATGGAGCCAGAGTCTTCACTCAGATCCTTGCTGTCTCACAGCCGGCTGTGTGACCTTGGGCAAGTTACATAAACCCCATATGCCTCCATTTCTGCAGCTGAGTAATAGGGATAGTAATAGCCACATCATAGGGTTGTTGTGGCTTTGAGATGTTGGTTAAATAGAGTTTTTAGCATGGAGTCTGGCTCATGGTCAGGGCTGAACAAATGATTATCTCTCCCCTACCCCACCCCAGAATTTAAAGATTATACATATAAAGGCTGCCTACAGAAATGCTGCCAAAACATACTTAAACAAATTTACTACAGTAAAAGAATGAATGCAGGTAGCTGTGAGCATATATATTGTTACAGTATGTCTTAAATTAATCCGGTAGGGCACAGTGTTTCATGCCTGTGATGTCAGCATTTGAGGATGCTGAGGTGGGAGGATTGCTTGAGGCCAGGAATTCGAGACCAGCTTGGGCAACAGAGCGAGACTTCCTATTTAAAATAAAATTTTAGGGAGGCTCAGTGGCACAGTCCTGTTGTCCTGGCTCATAAGGAGTGGGGGCCAAGCGTTTGAGACCAGCCTGGGCAACATAGGAAGCCCTCATCTATGTATCAACAAAAAATAATTTAAATAAAAATTTAAAAAGTTAATCTGAGGCCAGGCATGGTGGCTCATGCCTGTAATCCCAGCACTTTGGGAGGCTGAGGTGGATGGATCACTTGAGGTCAGGAGTTTGAGACCAGCCTGGCCAACATGGTGAAACCCCATTTCTACTAAAAAGATGAAAATTAGCTGGGAGTGGTGACATACGCCTGTAGTCCTAGCTACTTGGGAGTTTGAGGCAGGGGGATCACTTGAACCTGGGAGGCAGAGGTTGCAGTGAGCCAAGATCGTGCCACCACCCTCGACGGAATCCAAAGGATAATTTTTTTTTTTTTTTTTGAGATGGAGTCTCACTCTGTCGCCCGGGCTGGAGTGCAGTGGCCGGATCTCAGCTCACTGCAAGCTCCGCCTCCCGGGTTCCCGCCATTCTCCTGCCTCAGCCTCACTGGTAGCTGGGACTACAGGCGCCGCCACCTTGCCCGGCTAGTTTTTTGTATTTTTTAGTAGAGACGGAGTTTCACAGTGTTAGCCAGGATGGTCTCGATCTCCTGACCTCGTGATCCTCCCATCTCGGCCTCCCAAAGTTCTGGGATTACAGGCTTGAGTCACCGCGCCCAGCCCCAGAGGGTAATATTTTCAGCAGTACTATCTCTGGGGATTCTCTGAACTGCGGAGGAGGAAACTGCCTCAGTAGAAGGATATCTCAGATGCTGCTTGGGGCCGTAAGTAGTTGTTAACCTGCAACTTTTTTTTTTTTGAGACGAAGTCTCGCTTTGTCACCCAGGCTGCAGTGCAGTGGCACAATCTCAGCTCACTGCAAGCTCTGACTCCTGGGTTCATGCCATTCTCCTGCCTCAGCCTCATCCTCAGCCTCCTGAGTAGCTGGGACTACAGGTGCCTGCCACCACGCCCAGCTAATTTTTTGTATTTTTAGTAGAGAAGGGGTTTCACCATATTAACCAGGATGGTCTTGATCTCCAGACCTCGTGATCTGCCCGCCTCGGCCTCCCAAAGTGCTGGGATTACAAGCGTGAGCCACCGTGCCCGGCCGTTTTTTTTTTTTTTTAATTTGAGACAGTCTTGCCCTGTCACCCAGGCTGGAGTGCAGTGGCATGATCTCAGCTCACTGCAGCCTCCATCACCCAGGTTCAAGTGATTCTCCTGCCTCAGCCTCCCTAGTACTGGGACTACAGGTGTGTGTCACTATTTTTAGTAGAGATGGGGTTTCCCCATGTCGGTCAGGCTGGTCTTGATCTCCAGACCTCGTGATCTGCCTGCCTCGGCCTCCCAAAGTGCTAGGATTACAAGCATGAGTCACTGTGCCCGGCCCCCCCTTTTTTTTTTTTTTGAGACCGAGTCTCATTCTGTCGCTCAGGCTAAAGTGCAGTGGTGCGATCTTGGCTCACTGCAACCTCTCCCTCCTGCACTCAAATGCCCCTCCCACCTCAGCCTCCCAAGTAGCTGAGACAACAGGCATGTGCCACCATGCCCAGCTAATTTTTGTATTTTTTGTAGAGATGGGGTTTTGCCATGTTGCCCAAGCTGGTTTTGAACTCCTGGGCTCAAGCAATCTGCTCATCTCAGCCTCCCAAAGTACTAGGATTACAGGCGTGTGCCACGGTGCCGAGCCAACCTGCAACATTTTGACAACATAATCCTGCTTAATTCTAATTTAGTATGACTTCCTTTTTTTTTTTTTTAAGTTGGTGAATTCAACATTGAATTTAATTCTGCATTGGCAGGCGGATGACTAAAGTCATTCGAAGAAGGATTTACCCTACCTTTGGCTCATCATGTATGAGACTGGATCACGTACATAGAAGAACCCATTTTTTCAGGCTAGCAGAAATGATCATCTTGCTTTTCAAATGGCAAAGCTGACTACTTTGTCACTAGGTTGTAGTAATATTTGTATAACATGGCAGAAAGTGAACTCACTTTCCTGGGAATGCCTGAATTTGCCAACTCAACCTCTTTTTCTCCTCACCCCTTAGATCTCAGTGCTTAGTGAATGTTAGTGAGGGGCTGTAGGCAAGAAGTTGATTAGTAAGAAAGAAGCTGTTGTCAGCAGTCACTTTTTTAGAATATATTGTACTAGGTGTAATGCCTTGGGTTAAATGCTGCCTTGCACACAGGAATTTATAATCTGTGAGAAGATAAAAATAGACAAATGCTGATTAGAAACACTGTCTTGGGTAGCATCATAAAAGGATGATTCATTAGGAAATCAGGAAGTCTATAATGCAATTTTGATCATTTAGGTTGTATTTTTACAATTTTTTTTTTGGATTTCTAGTAATTTTGTCACAATTCCACTTCTTCTGAGATCATCACTGATGAATATTATTTAGAATTATGGGGCCAAGCTTAGTGGCTCATGCCTGTAATCTCAACACTTTGAAAGGCTAAGGCAGGAGGATCACTTGAGGACAAGAGTTCAAGCCTGGACAACATAGTGAGACCCTGTCTCTACAAAAAATAAAAATAAAAATATATTAGCTGAATGTGGTGGTGTGTGCCTGTAGTCCCAGCTTTTCAAGAGGGTGAGGCAGGATGATCACTTGAGCCTAGGGTGACAGAACAAAACCTTATCTCTTAAAATAAACAAAAACGGAAGGAAGAAAAATATGGAACACTTCATAGCCCATTAGAGCAAGGTTTCTTGTGTGTTTTGGTCATAGTGGCATCCCCAGTGCCTGAAACAATGCCTGGCACACTGTAGGTATTCAGTGAGCGTGGAGTGAGTGAATGAATGGTACACTTATGCCATGGCACTCTTTCTGGAGAATTGCAGATGCCAGTCTGTCTTGTTAGATCAGTGCAGATTACATTGCCCATGAGGTGATGAGGATGCTCTTTCCATCAGTTTGATTGCCAAAGTTAATACTGTGTATGTTTTGTGGTTCTCAGTGGTTGCCAGGGAACCAAGAAAGTGAAAGGAAGGGGTTGAAAGCAGCCTCATTACTCTTCCCTGGGCGACTGTGCCTTGATGTCCAGCCTTGTCTGTCTGGCAATTTGACCTGGTTGTGAGAGTGGCAAAAAGGCCTGGGATAGACTGACCGTATCTTGAGAATATGTATGTGCTGAAGAATCGCTTCCCAGTCCCTAAACACCAGCAGCAGCAGGAGCCACTTCTTTTGCACATCGGCCACCTTTTTCTCTAGCAGTGAGGCTGTGATCCATTCTTTTCGTGAGTCTCGAGGAAATGGCTCAGCCAGTTTGGCACATTCATTTTCTTGTCAGGAAAGTCAATGTGACCTTGACCGTCAGTGGGGACCTGCAGTAAACACATTGTGTGTCTGGCTGGATTCTAATGATCAAACAGTACTTTTGGCACCTCACTGTGCTGTACGTGTCATGTGCTGCTAATTTATTGTCGTAGGTTGGGGGTTATAGATACTAATTTGCAAGAATCATTTCTGACTTCTATGGATCATGCCCAGCACAGTGCCACTACCATGGAGGCCTTGGATAAGTATCATGAAAGAAAATTGTTGCAGAAAATGAAAGGAAAGATGAAATATACTTGCTTTGAGTCCTGGACAGTGTAATTAATTTGTAGCCGAGGAAGTTAGTGAAAAGTAATTTTTTAAAATCCCAGCACTTCAGGAGGCTGAGGTGGGCAGATCACTTGAGTCCAGGAGTTCAAGACCAGCCTGGGCAACATGGCGAAACCCCATCTCTACACAAAAAAACAAAAATGAGCTGCGCATAGTGGCACGTGCCTGTAGTACCAGCTAGGGAGGATCGCTTGAGCCCGGAAGGCAGAGGTTGCAGTGAGCCAAGATCATCATGCCACTGTACTCCAGCCTGGGTAACAGAGTGAGACCCTATCTCAAAAAAAAAAAAAAAGTAACTTTGGATTTATAAAGCTCCCCTGAAGATTGTTCTCCTCGAGTCATTTCTGGAAATCCAAACCCAAACATGGACCTTTTGTACTGTGCGAGTGTTGTCTTTGGTAGAGGATTCAGGCCCAGGGAGAACTGCTGTGACCTGCTGTTTAAGGGAGGGTAGCCAAAAGGGATTTGGCTTATACCACCGACAAGGGAAAGTCAGAGCAGGACACCATCCCCAGGGTCCTTGCTTGTGCAAAGCTTGCATTAGAGAACTCTTTTCTCCCTGAACTGAACTTAGTGAAGAAAACATGACAAACCTAAGGCGGTGAACTTTTCCGAACCAAGAGTTGGTTTAAATATAGATGATCTGCCTTTCTGGCAACTTGGAGGCTGCGGTGGGACTTGTTGTACCTTTTATAAGACAAGTGAGGAAAGATGTTGGCACCTGTACTTGTGCCGTTTGTTTATGAAATATAAACTCTCCGGTGGAAGCGAGGACTTGAAAGGTCAGTGTCCAAGGTAGCGTGTCCTACCTTAGCTGGGGAAAAGGTGCTTCTCCAAGCCCCCACTGTAAATTGCCTCATTCCCTAGAGAAAGTTGGGACAGCCAGGCTTCACGTCCTATTATGTATTGAGACCGACTCTGGCAGGGGTGGGGGTGGAAAAGTTTCTGTGAAACTGACAGACACTGGACTGGATTTTCTTTCCCAGGGAGGAGAAACAATACTTTAGGAGCTACAAAGTCAGTCCTTATTCAGAGCAGTGTTCCTCTTTTCAGCTTTAGAGACTTGATTTATGTACCCCCGAGCCTAGTTAGAGCCAAGGGGATGCAGCAGCCTGCTCCCATCTGCAACCCCCACCATCCTCCCACAGTGGGCTCTGGCTCTAGGTGGGTCCAGGGCTGGGCATTGTGGGTCTGCAGCACATCCTCCTCAGTATTCCAGCGCAGCTGTCTGAAGTTTTTTCTGCTGCGCCTGAACTGATGTCATTTCCCACTTGGCAGACAGCTTCAGCTTTGCTGCGTCTGAGATATGTCACGAGAAGGTGGGGGTGGGCCAGAACCAGGCGGGGGGAGTAGCGAGGAGAGCAGGAGACAGTGTGCCTGTTCGGTCCCAGGACTCTGTTTACTTTGCTTTGCTAAGGAAGGCTGGTGAACCAGGACCACCGCGCACACAGGCCCATCAGGGGCAATGCTCATTCCAAGACCTTAACTTTTAAGAGCCCTTTGTTCCAACGTTAGTGTGGACGATGCTCTTGCAGGATGCCTTTCCTTTTGGGTCTTAGACAGGTAATTGGTTCCGCACGGATCGGGTTTGGAAGGGAAGAAGGGGTGGGAGCTTGTTTATTGTACTACTGCTTTGGGTGGAGGGAATATTTTAGCAAATGCCTCTCGGTCAGACCAGGCCAGTTCCCACACAGAACTTTCCAGTCTCCCTTCTTGTTTGCTAGCTGCTCCTTACTTTCAGAGCCACCCTGTTCTTAACCCTCTACGTCCCCGAGGTTTCTCTAGGGCTGTCCAGTTCTGATTTTCCATCAGACACTGTAAAACTGCTTTGGAAACTTCACGGAGAAACAGCTGAAGAGTGGGGCTGGGGAAGGGGAGAGGCAGAGTGCGATTCTTGCTGCAAACCCCTTTTATTCCTTCTCCATTTTGATTTGGCTAGTTAGTGGAGATTTCCTCACAGTCCTCTGGTTCTGAAGGGACTCTGCGCTGGGGGTGGGTTGAGGGCTCCGTTCTTCTTCTAAAGGAAAGGCTTTCTTCCTTTCAAGCATGTGCCTGGGGCTGTGCGGCTGAGGGACGTCCAGGACACCTCAGGGGAAGGGGTGTGGAATTGACCCCATTTTGGCCCCTTACTGACTGATTTTTCAAACAGACCCCTGTGGCAGAGACTTGATTGCTTGGTGAGCCGCCCTTTGAAGTGGGGGCACTGCATTCATTCCAGCTGGTAAAGCAGTGTGGAATGAGAGAACAGTAGCAAGCCACCAACTGCTGTCTGCTGAGAACACAGCTGTTGCCAACTATTTGTTCCAGGGCTTCTGAGAGTCGGACACCCCCACCCCCTCTTCGTCTGAGAGGCATGTCTGTATCGGAATGTGTAACTGTAACCAGCAGCTGCTGGCTGTAAGGGGTGGGGAGGGAGCACACACCCTCTGCTGCCTGTTCCTGGGTGAGGAAAAGCCACAGATGAGCTCACAGCAGAAGCTCTAGAGGGGAGCTGCTAGGGACCACTGGTTGCCCTCACTCTGAGAAAAGTGCTAGATGGGCAACTCTCCTTTGAGTTGCCTACAGTTCTGTTCAAAGGAAGCTCCTCTGAAAAGCCCCAAACATTCCATTACAGCTCTTGTTATCTTCAGAGTGTTGCGTTAACACAGCTGATGGGCAGAGTGGTGACCCCTCTGAACATCCCTTCTGGCCCCACAAGAAAGGCTGTCCTTTTTTTTTTTTTTTTTTTGAGATGGAGTCTCACTCTGTTCACTCTGTTGCCCAGGCTGGAGTGTAGTGGCATTAGCTCACTGCAAATTCTGTCTCCTGGGTTCCTGGGTTCAAGCGATTCTCCCGCCTCAGCCTCCTGAGTGGCTGGGATTACAGGCATGTGCCACTATGCCCAGCTAAGTTTTGTATATTTAGTAGAGGCGGGGTTTCGCCATGTTGGCCTGATTGGTCTCGAACTCCTGACCTCAGGTGATCCGGCCGCCTAGGCCTCCTGAAGTGCTAGGATTACAGGCATGAGCCACTGTGCCTGGCCAGAAAGGCTGTCCTTTTAACCTATGGGCAGAGTGAGCCCTGGAGAGGATTTCGAGCAGTGTTGGAAATAGGATGAAGCTGGACGAAGCAGCTCATGCTGTGTCAGCAGGCTGAGAGGGTGAAAACTGCCTAACAGAGTGGAAAGAGTGGGCTGGGAGCTGGAAAGACCTGCATTCATATCCCAGCTTCCCTGGGGTCTTGGGCAGGCCATTAACCGCTCTGAACCTCATCTGTGAGGTTGCACGGGGATTCCACAAAAGAATGTATGTGAAACGTTTGCACCTTGGCTGGTAGAGAGTAGACATAACTCTTATTTTGATCTACTAATTCCCAAAGGATGCACCACTGCAGGGGTGCAGGAAATGAGAAGCGAAGGGACTGATACCTTGACAGGAGCCAGTTGTGCTGGGCGGGAGCCCATAGCCAGGGGAGTGAGCTCTTGCATCTGTAATCAGTGACTGCCATTGTACAGTGACATACAGCTGGGAGGCCACCTCTTACTCTACCAAGATACTGTTAATCTTATATACTGAGGTGGCAAGAGGGCAAGGGCTTGTGTCCAGTTACTTGGACATGTAGTGAGAGAATGAAGCAGTGGGTAGCATTTGATTAAACTCTTCAAAGAGAGTGAAGGGTTGGGATGGTGGTTGTGGGGAGCATCTGAGAGGATCAACAGCAGGTGAACCTTTAGCTCTTGTGTCTGAACAGTTGCCTGGTGGCAGGCAGAATTTAGAAGACCTCTGAAGGCCTTTCCTGCCCTGGGCTTCTGTGACTCAAACCTTGCCTGTGCAATCTTGGAGTAGTTTTGGTTACATATTTTGTATATTTCTAGTGTTTTGTGTCAGACAGTGTAACTACGTTCTTTATTGCAGCCATGTAGAAACCAGCCTTCTAAAGATCACTTGGTGATAATTCTAAGAAAAAATGACACATAATGCATGCACACACACACACATGAAATTAGTCTTTATCATACATATGTATGTACTTGGATTTATTTTTTCCCCTTAATCCATATGATTATTTTTTCACCGTAATCCTGTGTCTTATGTGGTAGGATTATTCTCTTTGTACAGAGGTGCATGCTGAGGCTTAGAGAAGTTAAGCCATTTGCCCAACATTGCTCAGTTGTCTAGAGAAAGGGTAATTGAAGATTTTTGTTGCTGTTTTTTAACTTGAGTCTTTCCCAAATCCTGGGTTTTTCTCACTACCTAGACTGTGCGGCTTGATGTCTGAGAATAGAGTATGATTAATGCATTGTTCTCCTTGGGGCATGTTTCTTTCTAGCCTGCCTAGGTAGGAGATAAGATGCTGCTTACCCCTTAATCCCAGCTATTCGGGAGGCTGAGGCAGGAGAATCGCTTAAACCCGGAAGGCGGAAGTTGCAGTGAGCTGAGAGGCCCCGCCATTGCACTCCAGCCTGGGTGACAAGAGCGAGAATCCGTCTCAAAAAAAAAAAAAAATCATTCTTGTTGAGTCTCGTTCTTGTCTCCTGGGCTGGAGTGCAGTGGCACGATCTTGGTTCACTGCAACCTCTGCCTCCCCGATTCAAGCTGTTCTCCTGCCTCAGCCTCCCAGGTAGCTGGAACTACAGGCATGTGCCACCACACCTGGCTAATTTTTTTGGTATTTTTAGTAGAGATGGGGTTTCACCATGGCTGGCCAGGCTGGTCTCGAACTCCTGACCTCAAGTGGTCTGCTTGCCTCAGCCTCCCAAAATGCTGGGATTATAGACGTAAGCCACCAGGCCTGGCCAAAAAAAAATGTAGATTCTTTATGTCTGGGCCAGGGCCCTGGAATATGCATTTCTGTGAAGTTCACCAGGTGTTTCTGACCCAGGTTGGTCACACTTTGAGAGACCGTCCTCCAGAGTTGGGCGGCATGGAAGTAATTATAAGCCAGTGTGCTGAGACTACAACAGAGGAACGCCCAGGGACTGGGAGAGCAGAGCATGGGGGCACGTACCTGAATCAGGCTAGGGGAGGCTTTCCTGAGAAGCTGATATCTGATCTGACTCTTGAAGGATGAGTAGGAGAGTTTACCAGACATATGAGTTGGGGAAAGAGCATTCCGGACAGATCAGGTTGGGAGAGTTGTTTTTGTTTTCTCCTGCAGATGACAGGGGAAACTGTCATTCATCTGTTGAGTCCTGGCATTGAATTTGCCTGAGGCAAGATAAGGACCTTAGTTCACCAGGTATGGGTGTCTTTTATGGATACCAAGAAGGAGGAAGACCTCAGGGCCCTTCTGTCTAATAATGAGCATGGCATGATTTCAGTGTCTGTAAGGGCAGATAAACTGTAGGATGTATTAGTTCTTTCATGCAAGGGACAGTTAGACAACTCACAGAAGCTACAGTGTTGACCAAAAAAATGCTCTTTTTGTGCTTAGATGAGCCAAAGCTCAGAGGAAGATAGTCACCTGCTGAACTTTTTGGGTATGGCACTGTATACCAAATTTTAGATATAACACAAAATTGGGCATGCTATCCCTCCCTCCCTCCCTCTCTCTCTCTTTCTTTCTTTCTTTCTCTCTTTCTTTCTTTCTCTCTCTATTTCTTTCTTTCTTTTTCTTTCTTTTTTTTCCTTTCTTTCTTTTTCTTTCTCTTTCTTTCCTTCCTTCTTTCTTTCTTTCTTTTCTTTTCTTTCCCTTCCTCCCTTCCTTTCCTTTCCTTTCCTTTCCTTTCCTTTTTCCTTTCCTTTTTCCTTTCCTTTCCTTTCTTTCCTGATGGAGTCTCGCTCTGTCGCCCAGGCTGAAGTGCAGTGGCGCAATCTCGGCTCACTGCAAGCTCCGCCTCCCGGGTTCACACCATTCTCCTGCCTCAGCCTCCTGAGTAGATGGGACCACAGGCGCCCGCCACCTCGTCCGGCTGATTTTTTGTATTTTTAGTAGAGACGGGGTTTCACCATGTTAGCCAGGATGGTCTCGATCTCCTGACCTCGTGATCCACCCGCCTCGGCCTCCCAAAGTGCTGGAATTACAGGCGTGAGCCACCGCGCCCGGCTGCTCTCCCTTTATTGTCTGACAAGATGAGAAAATAGGTTTTCTGATTAAGAGAAGTTCCATTATGTCTACCTAACAAAAGAATTACTAATTTTCGGAGAACAGTATTGCAACAGAATGTTCTTAGTCATGATTTGAATGACTTCTATTTCATGTTTATCCAGAAGGTATTGATTGGGTAAGGCCGATGCGTTTCCTAGGAGCATCACTCAACATCTGAAAAGTACTGTGCACCTGTTCTACCCAAAGCATGTTGTGGATACAAAGAGATATAAACTCCATCCCTGCCCTCAAGGGATTTACAGTCAGGTAGGGAAAATAGAATAAGTGCACAGGTAATGAGGACATTCTGCAGGTGGTGGCAAATGACATAAGAAAAGAATAGAATGCCGCAGTTCAGAGGTGTGAAGAGGCCACCCTTCTGGAGGTGGCCTTTCCCACAGTCCAGTCCAGTAGTATCAGTTGTTGCACTGTAGGTGCTAGGTGTGTGGAAGGACCAGTGGGTGGTAAGTTCTAGTTGACAGAATGCAGGCTAGATCCATTAAGACACTAATTTTACATCTTGCGTCTTGGAGTGTTGCCTTTCTCAGTGGGAAAGACCCATTGTTCTCCCAGTTGTCCACACCAATGAGATGGGATGGTCCCTGATACTGGAAATGAGTAATACCCATCAAAACCCTCTTAGGGTCCCTTGCCCGGGTTGGAATTTGTCATGGAAAGAGCACAGGGGGCAACTTCTGGCCCAAGGGGCTGTTTTGTGTTTTTGAAAGGGTGAGCTCGTCCCTGGGCTGATGCTGAATGTGACAAGGCACCTAGATTGTTGCATGGTACTTACTCCCTGGGCATAGGAAGTGGCTTTAGAGTCTCACAAGGAGAGCACTGGAAAGGCTGTGTGATAGCCAGCTAAAGCTGCAGGGTGGGAGCCACGACTGCAGAGAGGGGAGGAGGGGAATTGCTGGCTTCCAATTTAACCCCTCAACTGCTGAATGTTAGCCAGCATTGACTTGGGGTATTTATTATTTCACCACAGTGGCCACCCATGAGGGAGGAGATCTTATCTCCTTTTTGCTGTAAGGAAACTGAAACCCAGGGAGAAGTTATCTGTTCCAGAACCCAGGGCTAATGTGTGGCAGGAGGGGCCTGGAGTGGAGGTCTTCTTGGTTTCTGTCTGCCCCTGCCCGTTGCTCTGGCTTGGTACCCATATCCACAGTCCGCTGCAGGCCTCCTCCTCCCTGCCTGTTCTGTACACAGCAGAGGACTGAATGTTGACTACCAGTTGCTGTTACCCTTGGGCACCATCTCTTTCTACTAGGTTGAGGACAAATTAAGCAAGATCTTGCTTGGAAGGGAACGAGTTGTATGTAGCAGCAAACACCAAGGTGACACTTGTTTGTGCTACCAAAAGTTGAAGCCAGAATCCTTATCTAAACTGATTTGTAAAAGTCGTGTGACAACTCCACAGAACACCTCATTTCTATACTGTCACCAAAGGTGAGAAAGGTGGTGCTTCCACAAGCCCTTTCAGGTTATTTTTGTGTGTGTGTGTAGGGGGAGGGATGGAGTCTGGCTCTCACTCTGTCGCCCAGACAGGAGTGCAGTGGTGCGATCTTGGCTCACTGCAACCTCTGCCTCCTGGGTTCAAGGAATTCTCGTGCCTCAGCCTCCCAAGTAGCTGGTAGCACCTGCCACCACACTCGGCTAATTTTTGTATTTTTGGGAAAGATGGAGTTTTACCATGTTGGCCAGGTTGGTCTCGAACTCCTGACTTCAGGTGATGCACCTGCCACGGCCTCCCAAAGTGCTGGAATTACAGATGTGAGCCACTGTGCCTGGCCTCAGGTTAATTTTTGAACCCTCAACCATTTCTGTTGAAAGAAGCTGCTTTTTTTTTTAAGGAATGTGGCTTGTTTTTCATTACATCTCTGTTATCAGAGCGAAGAGAAAGCAGTGTACTGGACAGTAACTTAGTGGAAAAGAGGCTGTGGCTGCTGATTTTGAAACATTATCCAGGATGGAGCCAAAGAAAACAGTCACTTCCTCCAGTGATAGCCCATGAGTTTGACCTGCCCCCTCTCACCCCTTTTCCTTGAAGAGGTAAATTTTAGTCCAGGAAAACAGAATACGTTGGGGCTATTTAAAAAAATGCTTTGAAATTCCTTCTTCTGGCCTAATTCCTTAGCACCAGTAAGATACTAGTTTCTTACCTCTTCTTTCCTAGGGCTTCTTGACTCTTATTTCTTGCTAATTTGCAGCAACAGTGGGTTGAAAGAGCCCTGAGAATGGTAACAGAGGGGCACAGATACAGGGGCCTGAGCCATATCTGTGCCCTTCTGTAACCATTGTTTCTCTGGGCAGGGCTCATCTGAACTTGAACCCCAGACCTCACAAGAGGCCTCTATTGCTGGTTGCTGGAAATGGTGATAAAATCCTGTGAGGGGAGGGGCAGTGCAAGGAAGGAGACTTGGCTTTGGGTATGGCTGGAGTGTGACACACTGACTTCTTTTCCTGAAAGTGGCTTAGGGTTTGCCGGGACTGTGTTGCACACACGACTTTGGTTTCCTCGGGCATTGCATTAAGGAGGCCAGAGTATTATTTATTATTGCTTGGTTTTCTTGCTTGACACACAAGACTTAAGGATCTCCCAACTGTGACGCATGGTCTCGATGTGGTTTCAAATACCGTCCAATTGATCTTGTGGTTTCCATCGAGGGTTTGAAATCCCTTGTTACCCACCAGGCAGGCAGTGGTGTGAATACCTGTGATCTCCCACCTCTCTGGCTGTGGTTCTGGAGTGCCGTAGGGAGGTTAGGACAGGCTGGGGTGGACCGCCAGCACAAATAGAACCTAGTCATTCCTGTGTCTCTGTGTAAGATTCCAGATTCATGGGCCAGGCTCAGCTTGTGCTGGGTTACTGGAAACCAGGATGAGAGCGCCACGGCCAGAGAGCCACGGTTCAGTCTTGCACTGGTCATGTGAAAATCACACCCACACAGCCTTGCCTTAGGCTTTGGAGGACGCCTTCATGCTGCTGCTTGTACCGTGTAGCTAAGAGGCACGAGGGACCACTAGCTCCTATGGTTACTTGACTCAGCGGTCACCAGGTTTAGGACTTTGTGAAGGGTTTTTGGCCAGGATAGGTATGCTTGTGAGACTGGCATCAGTCCTGCCCATGGGGAATTTAGAGCGGGGTGGAGGCAGGGAGTCTGTGAAGCAGTCAGGGAACAAGACTGGCTAAAACACAGTTCTGCACAAAATATTGTGGGCAGTTTGGCTAAAACAGGGGTTCTAAACTAGGGACAGTTTTGCCCTTCCCCCATAGAGGACATTTGGCAGTGTTCGGACATTGTTAGCTGTCACGCTAGGGGAGTGGGAAGTTGCTACTGGCATACCTAGTTAATAGAGGCCAGGGATGTTGCTAAACATCCTACAATGTACAGTTCAGTCCTGTACAACAGATAATTACCTGATTCCAAATGTCGGTAGAGCTAAGGTGGAAAAACCTTGGGGTAGAAATCACAGACTCATAGTAGTCCACTCTGCTTGGGAAGCAGGAGTCACAGGGCTGAGGGAAGAAGTACCATATTGTTTTAATAAAGGGGAAATGGGTAGACCTTTCCTGCTGCTTTCTGAGCAATGTGTGTTCATTATCTGCCCAGAAATTTAGAATTTTGACATTGGTTGTCCCATTAATCACCAGGTACTCTGTCTTATCAATGACAGGTACAGAGTCATTTTTTGTGGGCCAGTAGATATGACCAAGCCCATCTGAAATATGGATATGACCAAGCCCATGTGAAAAGTTGGATGGAACTGACGTTTCATCTCTTACTCAAATAACCTGGATTACCACCCCCGAGGAGGACAGGATCTCAATAGTACCCAAATGACTTTATACATACAACTTAAAGAACAATTAGGCATAGTTATTTTAGTAGTAGCCCATATTTGAAGCCAGTTACCTATTGCTGTGGGTATAAGAAATTAGCTGGGTGTGGTGCTGTGCACCTAAGGGCTGAGGCGGAATGTTTATTGTAATCTATCATTAGTAACATACTGACGTCCACCTGGCCCCCGTTTTCTAAATCACCGAAGTCTATTTTAATCTTCAAGTCCAAGCTCTTAGAGTTCTAAAAGTTGTTGTTTCTTGAAAGTTTTTCTGTCTTTCGGAGACACAGCCTCTGGATTCTGAAGATCGTTTTATCCTGTGCCTGTTTGCAGTGAGACCCTTGTAAATGTGACTCCTTGTCAGAGTTAGAAGTAAACCGTTCCCTTGAGCAGTGCTGAACTTTTTGCTGGCAATACATCTCTGGTGCTCGTCCCAAGACAGACAACCACACAAGGCAAGTCCCATTACGATCTTTGCTCCCAGCAGGGTCTGCTGCAGTGAGATGGAACTGCTGAGGGAAAAAAAAAGGGTGTTAAATTTAGAATGATGCTTATAATGAGGAATGAGATGTGGCATATGCCTTTCTCAAATGAAACTTGTGCTTGAGAAGAGTCTCAAACACATCAGCAACAAATTAACTTGTACCTTCAAATATTTCAGATCCTTTTGAAAACTATACTTCTTTCTTCTTTCGAGGCGAGGAAGTGGGTATTCTATTTGACTAAGAGCTATTTTCAAGATACAGTAAAGACTGTTGAGCTGGAGCCCAGTTACAGAAAGGATAAGGAATCAAAATCAGAAGATCAGGGTTTTGACAGCCCCGATTCTGTCACATTCAATCTTAGTCTAAGCGCCATTCATTTCTTTATAAGATAGGGGGGCAGTAGCACCTCTTCAGAGACCCTTGCAGTTCTTTTTTTTTTTTTTTTTTTTCCTTTTGAGACGGAGTGTCACTGTGTCACCCAGGCTGGAGCACAGTGGCATGATCATGACTTACTGCAGCCTCCACTTCCCAGGCTCAAGTGATCATCCCACCTCAGCCTCCCAAGTAGCTGGGACCTTAGGTGCATGGCACCACACCCAGCTAATTTCTTATATTTTGAAGAGACAATCTTGCCATGTTGCCTAGGCTGGTGTGGCTGGTGTGGCAACTCCTGTGCTCAAGCAATCCTCCTACCTCCACCTCCCAAAGTGCTGGGATTACAGGCATGAGCCACTGCACCCAGCCCTGTGCATTTCTTTTGTTTGTTTGTTTGTTTGTTTGTTTGAGACAGAGTCTTGCTGTCGCCCAAGCTGTAGTGCAGTGGCACGATCTCAGCTCACTATAACCTCCACCTCCCGGGTTCAAGCAATTCTTCTGCTTCAGTCTCCTGAGTAGCTGGGATTACAGGTGCCTGCCACCACTCCTGGCTAATTTTTATATTTTCAGTAGAGACGGGGTTTCACCATGTTGGTCAGGCTGGTCTCGAACTCCTGACCTTGTGATCCGCCTGCCGTGGCCTCCGAAAGTGCTGGGATTACAGGTGTAAGCCACTGCACCTGGCCCCCTTGCAGTTCTCTAAGTTGTTCGGGGGAACTGTTTACTTCTACCTTGGACAAAGGGTCACATTAAAAAGAGTCTCACTGTGTCTTGCAGGCAGCTGGCTGGCAGGCTCAAATGAGAGGCTGACTTTTAAAAGATATTTGAAGAGCTCAAGAGGGCAGGGTGCGGTAGCTCACACCTGTAATCCCAGCACTTTGGGAGGCCAAGCTGGGTAGATCACCTGTGGTCAGGAGTTTGAGATCAGCCTGGCCAACATGGCGAAACCCCGCCTCTACCAAAAACACAAAAATTAGCTGGGCATGGTGGCATGCGCCTGTAGTCTCAGCTACTCAGGAGGCTGAGGCATGGTAATTGCTTGAACCCAGGAGGTAAAGGTTGCAGTGAGCTGAGACCACACCACTGTACTCCAGCCTACAGAGGGAGTCAGAGTGAGACTGTCTCAAAAAAAAAAAAAGTTCGAGAGCTCTATGTAAATGTGTACTGTGTATATTAATTTTATTTATTTATTTATTTATTTTTGAGACAGAGCCTCGCTCTGTCGCCCAGGCTGGAGTACAGTGGCCGGATCTCAGCTTACTGCAAGCTCCGCCTCCCGGGTTTACGCCATTCTCCTGCCTCAGCCTCCCGAGTAGCTGGGACTACAGGTGCCCGACACCTCACCCGGCTAGTTTTTTGTATTTTTTGGTAGAAATGGGGTTTCACCGTGTTAGCCAGGATGGTCTCGATCTCCTGACCTCATGATCCGCCCGTCTCCGCCTCCCAAAGTGCTAGGATTACAGGCTTGAGCCACCGCGCCCGGCCTGTGTATTTTAATTATATACACGTATTTACATGTTTGTGCATCTTCCCTGCTTGAAATGATTACCCCGAGGCTTTGCCACATTACAGATCATTAAATAAAGAACACATTCTGTTGATTAGATTGTACTTATGAAGGAACAAGATGAACTTGAATATTTCAGGAAGATTTGCAGCAACAAGAATTGAAACAAATTTAAACAAAAAAGTTTGTTAGGTTTGTTAGGTTTTTTAAACCTAACAGCTTAGTTATTACAAAGTACCCTCCAAGGCAAATTTCGTATCTTATCTGTCATTTTTGTGCCTGTCAGCATCTAGCATGAAAGTTTAGGGTAACCCTAAGCATTAAATTCCTTCCACTAAATTTTGGGTTTTAGGTCCTGGAAATTTTTCCCAGCTGAATGATCACTCTGAACCTGTTTCCTATAAAAGGTAATGTAGGTAAAAACACCTAGGTCAGGTGTTGATATACACAGTCACTGGGCAGAACTGGTTGTCTTCCCCATGCTGTTGTGGTAGGAGATTTTTCTAGATTATCCACAGGTGTTCCCATCATGCAATGGAGAAGGGCACCTCTTCTTTATCCAGGTTCCTATTTGACATGTGTTTAATTAAGGTGCTGCTTGAGCCATAGTGTAGAGAATTCAGATGTCTGCTGCTTGTATTTAGGTGTCTTTAGCCTGCCTTAACTTCAAGGTTACTACTAAACTTTAGAGCAGGAAGTGACAGTCAGGTGCCCGCAGGGGCCAGCCAGTGGCGTGACTGAGTCAAGCAAATGAGATTATTGGGCAGTAGGAATGGGGCAGAGGATGGGACTGTGTAGAATGGAGAAGCTGGAGCCCACAAACATCTCTGTCCAGCCTCTTACGGCACTTTGTGAATGTGGTCCTTGATTTTTCTAAAGAAACTGGAAATCCGGATTTTTGTATGAATTTCTCTCATTTTAAAATGTTGACCATCAGTTCCACTTTTTTTTTTTTTTTTTTTTGAGACATGGTCTCACTCTGTTGCCCAGGCTGGAGTGCAGTTAACAGCTCACTGCAACCTTGAATTCCTAGGCTCAAGGGATCCTCCTGCCTCAACCTCCCAAGTAGCTAAGACTACAGGTGCCTGCCATCATGCCTGGCTAATATTTTTCATTTTTAATAGAGACGAGGTCATGCTTTGTTGCCCAGGCTGGTCTCAAACTCCTGGGCTCAAGCAGTCCTCCCACTTCAGCCTCCGAAAGTGCTGGGATTATAGGCCTGACCCACTGCACCCAGCCCACTTTTTTTTTGTTGTGGTTGGGGACGGAGTCTCGCTGTGTTGCCTAGGCTGGAGTGCAATGCCACAATCTCGGTTCACTGCAACCTCCGCCTCCAAGGTTTAAGCGATTCTCCTGCCTCAGCCTCCCGAGTAGCTGGGACTACAGGCATGCGCCACCACACCTGGGTAATTTTGTATTTTTAGTAGAGACAGGGTTTCTCCATGTTGGTCATGCTGGTCTCGAACTCCCGATTTCAGGTGATCCACCTGGCTCGGCCTCCTAAAGTGCTGGGATTATAGGCGTGAGCCACCACGCCCAGCCGACCCAGCCCACTTTTTAAAAGTTGAAAAACAATGGTGCCATGTGGGCATAAAACTCATTAGTGGGCCCACTGGGGCTTCAGGGCCACTAGTGCAATCCCCACTTTTAAGAGGGAAGAGGCAGTGATACAACTGTGGGAAGAAAAGGACCTACTTCATCGCACCAACTGTGAGTGGATGACAGTAGGCTAAACTGCCCCCCTGCTCTGCCTGAGTGCCACCTGCTACTCACCTGCTCCGCTGCATGCTACCTGCTGTTTCAGCCCTCAGCTGTCTGCACCAGCCATTGCTAAAGAAGCCATGCTTCTCAGTGGACTTACTCTAGCAGAAGAGGCCAGTGATGAGGGATTCCTGGGGACTGCTTTTCCTTCTGAGTGTCCAGGGGTGAAAGAGTGGTCCATGAACCAGGGTCCTGTTCTTCTGTAGCCTGCCAGGCACCACAGGCCTGCATGCCCTGGGACATTGACAAGTAGACTTTAATGAAACCATGGGATATGTTGCAACTTCCGATTTTTGCTCTGGGATTTTCCTACCAGGGTCAAGTAGCTTTTTCTGAATTTGTTATTCAAGTTCCTAATGCAACACAGGAAATGGATTTTAATTTTTTTTGCTAGCTGCTCTGTTTGGGGGCTGTTTAATGAGGATGTAGTTGCAGTGCAGCTTTGGCAGTAAGTACTGGTGTGGATGGGAGCGTAGCTAACATGTCAGTTCTTTTTAAAATATATGTGTATGATCTATTATATGTTTTAGTGGAATGAAGCATAGAGAGTATAAATAATGTGCCTTGATTCTATGTAGGTACTCTTGTGGGTAACTGTGTTGGGACACGTTTGGGATTCTAGAAAAAGAATGTGAGTCTATTTCATGTTTAGAGAGCAGGAACTGTTTATTGTATGTTCTTTTTAGATCCAGGGCAGTGGTTCTCAAGCTTGAAAATACATAAACATAACCAGGGGAGTGTGTTTTAAAAGGCGGATTTTCAGTCCCTGCCCCCAGAGGGTCTCAGTCTATCTACATTCTTGACAAATACTTCAGATGATTTGGGGCCCATGGACCACACTTTTGGGAAAACACATCCCTATTTTGTTGCATTTGTTGTCTAAGCATGTTCATTGTTATTTGGGGGCAAATTCACTTATTTGTAAGATGCCCTTATTGCCCTGATTCACTCTGTTGCCCTTCCTCAGATTCTTGGCTACAGTTAGTCTTTGGGAGGCCCCAGACCAAATTGTTACAGGATGCCCTGTGGGTTGAAGTCAATGGACCCCTGTTGTCCCCACTGCTATCCCCGGGACTCCCCTTTGGGGACCGTGACACTGTGGGCTCATCTTGAAGCAGCAGCCACCTCTTTTGATTCCAGGCTTTTCTCACATTGGTCACGAGCTCCAGTCTTTGGCTTTACTCTTTAGGGTACTCTATAGCTAAAGGATGGGGGACTGGGTCCTCCTGAGCCCAGGGAGCTGGAGTCCAGAGCCCTTAAGGAGTAAACCACACTATCAGATCTGAGGGATGAGACTGAACCTTATCAGACAAGATTTACGGGGTTGGTTAGGGGAACCTGCCCATGTAGCCCAGGCTATTTGTTCTTTTGGAAAACTACTGAATTCAGCCAAACAGCATAAAAATCCATTCCTGGTGTCCCATTGCATGTAAGACAAAGTCTTGGTTAACTTCTTAGTAATGGCTTGCCCTTTATGGGGAAGGATGGAATTGAGCTCTTTTAGCCAAAGCTTATGGAATAATGATCGGGTATGGTATATACTGGAAAGGATATGAAAGTAGTACATGACAACCCTGCCATCAAAGAAAGGGAGATTAGGCTGGGCACAGTGGCTCCTGCCTGAAATCCCAGCACTGTTGGAGGCTGAGACAGGAGAATCGCTTGAGCCCAGAGTTTGAGACCTGCCTGAGCAACATAGTGAGATCCTGTCTCTACAAACAATAAAAAAATTAGCTGGGTGTGGTGGTGTGTGCCTGTGGTCCTAGCTACTTGGGAGGCTGAGGTGGTGAGGTGGGAGGATTGCTTGAGCCTGGAAAGTTGAGGCTGCAGTGAGCTATGATCGTGCCACTGCACTGTAGCGTTGGTGATAGAGTGAGACCCTGTATCAAGAGAGAAAAAAAAAAAAAGGGAGACTAGACTAACACACTAACACATAGGAAGCAATAGGCCAGGACTCCTGCTGCATCATCCCCCTTCATGAGCTTACTTTCTTCATCCTCAGCCCTTCGATATTCTCCTTCCACCCAATTTGAAAATGTATGCCCTTGAACAATTATGTTTATTTCCCTCAATTCTTTAAACAGTCAGAGAAAACCAATAGTGGCCAGGTGCGGTGGCTCACGCCTGTAATCCCAGCACTTTGGGAGGCCGAGGTGGGTGGATCACCTGAGGTCAGGAGTTCGAGACCAGCCTGGCCAATATGGTGAAACCCTGTCTCTATTAATAATACAAAAAATTAGCCGGGTGTGGTGGTGCACGCCTGACGTACCAGCTACTCAGAAGGCTGAGGCAGGAGAATCACTGGAACCTGGGAGGCGGAGGTTGCAGTGAGCCGAGATCTTGCCACTGCACTCCAGCCTGGGCGACACAGTGAGACCCTGTCTCAGAAAAAACAAAAAAACAAAAAACAAAAAAACCAATACTATTAGGGAGAATGTGATCTTAACTTTCTTTTTCTTTTTCTTTCTTGAGACAGAGTCTCGCTCTGTCGCCCAGGCTGGAGTGCAGTGGCGCGATCTCCGCTCACTGCAGGCTCCGCCTCTCGGGTTCACGCCATTCTCCTGCCTCAGCCCCCCGAGTAGCTGGGACTACAGGCGCCTTCCACCACGCCTGGCTAATTTTTTTCATATTTTTAGTAGAGACGGGGTTTCACCGTGTTGGCCAGGATGGTCTCGATCTCCTGACCTCGTGATCCGCCTGCCTCAGTCTCCCAAAGTGCTGGGATTACAGGCATGAGCCAACGTGCCCGGCCAAAAATATTTTTATATTTATTCAAGTCTCCACCATAACCTAAGGGAGGGACTAGCCAAAACCAACAACGAATTTACAAACTGTGGTACTTTGGAGATTATTTTATTTTATTATTTATTTTTTACTGAGACAGAGTCTGGCTCTCTTGCTCAGGCTGGAGTGCAGTGGCACAATCTCGTCTTACCGCAGCCTCCACCGCCTGGGTTCAAGTGATTCTTGTGCCTCAGCCTCCTGAGTGCACACTACAGGTGCACACTACCACGCCTGGCTAATTTTTTAATATTTTTAATAGAGATGGTTTTTGCCATGTTGGCCAGGCTGGTCTCAAACTCCTAACCACAGGTGATCCGCCTGCTTCGGCCTCCCAAAGTGCTGGGATTACAGGCATGAGCCACTGCGCCCAGCCTGGAGATTATTTTAATTGTTATACAAAGCCTATGAGGTCTGACCTCAGCTGAATTCTTAGCTCTTCTTTCACACTGCTTTCCCTGAGATCACTGTAGTCAGCTACACGAGTTTTCTTTCTCTCCTTGAGCACACCAAGCTCGTTTCTGCTCTGGTATTTTTGCATGGATTTGGTATTTCCTCTTCCTGGAACACTGTTCTCACAGGTCTGGTTAAGCTGGCTCCTTACACTGTTCTCACAGGTCTGGTTAAGCTGGCTCCTTATACTGTTCTCACAGGTCTAGTTAAGCTGGCTCTTTTTCAGCAGTCAGGGCTCGACTCAGATGTCACCTGCTCAGAGTGGCCTTTCCTGACCACCCTATCTAAAACTGTTTGTCTCATTATCCTGTTTTATTATCCTCATGGAGCTTATTACTGCTCGTGAAATTCTAATTTTGCTTGTTAATTGTCAGTCTTCCCAACTGGAACATAGTTAAAAATCTTTTTGCCTTTGTTATTCTGCAGTTTCATACAGTGTACCTAGGTGTGGGCTTCTTCTTATCTGGAAATTTTGTATCTTTTTTTTTTTTCTGAGACAGGGTCTCGCTCTGTTGCCCAGGCTGGAGTGCAGTGGCATGATCTCGGCTCACTGCAACCTCCGCCTCCCAGGTTCAAGCGATTTTCCTGCCTCAGCCTCCCAAGTAGCTGGGACTACAGGCGCGTGCCACACACCCAGCTAATTGTATTTTTAGTAGAGACGGGGTTCCACTGTGTTAGCTAGGATGGTCTCGATCTCCTGACCTCGTGATCCGCCTGCCTCGGCCTCCCAAAGTAGTTTTGCATACATTTTTATATCTTGGATTGTGAGCTTTATTTATTTATTTTATTTTTATTAATTTTTTTTGAGATAGAGTCGCTCATTGTTGCCCAGGCTGGAGTGCAATGGCACAATCTCGGCTCACTGCAACCTCCGTCTCCTGGGTTCAAGCAATTCTCCTGCCTCAGCCTCTGGAGTGGCTGGGATTACAGGCGCCCGCCACCATGCCCGGCTAATTTTTTTGTATTTTTATTAGAGACAGGGTTTCATTATGTTGGCCAGGCTGGTCTCAAACTCCTGACCTTATGATCCGCCCGCCTCAACCTCCCAAAGTGCTGGGATTACAGGCATGAGCCACTGCGCCCGGCCAACAGAACTTTATTTGTAGGAATCCTTTGTGCCGTGGCTGAGGGTAGATCTCTTCAGAGTTTTGTATTTCCGCCAGATGTTGCAGGGTTATTGCCAGCCTGGGACTACTTTTTGTGTTAAATTTTTGGCTTGGGGATCTTCAGACCATGTAGTAGTACAATTCAAATCTGAAATAACCTGTGATCACACATTATTAGAGGAGATGCTGTTTTCCTCCCACTTCAGGGCTTTTTATTGTCACTATGTGCCAGTGGGTTAATGTTTTTTCTAATCTGTTCTCCTCCTCTGAGGGCCCCAGCTTTGTATTGGTTCTCAGTTCCAATTCCCTGTTTTAGGTGGGCCCAAGATCAACAAACTACCCCACTTTCTAGGTCAACTGGAAAGGCCTGATCTCATTTACTACTGTAGTCTCTAGTTCCCGCTATCATTTTTGGTCCCGGGTGATCCTCCTTGCTTTCTTGCAAGTTCAGCTTCATAATTAAAAGGGATTGTTGTATAGCCAGGGTTTTATAGCAGAAGAATTTTTAGTTACCTACCCAGCTATATTGCCAGAAGCAGAAGCTCTCCTCTCCCACCCCCCGAATATCTTGTTCATTGCTATAGCTGTAGCATCCCGCATAGTGCCTGGCACATGGTTGGGGGAAGGGGGTCAATACATACGTGTTAAATGATTTGGAGAACTGAACATTTCCATTAGGAATTAGTTCTTGGCCAGGCATGGTCGCTCACACCTGTAATCCCAGCACTTTGGGAGGCTGAGGTGGAAGGATCCCTTGAGCCCAGGAGTTCAAGACCAGCCTGGGCAACATGAGGAGACTGTCTCTATTTAAACAAACAAACAAACAAAAAAAGATTTAGTTCTTCCTGCAGGGAAAGCCAGAGGTGATGCTCCAAATTAATTCGTATCCAGCAGCCAAGCTATTTGGTGTCCTGTGCTTTAGCATCCCAGGAAGGACTTCAATTTTCTTATTTTTCACTCTTAAACTTTAAAATGTTTTCCTAAGGACGTGACGCTGTTGCCATTAGCCAGTTGCTAGCAGAGTTTTCCAGACCCATAAAGTGGCAGATTAAAACCATGCCTGGGGAAACATTACTGCCCAGTGTGTCTTTTTATGCTGGCACTTAAGAAAGTTTTTACGCTGATTAAATTGACCTTTACAGTGGCTCAGCTAAGAATAGCAACTGTAAGATGTGGAAACTGTTGAGGAAAATGTTGTTAGTCCCACAGTTTATACTGCCACCAAAGAGAGGAGATAATTTTTTGCATATGTGCAAAAGGCATACTGTTTATCCTTTCCATTGTAAAAATGTTTTTTCCAGTTTGGTGTTGGTCTTGCTTGTCTCTTCTTTGTGACTTTGTTTTCTGTTTGGTAACCATGTGTACCTTGTCCCTCAGAGCTGGTCACTGTGGCACTGAGGCTGAAGGCACATGCCTGTAACAGATGGGGCTCCTAGTAGTCACTACCAGAGTCACTCCTGAGGTGAAAGGCCTCAGCATAAGAGCATTCATTATGCACCAAAGTTCCTTTTTGACAAGTTGTACATTTCTAGCTTTCTGGGGTTTTGTTTTAGCCGTGGAGTTTTGTGCAAATGAAAACATTGCCAGGAAGATGACATCTTTAAAATGCAAGTATGATCTTGTCCCCTCCCTGTTAGAGTGGTCCCCACCTACCTAACTTCCCTATCAACTTCCTCTACCATCTCCTTCTAGCTAAAGGCCTTTGCTTGTAGCATTTTCTTTGCCTGTGATGTTCTTCCCTGTCCTCTTCCTAGTTTCTTTCTTTTCTTTTCTTCTCTCTTTTTTTTTTTTTTTTTTGAGATGGAGTTTCACTCTTGTTGCCCAGGCTGCAGTGCAATGTCACGATCTCAGCTCACCGCAACCTCCGCCTCCCGGGTTCAAGTGATTCTCCTGCCTTGGGCTCCCAAGTAGCTGGGATTACAGGCATGTGGCACCACACCTGGCTAATTTTTGTATCTTTAGTAGAGACGGGGTTTCTCCATGTTGGTCAGGCTGGTATCAAACTCCCGACCTCAGGTGATTCGCCCACCTTGGCTTCCCAAATTGCTGGAATTACAGATGTGAGCCACTGCGCCCCCTAGTTACTACTTTCTAACCATACTGTCAATCTCAGTTCAAGCTTACCTTCCTCCCAGAAGCTGTTCTGGACCTTCTTGACCAGTTCCTAGGTCTTATCTTTTACGCACTGTCACCTAATCTGTACTTTTCCTTCCTAACATTTATTGTAGTCACAGTTTTATCTGTGTAATTATTTTGCCATCTTTCATTAGACTGCAAGTTCTGTGAGGATGACCTAAACAATATAATAATGTGTAATGTGCTTTGAAGATGCTTGGAAGAAAAGCATAAGGTAGGTGTGGTGGCTCATGCCTGTAATCGCTGCACTTTGGGAAGCCAAGATGGGATGATTGCTTAAGGCCAGGAGTTTGAGATCAGCCTGAGCAACATAGCGAGGCCCTGCCTCTACCAAAAAAAGTAAAAATAAAAAAGCCAGATGTGGTGGCACATGCCTGTAGTCCTAGCTACTCGGGAGGCTGAGGCAGGAGGATCATGTGAGCCCAGGAGTTTGAGGCCGCAGTGAGCTATAGTCGTGCCACTGCACTCTAGCCTGGACAACAGAGCAAGACCTTGTCTCCAATAAATACATAAATAGTAAAAGCATAGGATAATCATAAAGCATGCTGAGAATTTTTCATATTTGACCTTTCCATTGCATTCTTTCTAGTTCCTTTTTCTTTTCTTCTTCATGTGTCTGGAGCAGCCCACATTGCCACAGAGAACTTGGCTGTTCTGAAACAATTCTGAATGAAGGCAAAGTACTGTTTGGATGGTCTTTCATGCCCAGCAATAGTGGCTCACAGAATAACGTTGATAGTAGGAGCTCAGAGAAGTTAAGTAGCCCAGGGTCACACAGTTAATAGCCCTACTGTAAGAGCTGGGCTTTGAACCCAGATCCAGCTAACTCTTTTTTTTTTTTTTGAGACAGGGTCTGACTCTGTCACCCAGGCTAGTGTGCAGTGGTGTAATCATGGCTCACTGCAGCCTCAACCTTCTGGGCTCGAGCAGTCCTCCCACCTCAGCCTCCCAAGTAGCTGGGACTACAGGTGTGCAACATCACACCCAGCCAATTTTATTTTATTTTTTGGTTGAGACGGGGTTTTGCCATGTTGTCCAGGCTAGTCTCAACCTCCTAGGCTCCAATAATCTGCCCACCTTGGCCTCCCAAAGTGCTGAAATTATAGGCGTGACCCACCACACCTGGCCCCAGCGAATTCTTAACTACTTAGGCTTTGTGTAGATCTTGAGCCACCTGGAGGAGTTTGAGTCCTAGGTGTGCAACGATTAGGCTCCTCATATAAGGAGAGGTGGAAGAGCACAGGCAGCATTTCCACACCACTGTTCTTTGCTGTGGGTTTGCATGACAGGAGACATAGATTTCATGATATCTTGCATTGGCTTGAGGCTGCTAGGTCAGAGTGGACAGGGGATGTGGAGGATAATAAAACCTTAAAGTTGAAGGAGACAGCTGGGCGTGGTGGCACACGCCTATAATCCCAGCAACTTGGGAGGCTGAGGCAGGAGAATCACTTGAACCCAGGAGGCGGAGGTTGCAGTGTGTCAAAATCACGCCACTGCACACCAGCCTGGGCAACAGAGTGAGACTCCATCCTTCCCCACCGCCTCCCCCCCAAAAATTTAAGGAGACGTTATGAGTGATCTTAACCAGACCTAGGGCCATTGAGTAACTTGCCCAAAGTTCATATCTGTGTAGTGATAGAGCTGGGGTCTACAAAAATTAGATGGATGTGGTGGCGTGCACGTGTAGTCCCAGCTACTCAGGAGGCTGAGGCAAGAGGATCAGTTGAGCCCGGAGGTCGAGGCTGCAGTGAGCCGTGATCACGCCACTCTTCCCCAGCCTGGGCCAGACAGTTAGAGTCTGAGTGAAAAAAAAAAAAAAAAGTAGGGGGGTGGGGAGAGCTGGGGCCAAACTCAAGGCTCCTGGGTTTTCCACAACACTGTTGACTGACACCAGCAGGTCTCTCTGAAGGAACTTACTTTGGCACTCATACCTCACTATCTCCCGAATCCTCCTTCACTTCTTCCTTGCTAGAGATCCACCTTCTTTTGTCCCCCTGCAGCAGAAAATGACAGTTCCCGTAACCAAGACCATCCCAGGCAGCTCAGGGACTCTGTATTTGGAGGAGGGAGAAGGACCATAGGGGACTAGATGTATAGATGTCCACAACTTGTGATGTTTCAACTTAATGATTTTTCAGCTTTATGATGGTGCAAATGACATACGCAGCCAGTAGAAATCATTTGTTTTTCACTTTTAATACAGTATTAAGTGGATGACATGAGATACTCAATACTTTATTGTAAAATAATTTGTGTTAGAGGATTTTACCAAACTGTAGGCTGATGTAAGTTCTGAGCATGTTTAAGGTAAGCTAGGCTAAGCTATGCTGTTCAGTAGGTTAAGTGTGATAAATGCATTTTTGACTGACGATATTTCATTTTATGATGGGTTTACCAGGACATAACCCCATCCTAAGCCAAGGTGCTTCTGTACTGGGTTAAAAAGTTTTTGAGGAACACTGGATTAAATGATGCTTCCACTCTGCTGCTCTCCCTGGGAAAGCAGAGGCAGAACGGTGAAGCAGAGTGGGGTCTTGTTTATTCCAGACCCCCTGCCTCGGTGCACAGAAGATCTGAGAGAAAAGCTGACTGACATCAGTAGGTCATGAGGATGCCACTTGTTTAGATTTCAAATGCATTCCACTGTATGTCTCACTTAGGACCAGTTGGCAGCCCTGTGTTCTGAGCCTGAGCCACCTCTGGTGAATTTTCCTGAGACAGAAGTGTCATTGGATTCTTTCTTGTGCCAAATGTAGGCACCACTGCCTCTTTTAGAAACTATGTGGACACTTTGAACTGTGCTCTTTCAAGCCAGTGCCGGAAGAATGGCATTCGCAGGGCCTGGTAAACTTGGGAGAAACTTTCTGATGTTTTTATGAAAGGCATGTTTTGCTCTGAAGTTAAAGAGTGTGTGTTCTGGCCAAAGTAGCAAGCATAGACCTGTTTTTTCCACATGTACCAGGTTTCAGAGGAGAAGTTGACTAGATAGCCAGTGTATCATTTTGCTTGTGGTGGGCTGGTGGGATGGTGAAAACGGAGGGAGGAAGAAGTATAGGGGACAAGATATTTAGATGGTCCACAACTTGTGATGGTTCAACTTAATGATTTTTCAACTATGATGGTGTGAGTAGCATACACGGCCAATAGAAATCAGTCTGTTTTTCACTTTTAGTACAGGATTAAGGAGATGGTATGAGAAATCCAAGTTGATAGCCAGCGTCTCATTTTGCTTATGCTGGGCATGGGAGGGTGGTTGTGGAGGGGGGAAGGAGCACATGGAAAGAACTCTGCATGCAGTGTTATGAGGGCCTCATTCTCAGGGTTTATAAATGCCACGTTTCCTTCTTTCTAAACTCTTATATTAGAATGTAAAGCTTTTAAGACCAAGAAACCCCTAAAGATTTATGGTGGAAATGTGCACTAAGCCGGGGTACTGGGTTTTCAGCCCTGTGCTTTCTCTTGTCGTCTCTCTGTGGCTTCAGGTGCCAGTCCTGTTTCTGCCCAGCCTCTAGCCCTGTAGACAGTCACTGGAGTGCTTGGTGTATACCCTTGGCCAAGTAGACAGTGTAGTAAAGCATGGTCCAGAGAGGAGGAGCCGACCATGTGACTTCAGTTTCCACTGGCAGCTGTCCGCCGGATGTGCACTGTGGGCAGGGCCAGCCTGAGTCGCCGCAAATACTGTGGCTTTAATTTCTTTGCTGAGCAGGGCTTTTTTCCTTCTTAACTCTGAGCTTCTTGGAGATAAGGACAATGTCTTATTCATCTTTGTATCCCTTGAACCCAACACAATGCTTGGCACAAAGACAGCATCCAGTAAGTGACTGTGTTATTGTTTAGGATGAAGAAATGTTGAAGGCCACATATAGCAGATGCTTTACAGGTTTCATCATCTGCATAGTGGTCCCAAGTACATTTTGGGCTAAGGTTAATGTTGGTCTGGGAGATATTTTATATCTTACATGTGAAATATTTTTTTAAATGTTTCCATCCTCATCTACCAGTGCTGTGGACAGAATTTGGCCGACTGCTAGATGGCCACTCAGCATCTCTGTGAGTGTCCCTAACAAGGGACAGTATGAATCCTGGATCCAGTCAGGATTCTTATTCAATAAGCAAAAATGATCTAGCAGATTGAAATTGGACTGTGTTGTCTGAGCAGTTCGGCCCTTTATTGAAAAGTGAAGAATTTCAGTTGTAGATTTTTTTTTTTTTTTTCTTTTTTTTTTTTTTTCTTGAGGCGGAGTCTCCTCTTTTGCCTGGACTGGAGTGCAGTGGCGATCTCAGCTCACTGCAAGCTCCGCCTCCCCGGGATTTACGCCATTCTCCTGCCTCAGCCTCCCGAATAGTTGGACTACAGGCGCCCGCCACCTTGCCCAGCTAGTTTTTGTATTTTTAGTAGAGACGGGGTTTCACCGTGTTAGCCAGGATGGTCCTCGACTCCTGACCTCGTGATCCGCCGTCTCGCCTCACCGGCCTCCCAAAGTGCTGGGATTACAGGCTTGAGCCACCGCGCCCGGCCATGTAGATTTTTTTTGTTGTTGCCCTCTTTAGGATCACACTGTGAGTTAACCTTGGAGAGCAAGTGTTTTAAAAAGGAGAATGGGATAACTGAGCAAATGCTAATCCTAGAATACATACTGCATTAATTATTCCAGGAAGTTTCACAGAAAAGCCGATTTTATTTAAAGCATACTGCTAATTACCAGAGAATCATCACTCTCCTACTGGCTGAGGTTAGCACCAGAACATGAAATGTTTCTACTTGGACATAAAGAAAGTGAGGCAGCCCTTTCCTGTCCTGTCCGAGGAAAACTTACTCTGCCAATTGCTTTTGTGTCCTGAATCTCCTCTCCTCTTTAATAAACCATATTTTTTTCCTAAGCTCTTTTGTTGCTGTGTAAATCTTTTAAAGTTTTGTTTTGAGACGGAGTCTCGCTCTGTCACCCAGGCTGGAGTGCAGTGGCACAATCTCGGCTCACTGCAATCTTTGCCTCCCCGGTTCAAGCGATTCTCCTGACTCAGCCTCCTGAGTAGCTGGGATTACAGGCACGTGTCACTACGCCTGACTAATTTTTGTATTTTTAGTAGAGACGGGATTTCATCATGTTGATCAGGCTGGTCTCGAACTCCTGACCTTGCAAGCTGCCTGCCTTGGCGTCTCAAAGTGCTGGCATTACAGGTGTGAGCCACCGCGCCTGGCCAAAGTTGTTTTTCGTAATGGAATAAGCATTGATACAGACCGTTTTGTGGGCAGGTGAATAGACAACCAGGAGGACAGTGATGAGAAGGAAAGTGTTGAAAAGCTGTCATTTAATATGCTAACGTGCTTTTTAAATTTTTTAGGATAAGGAAGCCTGTGTGGGTACCAACAATCAAAGCTACATCTGTGACACAGGACACTGCTGTGGACAGTCTCAGTGCTGCAACTACTACTATGAACTCTGGTGTAAGTCCTTGCTCGGGTGTCTCTCAGTATCCCAGGGTCCCAATTACGGCCTCTGTAGCCCTTTTCGGATTCTCATGGGGACAGTGTTGGTGAGTGGAATCTGTTTATGAGTTCCAGAAGTACTTCCTTTGTAGAGGAAGAGAGTTCTGGTGCTCTTTGGACTTTGTTAGCTGAAGACTGGAGAATATGGTTTCAGCAAGGTCTGCTGCAGAAGCTCTTGCCTGGGGTTCTCCTGGATGCCCCCTCCATTGTGTGCTGAGCTGACAACAGCTTAGGTCCATCCTTGGGCCAGCCCAGAAGCCCTGGTTTGCCTTTTTTTTTTTTTTTTTTTTGACGGAGTCTCACTGTCACCAGGCTGCAGTGCAGTGGCGTGATCTCGGCTCACTGCAACCTCTGCCTCCTGAGTTCAAGTGATTCTCCTGCCTCAGCCTCCTGAGTAGCTGGTACTACAGGTGTGTGCCACCATGCCCAGCTAATTTTTGTATTCTTAGTAGAGATGGAGTTTCACCATGTTGGCTAGGATGGTCTCAATCTGTCGACCTCGCGATCCGCCCGCCTCGGCCTCCCAAAGTGCTGGGATTAGAGGCGTGAGCCACCGCACCCGGCTGCTTGCTGATTTTGCAGAGAGGGGTTGCAAGCCAAGCTACTGTGTATGCCAGGCCACTCTAGGTGGTCACTGTGCCATTTTCTTGTAAGGACCAAGGGGCTTCCAGAATTTCCCATGGAACCTCATGGAGTGCCTCTGTTTCTGAGGGTCCTTCGGAAAGGAACAATCTTTCCCTAGGTCCCTGCCTATAGAGGACCTTCTGGAGAGAGGGAGTCTTGAGGCTCAGCTCCTTTTATTTCTTACCCAGTTCTCACATGGAAGCTCCTGGAGGATTCTCCGGTGTACCTAAACTTTCACTGTTGGCTGAATGCCATGTGGAGGCCGGGCACAGTGGCTCATGCTTATAATCCCAGCACCCAGGGAGGCCAAGGCATGTGGATCATTTGAGCCCAAGAGTTCAATACCAGCCTGGCCAACATGGTGAAACCCCTTCTCTACTAAAAATACAAAAATTAGCTGGGCATGGGGGCGGGTGCCTGTAGTCCCAGCTACTCAGGAGGCTGAGGCAGGAGAATCACTTGAACCCGGGAGGCAGAGGTTGCAGTGAGCCAAGGTTGCACCACTGCACTCCAGCCTGGGCAACAGAGCGAGACTCCATCTAAAAAAAAAAAAAATTGCCATGTGGAAACCATCCTTGTCTTGCCACTGGTTTGACCGAGGCCAGAACCACTTGCTTCTTCAAGTTGCACGACAGTGGTGATGTTGTTAGGGTCTTCAGGGAGTGGCCCAGCGTTGTTGAAACTGACACTCTTTGTACTCTGACCTTCCTGGAACTCAGATGAGACAGTGTAGGATGCTGGACAAAGAAAGAGAGGGTGTTGGGAGGGAGGTGGTCCTTAGGACAGGGAGGTCCCAGGTGACCGACATCACAGTAGTTCTTACAATTGTCTCTTGAGAAAGGAGACTGCAGACGGTTTCCCCAGATGATTCTAAGCCCTCATCACTGCCTCCATTTGGAAACAGACTTTGGGTTTGTCAAACCATGCCCTTGCCCCCACCATCCTATCTGCCCTTTTCCCCTTTCTCATCCTCCCGCCAACCCCTGTGTCAGTGATACGGCAAGAAAGCAGCCAGAAGGACTATTGTTTGGGCCAGAGAGGAAATTAGACTCTTGGCTGGGAGGTCTTTCCCTCTGAAATGCAGTTGTATTTGTAGCCAACAGGAGTGGTTTCTCCAAACAAGACCTCTCCCTCACCCTCACCTTTCCCTTTTGAGGACTGAGGATGGGCTCATCTGCCTTTCTGAGGAATTCCAGGAGCAGTCCGGTGCAGGAGAGCACAGGGCTCAAGATATCCCCACCAGACCTGCAGATATATAAGCAGCAAAGAAGGAGGGCACAGTCATTGTTGCTATTTTAGAAGGGGTGGGGCTGAGAAACTTACTAGAGGACACACAGTGCCAAGCAGGTAGACAGACTCTGTTTAAATGTTTTAAAATGCAGATAACCACAGGGTTCAAATTCTCCCTCCCACCCTTTGTTAAAACAAAAGTCGAAGCTGGGCTGCCAAAAAGCCACAGAGCTGCAGTTTGTTTCTCTGGGGCCTGGCCAGGCGGCATCAGTTGCGAAAAAGAACAAAGTTGCTCATGGCCCCATCTCAGATTGACAGAGCCTCCTGGGCTTTTGGCAGAGTTGACTCAGGAGCCACCGGAATTGGGTCACCAAAGCCAGGGCCGGGGGGTGGAGTGGCAGGGACAGGGAGACCCAGAGGGCAAGGAGGTAGTCTGGGAAAGCAGGTGCCTCAGCCCAAGGACTCAAAGAACGTCTGAGAAAGAGCTGCATGAACGGCTAAGTGTCTCTCCAGCTATGGGCATTTGGGAAAGGAGGAGGCCCAGCAGAGAGCAGTGTCTAGACCGAGAGAAAAGGTGCCCTGTTATACGAGCTGGCACGTGTTTTCTACGTTCTGGAGGCATGGGAGGCATAAAAGCCAAACGCCCCTCTCAGGAAGTCCTCCGATACCCCTCTTTATTGAGGTCATGGCCTCTGCCTGGCGTGTATGGGAGGGAGGTTGATGTTGGAACAAACACCTGAAGTTCTCATCAAAACGGCACTTTTTGTTGCTTTCAGCCCTGTTCCCTCTAATACCTCTCAACTTTGCCTGAAGTGTGAAAGTCTTGGGCTTTGGGCTGATTTCCTTCCCACCTTCCTTTGGAAAGAAAAATCCTCAGCCAGGAAATCTTTTGGCAGAGTTTTCATCAGACAGGGCAACTCCTTAACTATAGTTGCCTACAGGAAAGGCCTCAGGGAAAAAATGCCATTTCTACCCACCCTTTACCTCTACTAAACTGAATTTTCCTGTGTGCTGAGGAAATTTCTCAATTCTCACATACGTACTTACACACACGCGCGGTTTACACAGACACACAAGCACACGTAGACTGAGCTCTGGCCGGCAACCTTTCCCACGTGTCTTTTCAATTTTTCGTAACGTAAACCAGTTATTGGGCCTGCATGTGATGAGAACAGAAGATCCTATTTTATAGGGGCAGTAGTTGAGGCTATAAGGACCAGATCATTGTTAGTATTATCTCCATGCATTGTTATGGCATGTGTACTTTAATTCATCATTCCATCAGTTATTCATTCAGCAAACCCTTATTCCAGTGCTCTTGAACTTCGGCTGCCATCAGAATTTCCTTAAGGGCTACTGAAAACACACTCTTCTGGGCTCTACTCCCAAAGCTTTTGATTCAAAACTGAGAATTAAAAAACCTGAGAATGTGCAATTGTAACAGGTTCCTAGTTGATGCTGTGACCTCCTCTGGGCTGGAAACTGGAGAGACAGAGTTCTTACCTTCAGAAGGTAATCCAGTAGGGAGGAGATAAGATGTCCAGTGGCCCAAACCCCAAAGCCACTCCTCCCAGTTCTCATCCTGGGGCTCTCACCACCCAGCAAGCTACATTTTCTAGGGAGAGATCAAAGTTGGGAATTTCTGCCCTTGAGATCATTTGGGAGAATTTCACCCAGGCATCAAATTCCCCTGGTTGGGCTTTAGGAGGGAGAGGGATATGTTTCTGGACAGTGGAATTTCCCTGAGGTGACACGAAACAGGCTATTAGCAAATCCTGTCAATGCTGCTCAACTTGTTTTCATTTTCATTTTCTCTCTCTCTCTCTCTTTCTCTCGCTCTCTCTCTTTCCTTTCCCTCCCTCCCATCTCACTCCTCCTCTCTCCCCTCCTTCTCCACTCTTCCTTTCCCCTCCCTTCCACCCTCCCGTACCCTTTCGCCCACCCTCCCGTACCCTTCCCCCCACCTTCCCCTCCCCTTTCCCC
>NW_016814655.1:4637750-4643928 GCF_001698545.2 Rhinopithecus bieti | reverse complement strand
CCCTCCTCCTTCCCCTCACCCCCCTTCCCCCTCCCACTTCCTTCCTTCCTTCCTCTTTTTTTGTGTGTAAGACAAGGTTTCACTCTATCACCTAGGCTGGAGTATAGTGGCGTGATCTTTGTTCACTGCAGCCTTAACCTCCTGGACTCAAGGGATCCTCCCGCCTCAGCCACTTGAGTAGCTGGGACTAGGAGTGCGTGCCACCACGCCCAGCTAATTTTTATATTTTTTTGTAGAGATAAGGTTTCGCCATGTTGCCCAAGCTTCGTTTTTTACCTGCTGTTTTTTTTTTTTTTTTTCGGTTTGTCTTAAGATACCCATTGTTAGCAAGAGCTCAGTAAATAGGAGTTGACTGAATTTCCAGTAAATTTTGCCAAGAACAGAACCTAAAAGCAGACTAGGGACTTGTTCCTAACCCGTGTTTCTTTTTTTCTTTTCTTTTTTGAGACGGCGTCTCACTCCCTTGCCCAGGCTGAAGTGCAGTGGCATGATCTCACTTCCCGGATCCAAGCAATTCTCCCACCTCAGCCTCCCAAATAGCTAGAATTATAGGTGTGTGCGACCACGCCCAGCTAATTTTTGTATTCTTAGTAGAGATGAGGTTTCAACGTGTTGGCCAGGCTGGTCTCCAAATTCTGACCTCAAGTGATCCACTTGCCTCAGCCTCCCCAAGTGCTGGGATTACAGGCATGAGCCACCGCACCGGGCCCTGTGTTTCTTTATGGAATACTTTTTGGGGGTCAAAAGGGAAATTGAAAGGAAATTATAAAGGAAACCTTTCCCATCTATGGTTAAACCTGTAACAACAACAATAAACATACTAAGAATTTACCATATGTCAACCATAGTTCGGCGTACAGTACATATATTAACTCATTTAGTCCTCACAGTGACCCGATAAGTTAGAGACCTTTATTCTCCCTGTTTTACAGATGAGGGAAGTAAAACCAAAATGACCAAGGTCACAAAGCTAGAATATGTTTTTAAGCTGGGCTTTGAACCCAGGCCATCTTCCTTTTCCACGTCTGCAGTCATGCTTGTAGGAAAGTTGGCTGGGCTTTCAGATGAAGTTGCAAGTCTCTGACGTCTTCGTTTCCCAAATTCAGGCCTTTTCCACTGTGGCAGTGGCAGGAGCTCCTGCTGAGAGCAAGGAAGAGCCAGGGGAGCCAGTCACCCACCGTCATGCAGGATGGGAGGAGAGCTCACTTACAGTATGCTTGATCCTCCTCATGGGGAATTTCCTGCCGGTTGAAGAGTGGTGTTTTCCCAAGTTTGTAGTGAACTCTTGGGGTTTGTAGCGTAGTCATGGGGCACATGACTCAGTTCCTACACTGCACTGTGATTGTTTTTAAAAACATGTTTTCCATTTTGCTTAGCATGACAAATGCACCCCACAGTGAACTCACACTTTTCAAACTTGTCATTGAGGAATATAGTCTCTTGGTAGGTGTGTGTTTGTCAGGGAAAGGAGGGTTGTATTTCTGTCGCTGGTGTGTCTTTTGTTGGGTTTTCCTTTTTTTTTTTGAGGCAGAGTCTCGCTCTCGTCGCCCAGGCTGGAGTGCGGTGGCGCAATCTTGGCTCACTGCAAGCTCCACCTCCCGGGTTCACGCCATTCTCCTGCCTCAGCCTCCCGACTAGCTGGGACTACAGGCGCCCGCCACCACGCCTGGCTAATTTTTTGTATTTTTAGTAGAGACCGGCTTTCATCGTGTTAGCCAGGATGGTCTGGATCACCTGACCTTGTGATCCACCCGCCTCGGCCTCCCAAAGTGCTGGAATTACAGGCGTGAGCCACCGCGCCCGGCCAGGTTTTCCTTTTTTTAAACTTTCTTCCTTGTGCTTGCTTCAGCAGCACCTATACTAAAATTGGAATGATAGTGAGATTAGTGTGACCCCAGCCAAGGATAGCAGGCAAATTTGTGAAGCACTCCATAAAAAAAAGTAAAAAATATGAAAATGAACTTTCTTCCTTAGTTTTGAAATCTAGCTATAAGACTAAAATTTTTCCTAAGTTAGGCAGGCGTGGTGGCTCACACCTATAATCCCAGCACTTTGGGAGGCTGAGGTGGGTGGATCACTTGAGGTCAAGAGTTCAAGACCAGCCTGGCCAACATGGTAAAAGCCTGTCTCTACTAAAAATACAAAACTTAGCCCAGCCTGGTGGTTGGTGCACGTCTGTAATCCCACCTACTCAGGAGGCTGAGGCAGAAGTAGAGTCTCGCTCTGTTGCCCAGGTTAGAGTGCAGTGGTGCGATCTTGGCTCACTGCAATCTCCGCCTCCTCGGTTCAAGTGATTCTCCTGCCTCAACCTCCTGAGTAGCTGGGATTATAGGCATGTGCCACCATGCCCGGCTAATTTTTGTATTTTTAGTAGAGATGGGGTTTCGTTGTGTTGGCCAGGCTGGTCTCGAACTCCTGACCTCAAGTGATCCACCCGCCTTGGCCTCTCAAAGTGTTGGGATTACAGGTGTGAGCCACCATGCCCGACCTCGTGTTGGCTGATTTCTTTTTGCAGTCACCTTCTGCCCTGCCTAATATTTCCTTAGAAAAAAAAAAAAAGCAGCTGGGCGTGGTGGCTCACACCTGTAATCCTAGCACTTTGGGAGGCCGAGGCAGGCAGATCACCAAAGGTCAGGAGTTCAAGACCAGCCTGGCCAACAAGACGAAACCCCATCTCCACTAAAAATACAAAATTAGCTGGGTGTGGTGGTACATGCCTGTAGTTCCAGCTACTTGGGAGGCTGAGGCAGGAGAATCGTTTGAACCCAAGAGGTGGAGGTTGCAATGAGCTGAGATCACACCACTGCACTCCAGCCTGGGTGACAGAGTGAGACCCTGTCTCAAACAAACAAAAAAAAAGTCCTCTTTTTTTTTTTTTTCTTTTATACTTCTGGTTCAGTGAATCTAGCCTTTTCTGGATCAAGGATTCCTTTAAAATCTGATGAATACTTTAAATTCTCTCCCCAAGAAAAATTTGTAATCACACTGCAGTAGTCAGGATAGGCTAAGTGATGCCACAGGAACAAGCAAGTCCAAAATTCTAGTGACCTATAAAACAGCAGGTTTATTCCTCACTCACACTGTATGTCTTTCGAAGGTTGGATGAGACTTTTGTTTCCACTTCACCATCCTCTGGGGCCCAGACTGATGTGAAATCACCATCTGGGATGTTGCCAATTGCCAAAACAGAAGGAAGACTAATGGAGGGTCTCATATTAGCAAGGCACATTTTGGCCTCTAAGTGACACATATCACATCCAATCTTGATTCATTAGTTAGACTTAGTCCCAAAGCCTCACCTAGTCACAAGGGGGTCAGGAAGTTCAAGCCTACCCACATGCCTAGAAGGAGAAGAAGCAGAAATACTTGGCGAACATGAAAACCAATGCATGTGATTTTCTTTAAAGCGGGGAAAACGAAACAAAACAAAACAAAAACAACCATGTTGGCCAACGTGTGGTGGCTTATACCTGTAATCCTAGCACTTTGGGAGCCAAGGTGGGAGGATTGCTTGAAGCCAGGAGTTTGAGGCCAGCCTGGGCAACAAAGTGAGACCACCCCCATCGCTACAAAAAATTTAAAAATTTGTCAGGTGTGGTGTGCACCTGTAGTCCTAGCTACTAGAGAGGCTGAAGTGGGAGGATCCCTTGAGCCCAGGAGTTGGAGGCTGTAGTGAGTTCTGGTCTCTACTGCACTCCAGCTTGGGTGACAGCTTAAAAATTAATTTTAAAATGTTTTTTTAATTAATTTTTTTAAAAAATTGTAAAAGCTGTGAAATAGATCATATATATTGCAGTATAAAAGTTAGAAGTTGATTTACCCTTAGGTAGAGAACTATTGAAAAAATGACTGGTGGCCAGGTGAAAAACCAGTAGAGTTAGATGCTGGCTGCCTTTTTTTTGTTTTAGAGATGGGGTCTCACTGTGTTACCCAGGCTGACCTCGTAAGAAGCAGTTCTCTCGTCTCAGCATCCCAAGTAGCTAGGATTTTAGTTGGGAGCCACTGCCAAGCAGATGCCGATTATCTAATGGGAGACTGTACTTTTAAAATTTTAAAGTTTGGCCATCTGCAGTATCTCATACCTGTAATCCCAGCACTTTGGGAGGCTGAGGCAGGAGGATTGCTTGAGACTGGAGTTTGTTTGAGACCAGCCTGGGCAACCTGGTGAGACCTCATCTCTACAACAACAGCAGCAACAACAACAACAACAACAAAATTAGCCGGGTGTAGTGGTGCATGCCGGTAGCCCCAGCTACTCAGGAGGCCAGAGCAGGAGGATCACTTGAGCCCAGGAGATCAAGGCTGCAGTGAGCTGTGTTCACACTACTGCACTCTACCCTGGGTGACAGTGAGACCTTGTCTCTTAAAAATAAGTTTAAAAGGCCAGGCGCGGTGGCTTACGCCTGTAATCCCAGCACTTTGGGAGGCCGAGACGGGCGGGTCACAAGGTCAGGAGATCGAGACCATCCTGGCTAACACGGTGAAACCCCGTCTCTACTAAAAATGCAAAAAAAATTAGCCAGGCGTGGTGGCGGGTGCCTGTAGTCCCAGCTACTCGGGAGGCTGAGGCAGGAGAATGGCGGGAACCCAGGAGGTGGAGCTTGCAGTGAGCTGAGATCTGGCCACTGCACTCCAGCCTGGGCAACAGAGCGAGACTCCGTCTCAAAAAAAAAAAAAAAAAAATACGTTTAAAAAAATTGGCTGGGTGCAGTGGGTCATGCCTGCAGTCCCAGCGCTTTGGGAGGCCAAGGCAGGTGGATCACTTGAGCTCAGGATTTTGAGACCAGCCTGGCCAACATGGTGAAACCCTGTCTCTACTAAAAATACAAAAAAAAAATTAGATGGGCATAGTGGCACACACCTGTAGTTCCAGCTACTCAGGAGGCTGAGGCACAAAAATCACGTGAGCCTGGGAGGCGGAGGTTGCAGTGAGCCGAGTTCCCGTGCACTCCATCCTGAGCGACAGAATGAGACCCTGTCTCACAAAATAAATAAATAAAAATAAAGTAAAAAAAAATAAAGTTATAAAGTAACACAGAAGTATAATGGAGTGTGAGATTACACTGAGAAAGTAAGAGAAGTATAGGTAATACCAAATGGTTGTCAGCCCAGAATCATTTAGACTTGACTCCAGAATACACATGCAGCCAGGTTCTTAAGCAGAGTGTCCACCCAAACAACCCTAGGAGATGTTATCAAACTATGTCTATAGCCGGTTTCATCTCCATAACTCCTTTCCAGCCTCTCCACCTTTCTCTGAGAGCTCCTCTGCCAATGTCTACTCTTAAGTCAGGCAGTATTCATAAAGAAAGAAACGTAAGTTGAGCAAGTTTGACTAGTGAACCGGGAGAGACCAAAAGGGAGACTTCTAAGTTCACTTTATGGTCTCTGGTTAGGAATGGATTTTCCTGTCTGCTGATGGGTAACGGAAAAAACCCTCTGTTCTCTTGCTGCAAGGCTGCAGCATGAAGGTTTGGTTGAACAGTGATACCTCCTGAAAGCAATTAGGTGCCATGGAATGGTAGTGCCAGCCTGCCGGGGCTGGGGGGCATGTCACCATCCTGCCCCACTTGGTGGAGGGCAGCTTTGTGGGGAGATTCAATGGGGGCATCCCAGGGGGACAGAGAAAGAGCTGTCACCAGATGCCACACCCTAAATGCCAGAGGATCTTTTGGAAAATTGTGTATATACAAATAAGGGGGAAAAATATCAAGGATTTGTTCATTTTACATGTCTGTTTTGTGGGGAGGGAGGCATTTTTTTCTGTTTTAAACAAGGTTAACTTGATTTAACTCATTCTGACAAGAGATACATGTGGAAATACTTTAAAAATTTTAAACACAAATTTATAATTACAAAGCAGATGATAAAAAATACACATAGCATTTGGAATGGAAAACAATGGAAGTTTTTCAATAATAGAGAACAAACAATAGTATCTATTCTTATTTAGTAACAACTCATCTTAAAATTATTCATTCGATACATTTTTCATTGAGAAAAAAATATTCTTCCTACTACAGAGAAGTATATGTCCACCTTAGAAAAATTAGGAAATAGAGGTAAGCAAAGAACAAAGGAACTGGTACTGTCTGTCATCCAGATTACCCCATGGTTAGAGCTTCCTGACTATACCCCTCCTTTTTCTGTCCATATATACTTCTTTTTTTTTTTTTTT
>NW_016814655.1:4631617-4635031 GCF_001698545.2 Rhinopithecus bieti | reverse complement strand
GTTTTTCAATAATAGAGAACAAACAATAGTATCTATTCTTATTTAGTAACAACTCATCTTAAAATTATTCATTCGATACATTTTCATTGAGAAAAAAATATTCTTCCTACTACAGAGAAGTATATGTCCACCTTAGAAAATTAGGAAATAGAGGTAAGCAAAGAACAAAGGAACTGGTACTGTCTGTCATCCAGATTACCCCATGGTTAGAGCTTCCTGACTATACCCCTCCTTTTCTGTCCATATATACTTCTTTTTTTTTTTTTTTTTAAGACTGAATCTCACTCTGTTGCCAGGCTGGAGTACAGTGACGCAATCTCGGCTCACTGCAACCTCCGCCTCCTGGGTTCAAGCGATTCTCAGCTTCCTGAGTAGCTGGGACTACAGGCGTGCGCCACCATGCCCAGCTAATGTTCGTGTTTATTTTTAGTAGAGATGGGGTTTCACCATGTTGGCCAGGATGGTGTCTATCTCTTGACATTGTGATCTGCCCACCTCGGCCTCCCAAAGTGCTGGGATTACAGGGTATGAGCCACTGCACCTGCCCATATGTAATTTTTTAAAGCAAAAGTTAGGATCATATTTTATTTTGTCATCTGCATTTTTCATTTAATATCAGAAACTGTTTGTCAAAAATAATATTGTGTAATTTTTTAATGATTTATATTATTTCATTGTGTAGCCATATTCCTAGAGGAATTTAAAAACCTACCCAGAAATTAATTGATTAAAAAAAAACAAAAGCTAGCTAAAGTAAAATTAGTCATAGATATTTTTTAAATTTAATTTGTTTTGGCCAGGCGTGGTGGCTCACACCTGTAATCCTAGCACTTTGGGAGGCTGAGACAGGAGGATCCCTTGAGCCCAGTGTTCAAGACCAGCCTGGACAACACAGTGAGAAAGCCAGGCACAGTGGCGTGTGCCTATAATCCCAGCTACTCAGAAGGTGGAGTTGGGAGGATAGCTTGCGCCCAGAAGGTTGAGGCTTCGGTTGAGCTGTGATCGCGCCACTGTACTCCATCCTGGGTGACAGAGCAAGACCCTGTCTCAGAAAAAAAGAAAATTAATTTGTTTCTAGTTTTATAATTTGAAAGAAAATAATCAAAAGAAGAAAATTTAAATTTCTTATTCTGTCATTTAAAGATGTCATTATTTTTGTTTTCCTTTCAGTTCTTTCCCCGTCGTGTGTGTATGTGTATGTGTGTGTATGTTAAAAGCAAAATTCCTCATTAACTAAAAAAAAAAAAATTAGAAGCTTGTTGTGCCACACATTTAAAAATTGGAGAGGAGGTCTTATACTGTGGTTTGCTGAGATTCTCTGAGTATGATCCCAGAGACAGCACAGATGGAAATAAAGCGCTGTGGGGCTTGGCCTCTGTTCCGCCACACTTTCCTGGAGTAGGGAGGAAGAAGGGGCTGCTGATGGCCCTGCGTCTACTGCAAAGGCAGGCCAAAGGGAGGGAGAGTTGATTGTGGCAGTGGGAGATGGAATTGTACCCGATTAGCATTATATCGAGAGCAGAGGAAATCATTTACACTCTCTAGGGAGGAGATGGACCTGAGGCAATTAGAATTTTTCCACCTCTAACTTTAGTGATTCTTGTATTACAGAGGCATATGTGATAGAGAAAAGCACCTGATCTTTTTGATGCTATCAGGAGAATCCTAAGACTTCTTTTGTCGGGAGGCCCCTCTGAGCCCCCTTGCAAGTGCTGATCCTCTGAGTTGGTGGGGAGGGGAGATGGGCGCTAAGGAAGTGGAGCATTTTCTCAGAGATCTCTTAAGAGAGGAGGAGGAGACTGTCCCAGAAGGTGAGCATATTTAATGCTCACAAAACCTATAATGCAGGGGGTACCCATCAGTGGTGCTGGAGAGATGCCTTGGCACTCATGCCTTCCTCCAAGGTGCTGGAGGCATCCTGGAATGAGAGACCTGCTTTGTTATCATTCTGTTTTGTTTTGTTTTGTGATGGAGTTTCGCTCACCCAGGCTGGAGCGCAATGGTGCAATCTCGGCTCACTGCAGCCTCTGCCTCCTGGGTTCAAGCGATTCTCCTGCCTCAGCCTCCTGAGTAGCTGGGATTATAGGTGCATGCCATCATGGCTGGCTAATTTTTGTATTTTTAGTAGAGACAGGGTTTCACCATGTTGGCCAGGCTCGTCTTGAACTCCTGAACTCAGGTGATCTGCACGCCTCGGCCTCCCTAGGTGCTGGGATTACAGGCGTAAGCCACTACGCCTGGCCATTCTTTTTTTTGAGACAGTCTTGCTCTGTTGGCCAGGCTGGAATACAATGGCGCAATCTTGGCTCACTACAACTTCCGTCTCCTGGATTCAAGTGATTCTCGTGCCTCAGCCTCCTAAGTAGATGGGATTACAGGTGCCTGCCACCATACCTGGCTGAGTTTTGTATTTTTAGTAAACATGGGGTTTTACCACGTTGGCTAGGCTGGTCTTGAACTCCTGACCTCAGGTGATCCACCCACCTTGGCCTGGTATTACAGGCATGAGCCACCATACCCGATCTGTTGTCATCATTCTTACATTCCTGCCCACTTCTGTCCCATGTGTCTTTCACTCTGGCACAAACATTTATGAAAATTGATCACATGGCTTCCATGTAAATTAACTGGGTGAGGCCCAGCCATGCCAGCTTCAACCACATGGGCACCGTCCAGGGACCTCCCTGTTCTGCAAGCTGCCCTTCTGGCTGGTACTCACTGTGTGTGAGTGCCTCTCTGTCTTGCCTTGCCCACTCCCCAGGGTTCTGGCTGGTGTGGACCGTCATCATCATCCTGAGCTGCTGCTGTGTCTGCCACCACCGCCGAGCCAAGCACCGTCTTCAGGCCCAGCAGCGGCAACATGAAATCAACCTGATCGCCTACCGAGAAGCCCACAATTACTCAGCGCTGCCATTTTATTTCAGTGCGTACACCCAAGCCCCCATACCCACCCTCAGGAGCACAGGTGCAAAGACCCAGGGCTCAGACTGAATATTGGTGGCCAGGGCCCCTGTAGGCATAGGGGGTTTGTCCTCTCCCTGCCTCTCCATAAAGCAAGGTCTTGAAAGTACAGGAACAAGGGGGCACTCCTTCAGCACGGAGGAGCAGGTGCTAGGGATGCAGTTCCCTGAAGCCACTGGGCCATTCCAAAGCTCATAGTGGCTGGGTTCTGGCTGGATCTCTGCTCTTTTAGCACCTGCCTACCTACCTACCTTCCTACCTACCTACCTTCCTTCCTTCCTCTCTCCCTCCCTCTTTTTCTCTCTGTCTTTCTCTCTTCCCCGCCTGCCTGCCTTTCCATCCCTCCCTCCCTCTTTTCCTTCCTTCCTTTCCTTCCTTCCTTCCTTCCTTCCTTCCTTCCTTCCTTCTTTCTTTCTTTCCTTTCTTTCTTTCCTTCTTTCCTTCTTTCTTTCT
>NW_016814655.1:4594487-4631447 GCF_001698545.2 Rhinopithecus bieti | reverse complement strand
CCTCCTTCCCTCCCTCCCTCCCTCCTTCCCTCCCTCCTTCCCTCCTTCCCTCCCTCCTTCCCTCTTTCTTTCTTTTTTTTGTTTTTTGAGACAGAGCTTCGCTCTTGTTGCCCAGGCTGGAGTGCAATGGCACGATCTTGGCTCACTGCAACCTCCGCCTTCTGGGTTCAAGTGATTCTCCTGCCTCAGCTTCCAAAGTAGCTGGGATTACAGACATGCACCACCACACCCAGCTAATTTTTGTGTTTTTAATAGAGATGGGATTTCTCCATGTTGGTCAGGCTGGCCTCGAACTCCTGACGTCAGGTGGTCTGCCCACCTCGGCCTCCCAAAGTGCTGGGATTACAGGCGTGAGCCTCCCCTCCGCTCCCCTCCTGTCCTCTCCCCTCCCCTCTCCTCTCCTCTCCTTTCCTTCCTCTTTATTTTCCTTCCTTTCTTTCCCTTCCTTCCTCCCTCCCTCCCTTCATTCCTCTGTTCCCCTCTCTCTTTAATGGCAGATAGTCAGATAATAGGACAATAATTATTAACATTTATTGGACACTTACTATATGCCAGGTACTGTGCTAAGCACCTAGTCCTTCTAGATGTGGAACTGAAACAGTTGTGGGCTGGGCTCAGTGGCTCACACCTGTAATCTCAGCACTTCAGGAGGCCGAGGCGGGCAGATCACTTGAGGTCAGGAGTCAGTATATAACGTGAATGAATTGAGATTTGGGTTCATTGGCCTGAATTCTCCCATTTTGCTTATTTCTGTGTGATATGCCTGAGCAGAGGTTGCCATGAAAGGGGCAACTGGAGGGGTGGCATTGGGACTTTTGAGCACCGAGAAACTTAGTGACTCTGTGAAGAGCCCTTCCCAGACTTCCCTGGGACTCCTTACATGTGACCTCTCAAAGGGTCAGTGGAGGCCCAGCTGTCCACTTTTCCAAAGCCAGTCTGTGTGTATTCTACAAAATAAACTTTCTCAGTTGTTTCTTTTTTTTTTTTTTTTTGAAGACAGAATCTTGCTCTGTCACCCAGGCTGGACTGCAGTGGCATAATCTCGGCTCACTGCAACCTCCTCCTCCTCCCGGGTTCAAATGATTCTTGTGCCTGAGCTTCCCAAGTAGCTGGGACTACAAGGGTGCGCCATCACACCCAGCTAATTTTTGTATTTTTAGTAGAGATGGGGTTTTACCATGGTGGTTAGGCTGGTCTCGAACTCCTGAGCTCAAGTGATCTGCCCGCCTCAGCCTCCCACAGTGCTGAGATTACAGGCATAAGCCACCGTGACGGCCCATAATTATTTCAGTTCCACATCTAGAAGGGTTAAGTGCTTAGCACAGTGCCTGGCATATAGTAAGTGCTCAATAAATGTTAGTAATGTTATATTATAATTAAATTATCTGTGTCATAAGGCATTCAGCACATTCAAAAGATAACTCACCTAGCATGTTTTTAATAAGCCTTGGATGGCAGAGGACCCTTACCCTTCGTCGGTCACCCATCTGCTCCTGATCTGAGTCAAGGTGAAGTTTGGTTTGTGTTTCCAGACCACCTCCAGCCACACTACAGACAACAGAGATTTCTAACCCCCTAGCAAAAGACCCTGTGTAGTGCATTTGGAAGGTTAGGAGGAAGAAAAGTAGTTAAGAAGTCTTAAGTCAGGGACCCTGGCCCTGAGGCCTGTGGGACTTGGATGAAGGACACAGTCTAAGTAAGAACACGAGACTCGTATGCATGTGGAAATAGGTCCATTCCAGGCAGAAGTTATTTTTTGGCCATCTACCACGTTTGCCTAATTCTCAGCCTTAACTCCCAACAGGCATGAAGTCCTTGCCTACAAAGCAGCTTTAGGGGCTCTCAGATTTCAAGAAGCTAGGTTAGGCCCCTCCCAAACTGTCCCTCTCTCTCTCTGCAGAATTGCTCACAGCTGTCTCTCCTCTGCCCACAACCAAGAGCTGTAGCCATCACTTGGTGGGTGCTCTGGGGTGGGAAGAGACAGTGCAAATGTTCAGCGGGAGCTTTGCAGTCTGCCCTAGAACATGACCAGCGCAGTAATTTCTCCTTCCTACCTCCTCATTTTAGGGTTTTTGCCAAACTATTTACTACCTCCTTATGAGGAAGTGGTGAACCGACCTCCAACTCCTCCCCCACCATACAGTGCCTTCCAGCTACAGCAGCAGCAGCTGCTGCCTCCACAGTGTGGCTCTGCAGGTGGCAGTCCCCCGGGCGTCGATCCCACCAGGGGATCCCAGGGGGCACAGAGCAGCCCCTTGTCTGGGCCCAGCAGAAGCAGCACAAGACCCCCAAGCATCGCTGACCCTGAGCCCTCTGACCTACCAGTTGACCGAGCAGCCACCAAAGCCCCGGGGATGGAGCCCAGTGGCTCTGTGGCCGGCCTGGGGGAACTGGACCCAGGGGCCTTCCTGGACAAGGATGCAGAATGTAGGGAGGAGCTGCTGAAAGATGACAGCTCTGAACACGGCGCACCCGACAGCAAAGAGAAGACGCCTGGGAGACATCGCCGCTTCACAGGTGACTCGGGCATTGAAGTGTGTGTGTGCAACCGAGGCCACCATGACGATGACCTCAAAGAGTTCAACACGCTCATCGATGATGCTCTGGATGGGCCCCTGGACTTCTGCGACAGCTGCCATGTGCGGCCCCCTGGTGACGAGGAGGAAGGCCTCTGCCAGCCCTCCGAGGAGCATGCTCGAGAGCCTGGGCACCCGCACCTGCCACGGCCACCCGCATGCCTGCTGCTGAACACCATCAATGAGCAGGACTCTCCCAACTCCCAGAGCAGCAGCTCCCCGAGCTAGAGCAGGCCCTGCCAGCACCCAGAACTTGGCAAAGCAACCAGGGTAGGGGAGAACCACGAGAGAAGCATTAAGTGACTTTCAGAGACTTTCAGAGTACAGCCACTTGGTTCCTTTTTGTTTGTTTTCCTCCTTCTCTCCTGCATTTTCCTCCATCTCCAGGTACAGTTTGGGGTGTGGATGCCTCTCCTTCCACAAGGGCACAGTGTTGTGGAGGGCTAAGTTGGTTCTGTGACTCATTCCTCATACTCCAACTCCATCTCTTTCTTTAAAGTCCAATCTCATCTACCTGTTTGGATCAGAGAGATGTGTTTTAAAAGCCCCCAAGGAAAGAGGCTGGGACTGTGCCCTGACATGATTCTTGGTGATGGATTAGGTTTGTGCTCTGATTCTAGTTTAAGAGAACATTGCTGTGTCTCAGTCCAGGAGAGGCAGCCCATCTTGGCCCTGGATGAAAAAGGAAGCCCACAGAGGCCCAGGGCTTGTCCCTGTGGCTGCCAGTGGCTGCCGAGCCAGCATTGAGCTAATCCTGTGGGAGGATGAGAGTGCTGGGCCATTGTATGATAGGTTGGTAGGGGCTTGTGGATCTGTCAAATTCCAGGTGACAAGATCGATGCACCCCATGTGCCCTTGAGGTGCCTCTTCCCCGGGCTCTGGCTGGCTGCAGGCTGGTTCTGGTGTGAAAGATGATACTGCCTTTTCCTTGTTTGTTTGTTTCCTCTAAAAACAAACAACAAAAGACAGCTGAAAACACGAACTTCACCGGTGGGCAGGCAAGAATTCTCTTCTGGAAAATGACGTTTGTGGCTCTTTCCCAAGTTGGCTTTCAAAGAGCCTGGCTGCCATTGAGCCAGAAGATGTCTTGTGTGAAGGCTGGGGTGGAAGCTGTCTTGGAACCTCTGTGAGCCGGAGGCCCTAAGCTGCAGCAGTGAATAGAGGTGCAGCTCTCGGCCTCTTGCCCTTTGGTCTGTGTTCGCAGGTGACCCGTGTCAGCCTGTGTTGCAAGCACACACCCTGCGGGCCTTCACGTCTCACTGTTCCGTATGAGGAAACAGACAGCGGACTGAGGAAGCGATGGCCCCTGAGAAAGGGCCCCTGTTGCCTGGCTCTCGCACAGAGTTTTGTCTTTGATTCTGAATAAATATTTGTTGTGGGTTTTTCTTTCTTTTTTTTTCTTTTTTTTTTTGGTGGCGGTTGTTGTTTGTTTTAAACTGACCACTTGGAAGAAATACGTTGGTTATCTGTGGTTGTCATGCCTTGTCCCTGCCTCTGCCCCCACCCCTTTTGAGTCGGGTGACTCATTTTTCTGTGTAGAGACTCGGTGGCCCAGGCAGGAGGTGAAAGCAGCTGTCCGGAAGGCCCTGGGGACGCTTGTGCCTGTTGCTCAGCTTCAGGTCACCAGCTGAGCTGTGACAGGAAAATCTGAATGGAGGCAGCAAACAGCCAAAACAAACATTCCCCGCCCAGCCCTGTGCATATGAAGAGTCTATTTCTTCCCCCAACTCTTGAACGATGATGATATTCAGACGAAGCATCGATGTTATGGAAGAAAGAAAGAAAAAGAAAAAATATATATATATATATGTATGTCCAAAAACAGACAAATCCAAGGCTGTGAGGTAAACAAATGTCTGCATTTGGATTCCACAAAACCAAAATCCGTGTTGAACAAAGTGAAGTCCATACACAGTGACCTTTTGGGTGAGCCGTATGTGTCTGTCCATTGTGTGTGAGCCTCAAGCCCTGTTTTCCTGTGAAGATACTTTGAGTGGCAGCCATTCTCCCCACGTGAACCACACGTCTGGAGCACAGACAGCCCTCTCAAGGTCATTGATCTTACGCATTTACTGTTTACCGAACAAATGTCTGACTGTGTACTCGGGTGTACTCCGCAGCATTGTCGACTGCAGTCCCCTGTGTTTGCCAGATACTGTGCTTGAAGTAGAGGTTTTACTCTACTCATCACTGCGATTTGCACATTGCTCCGTGGACACTCGGAGGCCTGTGTTCTGTTCCCTGTAAATGGAAGCGTGCTCTGAGCCTGTCTGCCTCCCTCGGCTGCTGCTGGTCCTCGGTACCAGCCCCCAGGGTTGTCCACAACCACGTGGGACAGAAGAAGGTGGAATTTCAGACAGAAACTTGATTGGGTCTTCAATGACAGGCTTGGACTAGCTGTGGCCCAGACATCGGCCCTGCCCAGAATTGCCAGGAGGAGGCTTTGCAGGCTGTAGTGGGGCCACAGGGCCTGCCTCCCTCTGGTGAGTCCAACAGGCGCAAGCAAGCTAGCATGTGGCCAGAGGCAGCCAGAGTGTGTCACAGCCCTCAGATGCCTTTCCTTCTACCTTTTTTTTTTTTTTTTTTTTTTTTAAGAATCCCCAAATAACTCATGAAGGGTCTCAAAGGCGAACAAGTTTTACCAAAATGAATCCTTTTTCAGTTAACAGATCAAATGGATGAGTTCTGACCCTCTCAAGTTCCTTTCCCCAGTTAGAGTGGGGAACTGGGCAAGTGTTAACTGTGGGACTCACTGCAGCGTCCTACCCTAAAGGCACGAGAAGACAGAAATGCAACCTGCGGAACTGGGATTGGTTCCCAAGTCAGTTTGGCCCCCGATACAGGAGGCTGCCCTGCTCAGAGAGAGATTTAATAGGGAGCTGAAGGAATCCTTAGGGGGCCAGGGAGATGTGACTGAGACTGGTTTTCCACGTGAATGAGACGGGGTTGGTGGAGGGTTTGGTGCTACAGCCAGTCGGAAGATTTGCAAATGCGAACACATTCCTGTGTGAGGCACGTTACCCTTTGTCAGTTATTGTGAATATGTGTATTTTAAGCAATAAGATTCAGCTGGTCAGACTTTTCTGGGCAGTCTCGGTGACGCATTTCCTGTGCTGTGATTGTTCTGAAGACGGAGTGGCTCTAACCACTGTGAGAAGCCCGAATAAAATTGATCCCAAAATGCTACTGCTCTTTCTTGCTGCACTTCGTTCCCTTTTCTTCTTCCTCAGTCTTCAGGGAATTGCACCTCAAGATCCTAAACCACAAGCACTTTTCTCTACCCAGAGACTGAGAGGTTGTCACACAGCCATTGAGGACAGGGCGCTGGGGGCCAAAGAGAAACCACAGGGCCAAGGGCAGCTGGACAGTGCTGCTGGGTCCACACTCTGTCCTGAGGAGTCCTCCCCTCTCTCTGTCAGGGAATGTTCCTGATGTTTGGAATACTTTGGCAAGTCCCATAAACAGGCTAAAATCAGATCCCGAGAAAGCAGAGACAAGTTTTGTCAGATACCCCGTTGCTAAAACATGGCTTGTTTTTGAGACAGAGTCTCACTCCGTCACCCAGGCTGGGGTGCAGTGGCGCGATCTTGGTTCACTGCAGCCTCTACCTCCCAGGTTCAAGTGATTCTCCTGCCTCAGCCTCCTGAGTAGCTGGGATTACAGGCACCCACCACCACGCCTGGCTAATTTTTGTATTTTTAGTAGAGATGAGGTTTCACCATGTTGGCCGGGCTGGTCTCGATCTCCTGACCTCAGGTGATCCGCCTGCCTTGAGCTCCCAAAGCGCTGGGATAATAGGCCAGCCACCCTGGCCTGGGATTACAGGAGTGAGCCACTGTGCCCAGCTATTTTTTTATTTTTATTTTTTAAATAATAGAGACAGGCTGGGTGAGGTGGCTCACGCCTGTAATTCCAGCGCTTTGGGAGGTCAAGCTGGGCAGATCACTTGAACTCAAGAGTTTGAGACCAGTCTGGGTAACATGGCAAGACCCCATCTCTACAAAAAATACAAAACTTGGCTGGGCGTGGTGCTGTGCTCCTGTGGTCCCAGCTACGTGGGAGGCTGAGGTGGGAGGATGGCTTAAGCCCAGGAGGTGGAGGTAGCAGTGAGCTGAGATCACACCACTACACTCCAGCCTGGGCAAAAGAGCGAGAAGACCCTGTATCCAAAATATATATATACACACACACACACACACATATAATATATATATAACATATATATATAGAGAGAGAGAGTCTAACTATGTTGCCCAGGCTGGGCTCAAGTGATCCTGCTGGCTTGGTTTCCCAAAGTGCTGGGATTACGGGTGTAAGCCACTGTGCCCGGCCAAAACATGGCATTTAAAAGAAAGCAAGCACTCTGAGAGATCTTTTTTTGTTGATATGATAGACATGGGGGTGTATGCTTGACCTTGGAATTTAACACACAGTGTAATGTATCGAGTTGCCCACTTTCTGGCCAGCACTGTGTCGAGGCCCAGGATAATGTCAGAGATAGAAGATGAGGCCTCTGCCCTCTAGAACTTACAGTTAGACAAAATGTGGCTGGGCGCGGTGGCTCACGCCTGTAATCCCACCACTTTGGGAGGCTGAGGAGGGTGGATCACCTGAGGTTGGGAGTTCAAGACTGGCCTGACCAACATGGAGAAACCCCGTCTCTACTAAAAATATTATAAAAATTAGCCGGGTGTGGTGGCACATGCCTGTAATCGCAGCTAATCGGGAGGCTGAGGCAGGAGAATCGCTTTAACTCGGGAGGTGGAGGTTGCGGTGAGCGAGATGGCGCCATTGCACTCCAGCCTGGGCAACAAGAACGAAACTCCGTCTCAAAAAAAAATACCTGTGTGAAATAGTTAATTAACAATGTAAGTTAAGTTTGAGGTGAAGTGAGTGGTACAGATTTGGAGCTTTTCAGGGATAGTGGGAGGTAGTCTGAGGTCTTGAATGCCAAGCAAGAGGTCTCAGAGCTGATTTTAGGTAGTGAGGAAGCCACCAGTGTGCCAGAATCTGTCATCGTGGGCCAATGATTCTTTCCTAAGACAAGGAGAGTTCCTTTGTTTGTTTTACCATCTGCTTAAGACTGACCTCTTAGGTGTAAGTCTTTTTTTTTTTTTTTTTTTTTTTTGAGATACAGTCTCGCTCTGTCGTTCAGGCTGGAGTGCAGTGGTGCCATCTTTGCTTAGTGCAACCTCCACCTCCCGAGTTCAAGTGATTCTCCTGCCTCAGCCTCCCAAGTAGCTGGGATTACAGGTGCCTGCTGCCACACCCAGCTAATTTTTCTATTTTTAGTAAGGATGGGGTTTCACCATGTTGCCCAGACTGGTCTCGAACTCCTGGTCTCAAATGATCACCTGCCTCAGCCTCCCAAAGTGCTGGGATTACAGGCGTGAGCTGCTGCGCCCAGCCAGGTGTAACTCTTTGTTTGAAGAACAGCTTACTACTTCTGCCCAGGGAGGGCACCCCTACCCAGCAAGACTGCAGATGGGCAAAGCAAGGTAGTACACATCCTAGGAACCCTCCAGGAAGGGGTTCCTGCCTCCATAAGTGGAGTGCTCACTGGTGGGCCAGCGGCCTGGGGATGCCGGCAAGTGAGTGTTGTCCTCCCTAGGCCCTGGCTTGCCCAGCAGTCAGCCCTGTTGTTTCTGTAGGCCAGTTTTAGCCAGACATGCCCCTACCCCTGTCCTTGACCCTCTGGCAGAGGACATTCCTGGCCCTTCGGTGACACTAGTGGAGTGGTTGCTGACTTGTTCTTTCTAAACTGTTGGGTTCCTTCAGGCAACCCCAGTAGGGCCATGCTAGCTTCTAGAGACAGTTCTGCTCTGAAACCACGGGAAAGAACCGGGAGCACATCATTCTTGCCTTCTTTAAGCTAATGTCTGAGTGGCACAAAAACAAAATGGTGTATAACTCTTAGGGGCTGGTTGCCAGAGGCTGTGCATGTACCCTGGGTGCCCAGATCTAGAGGGGACACCATGCCGTTGGACCCCAGGCTGCCGGGTCACTGAGTTCCTCATTTCTGTAATGAAGTTGCTTGTCTCTATTGCCCCATGTGACCAAGTGCAGGTGGCGACAGTACCAATGCCCAGAACTGCAAAAGAGAGTACTTTTGGTGAGCAAGAATTTCAAGAAACTCCATATTCTTCAGTTTCCTGTTTTCAGCCAGGGGCGAAAACCAAGGTTTGACTCAGAAAAGGAGGGAGAAGTGGGTTTGGTTGGTAGCTTCTTGCTGAACCTGCTGGGAAGGGTTGTGGGTCTTGGGAGGATTTGGGTTCTGGCCTGGGGGCAAGTGTGGCCTCACTGAAGAGCTGAGCCTTTATTGAGCACCTAGCAGGTGCCAAGGCATGAGAATGCAAAGATGCCTTAGGACTGGCTCCTTTTTTTTTTTTTTTTTTTTTTTGGACAGTCTTGGTCTGTTGCCCAGGCTGGAGTGCAGTGGCGTGATCTCGGCTCACTATAACCTCCGCCTCCCGGGTTCAAGTGATTCTGCTGTCTTAGCTTCCTGAGTAACTGGGATCACGCCTGGCTAATTTTTGTATTTTGGGTAGAGACGGGGTTTCACTATGTTGGCCAGGCTGGTCTCGAACTCCTGACCTCAAGTGATCTGCCTGTCTCAGCCTCCCAAAGTGCTGGGATTACAGGTGTGGAGCCACCACGCCTGGCCCTGGCTCCTCTTTAGAAGACCTAATGGTGTTCTCGAGAGGAAGGAAGGAAGGCACATCGGCAATTTTAGTACCATGTGGAAAGCGCCACGAAGCATGTGTGCACAGAGGAGAATTTAGTCAAACTAGGGGATCAAGGCAGGTTTCCTGGAGGAGATACCTCTAAACTGAGTTTGTCAGGTGAAGAAAGGTGCAAGGGAATTCTAGGCAAATGTTTTTTCTGCAGACTATTGAGTGTCTACTATGTGCTTGGTGCTGAAAAGCACAAAAAAGCATGGGAGGCCTACAATAGGAGACTGCATGGCATGTAGAAAGCTGCGAGCAATTTATCACCGCATTCTGGGAAGTAGCAAGAGATCAAACTGGAGAGAGAAGCAGGTCATATATTTTAATATTTATTTATTTATTTATTTATTTATTTATTTATTTATTTAGAGATGGGGTCTTGCTCTGTCACCCAGGCTGGAGTGCAGTGGTATAATCTCGGCTTACGGCAACTTCCACCTCCCAGGTTGAAGTGATTCTCCTGCCTCAGCCTCCCGAGCAGCTGGGATTACAGGCACACACCACCACGCCTGGCTAATTTTCATATTTTTAGTAGAGATGGGGTTTTGCCATGTTGCCCAGGCTGGTCTCGAACTCCTGAGCTCAAATGACCCTTCTGCCTGAGCCTCCCAAAGTGCTGGGATTACAGGCATGAGCCACTGCACCTAGCAAAATATTTTAATTTAATTTGTCTTTATTGTTTTGTTTTAATTTGTCTTTATTGTTTTGTTGGTTGATTGTTTACGCAATGCCGGTCTTGTGTGAGCATCTTAGCTACATTAAAAAAGAAAAGAAAAGAAAATTAGCCTCAGGCTGGGCACGGTGGCTCACGCCTATAATCCCAGCACTTTGGGAGGCTGAGGCGGGCAGATCACCTGAGGTCGGGAGTTCTACCCCGTCTCTACTAAAAATACAAAATTAGCTGGGCGTAGTGGCGCATGCCTGTAATCCCAGCTACTCAGGAGGCTGAGGCAGGAGAACCGCTTGTACCGGGGGGCTCAAGTTGCAGTGAGCTGAGATCATGCCATTGTACTCCAGCCTGGGTAACAAGAGCAAAACTCCATCTCAAAAAAATAAAAAAATGTAGCCTCAAAACAGGTCTCTGAGGTATATAGACTGCAATTATTCCTGCTTTATTAATGGGATTGTGGCATCCAGAGGACTTAACTAACTTTACAAGATCACAAAGCTAATAAGTGGCAGAGCTAGGATTTGAAGCCAGGTCTGTTGGCTCCAAGGCAAATGTAATAACCAGAAGGCTGGACAGTGAAGAGCTGTAATGTAGGTGCTCACAAGCCACATGAAGAACTTGTGACTTCTTCCTCTCTCTCTTCTCTTTTGGCCCAGGCTGGAGTGCAGTGGCACAATCTCAACTCACTGCAGCCTCGACTTCCCAGGCTCAAGTGATCCTCCCACTTCATCCTCCCCAACTAGCTGAGACTACAGGTGTACACTGTCATGCCCAGCTAATTTTTGTATTTTTTGTAGAGATAGGGTTTTGCCGTGTTGCCTAGGCTGCTCTTGAACTCCTGGGCTCAAGCGATCCACCTGCCTTGGCCTCCCAAAGTGCTGGGATTCCAGGCATGAGCCTTGTAATTTCTTTTCAAAGGTGAGGGAGAACTAGCGAATGATACATTGAGCCAAGAGTAACATGGTGGAAAATGAAACAGACACCATTTCCTCAGGAGCTCCAGGGGGCAGACCCCCCACCCAGCCAGGCTTCACCTCCAAGAGCCCCTCAGTGCTAAAATGGCGTCACCCCGGGACAGGTGACGCTGCTTGCCACCAGTATTCAGACCAGTGTCAACTTCCAGGGAGGGTGTAACCCCTTGGAAACATTGTAAAATTCTCAGGAGTTACAGTTTGGATCTTGTCTCTTTTCCTTGAAAGAGTGTTTTTGCTCTTCTTCCAAGGGGATGAAAGTAGAACCTTCTGTGTTTGTGAGGGGAGAAGAGGATTTTTGTTTGACCTGAAGTTTCTCCTCACTCTGTTTTGTTTGTTTTGCTTCTTTTTTTTTTTTTTTCCTTTGAGACAGAGTTTCGCTCTTGTCACCCAGGCTGGAGTGCAGTAGCACAATCTCGGCTCACTGCAATCTCCGCCTCCTGGGTTCAAGTGATTCTCCTGTCTCAGCCTCTCAAGCAGCTGGGATTACAGGTGCCCACCACCACACCCGGCTAATTTTTTGTATTTTTAGTAGAGACGGGGTTTCGCCATGTTGGGCAGGCTGGTCTCGAACTCCTGCCCTCAGGTTATCCACCCGCCTCGGCCTCCCAAAGCGCTGGGATTACAGGCGTGAGCCACTGCGCCTGGCCTCTCCTCACTCTGTTATAAGCCTGTTCCTCACCATAGCTTCAGATTCCCTTTCATGTTTTCTCACCAAGAAGTCTCAAGAAACCAATCCCATGGAGACTGTGACGGAACACCTTCTGTGCTGGAGCTGCGAGTTTGTCTTTGGGTTCTCCACCTGCTGCCCGGCAGTCCGTCAGCCCTGGCCCTCTGGGGACAGAGCGGGCAGGCAGCAGGCCAGGGGCTGTAGTTGGCCCTCCGGGGACAGAGCAGGGAGGGTGGGTTCCCCAGGGTTCCATCCTGTGGAGGGACTCATCTGCACACACCCGCTCCCCCTCCTGACCAAACTGGTGGCTTTTGGGGAGATTTGTATAAAACCCTGAGAAGGACTCATTTCTTGGGTTTGGATATAGAAAACGATGAGAAACCCAATATTTATCAAGGCACTAAATGTATTTCATAGGTTCACATTTCATCCTCACAGTAACACTATGACACAAACATCCCAGTTCCCCACCACCCGCCCCTGCCATATTGCAGCTGGGAAAACCGAGGCTTAAGGCCACATAAGGTGTCCATGGCCACTCAGTCTGTAAATGACATCACCAGGAGGATCTGTCTCTGCAACCTGACTTTGAGTCATTTGTATTCCCATCTGTGTGGGACTCTCCTGCCCACATACTCCTTTCTGCCTCTCATCCTCACCAGAGCCTCAGAAGATGGACTGCACAGGTGCTAGGTTCCCCCACATTATCCATGGGGAAACTGAGGCTCAGGAAGTTAGTGATGGGCCTAAGATCCAGGACCAGGAAACGGTAGCCGGGACCAAGCACCTGGGTGGTCTGGATCTAATTCATCCATTGCGCTTCCCACCCTACTGCACGGCGTCTGTGACTGGATCCACACCCTCCAGAGAGGGGCACTAACATCTCTGAGTGTGACTGCAGAGAGGGCTCCTCATTTGCCTCAGGTTTTGTGGCCACCCGAGGCTGATAGAACATTCACTCACTCTCACCCTCCCATGATAGGGAAGGATTTCCCCTCCCATCAGCAGGGAGACTCAGGGGAACTGCTTTTCTTCCTTTTTTCTTTTCTTTCTTTCTTTTTTTTTTTTTTTTTTTTTGAGACAAGGTCTTGCTCTGTCACCCAGGCTGGAGTGCAGTGGCACACTCACTGCCAGCTTCGACCTCCTGGGTTCAATGTGATCCTCCCACTTCAGCCTCCCAAGTAACTGGGACCAGCTAGGAGCACAGGTGCATGCCACCACACCTGGCTAATTTTTTGTATTTTTTTGTAGCAATGGGGTTTCACCATGTTGCCCAGCTGGTCTGGAACTCCAGAGCTCAAGAGATTCGCCCACCTTGACTTCCCAAAGTGGTGGGATTACAAAGTGCTGGTGTGGTGAGCCACTGCCCCCAGCCCAGGAACTCCTCAGTTTTTGTTTGTCTGTTTTGAGACGGAGTCTTGTTCTGTCGCCCAGGCTGGAGTGCAGTGGCACAATCTCGGCTCACTGCAACCTCCACCTCCCGAGTTCTAGTGATTCTCATGCCTCAGCCTCCTGAGTAGCTGGGACTACAGGTGCACGCCACCACGCCCGGCTAATTTTTGTATTTTTAGTAGAGACGGGGTTTCACCAAGTTGGCCAAGCTTGTCTCAAACTCCTGACCTCAGGTGATCTACCTGCCTCAGCCTCCCAAAGTGCTGAGATTACAGGCATGAGCCACTTAGCCCAGCCAGTAACTGCTTTTCTTTAAGACAAGAGTGGCCCATTTTTCCTGGGAGGGTTGGCTCTTAATAGCTCACTAGAACTGATTATTAAATTTTCAGAAATTTTATGAGCTGTTTATATGAAGCAGCCAATTTAAAAAACTTAAACCTACAATTGAGTTATATTAAAAACAAAGGTAATAGATACTCAAAACTGATCATTTCCTAGTTATTTTACTACATGTCACTGTTATCTGTGCCTTTGAGGTTATTTACATTTATGTATCAGAATGGTGGAACTACTACATAATGGCATTTACTATATAATGATAGTGGTAAAAAACATGTAATGCTATTATGTGTCTCTTTCCAACCCTGTTTACTGGCATCACATTGGTACCTTAAAATTGGTCATGGTGGGAGTATTTACACCACAGTAATCAGCAAACACTACAAATCAGGGCTATTCCACACACCCTCGCCCCTCCCAGACCTGGTTGTTAAACATTTACTTATCATCACACCACTGGTTAAGGACAGTCTGAGGCTCAAACGGTTAACTGTGAGGTCTTCGCAAAGACCTTCCAGCTTTGTCAAAGATCTGGACTTCCTTCTATATAAGGAGATAGAATGTATTTACTATCATTGGGCCAAATAACCAAGTGATTTACAGCATTTGATTCAGTCCTCTTGAGGCAGGAGGTGGGACTCGGACATGGAACCAAATTAAGGACTAGCTAAAACAGGTAGAGGGGGCAGAAGCAGCTTTCCATAAGACATGTCTGCCAGTGTGCCATGTCAGTTTACCATTGCCATGGCAAAACCTAGGAGTTAACATCCCTTTTTGTGGCAACGACCTGATGACCTGGAAGTTACCACCCTCATCCTGGAAATCTCTGCATAATCCACCCCTTAATTTGCATATAATTAAAAGTAGATATCCATATGAGTGCAGCCCTGTCTCTGTGTTGCTGTTCTGGGCACACTGCCCATGAGTAGCCCTGCTCTGGGAGGAGCAGTACCTCTGCTACTCTGTGCACTGCTGCTTGCTGGCTACCACCACCAGCTTGCCCTGGAATTCTTTCTGGGTGAAGTCAAGAACCCTCCTGGGCTAAGCCCCAGTTTTAGGGCTTGCCTGTCCTGCATCACTCTTGTTTGTCTAACCTTCTATTTGTCAGGTGCTGATATGCAGGATAAAGAACATGAGAAGGCTCAGCCTTGAACTCCAGAGGTACAGGAGGTGGACAGTGTCCCCGGGGGGCCCCACCCATTTCAAGCCCAGGCAGATGCTCAGATGTCAAGGTTCAGTTTAGGTTCAGTACCAAGGAACAGAAGTTGAGTGCTGAAGAGGGATAGTTATGGTGGACTCATGAGTCATAAAAAATGTATCTGAGCCTCAAGGTGGGTGGGTTTAGATCAGTAGTGAAAAGGCCTTCCAGACAGGGGAGAGCACAGTTTGGGCAGGAGTCAAAGTTCATAAAGTCATTTTCTAAACGGTCACTCACCTGGCCGGGCACGGTGGCTCAAGCCTGTAATCCCAGCACTTTGGGAGGCCGAGATGGGTGGATCACGAGGTCAGGAGATCAAGACCATCCTGGCTAACACGGTGAAACCCCGTCTCTACTAAAAAAATACAAAAAAAAAAAAAATTAATTAAAAAAAAAATAAACAGTCACTCACCTTTCCTGAAAGGTACTCTCCCGGCCAAACGTCCCAAGAGCCCTTCAGCATGACCACAGGGGACAGGTGGGAAAGCATGGCTGACTCCTCACCATGCACCACTGAAATCTTGAGTTCTGGTCCCAGCCTTGCTGCTAAGTAGCTGTGTGATCTGGGGCAAGTCATACCCTATCCCCAGCCCCCACAATGGCCCTCAGTTTCTTTATCTTCAAAATGAAGGTTTAGACAGGACACAGTGGCTCACATCTGTAATCCCAGAAATTTGGGAGGTCAAGGTAGAAGGATCACTAGGGGCCATGAATTTGAGACCAGCCTGGGCAACATAAAAAGATCCCCATCTCTTCAAAAAACTTAAAAATTAGCCAGAGTGGTGGCACACGCCTGTAGTCCCAGCTACCCAGGGAGCTGAGTCTGGAAGATCTCTTGAGCCCAGGAGTTCCAGACTGCAGTGAGCCATGATTGTACCACTGCACTCCAGCCTGGGTGACAGGGTGAGACCCTGTCTCAAAAAAAAATGAAGTCCATAGGAGAGTCTGTGGGCAGCTGACCCCAGCCCCCATCACAAGCAGCCTGGGAGAGATGCTGACACCACAGTGAGCCCAAGGGAAAGGCTATACTGGAGGTTGTCCCCTTCCCTCTCATGGTTCCTCTGCCACTATCAGCTGGGTGCTGGATTGAGTCAAGCTATCCTCAGCTCAAAGCAGAGGGGAATAAGATTGGCTGGAGAAAAGTTAAGTATTTCAGATTTGTTCAGAATTTGAAAGGCTTATTTATTTATTATTTATTATTATAATTTTTGAGATGGCATCTCTCTCACTCTGTCACCCAATTGTAGTGCAGTGGCACAATCTCGGCTTACTGCAGCTTCCACCTCCTGGGTTCAAGTGACTCTCCCATCTCAGCCTCCTGAGTAGCTGGAACTACAGGTGTGCGCCACCATGCCCAGCTAGAAATGGGGTTTCACCATGTTGGCCAGGCTGGTCTCAAACTCCTGAGCTCAAGTGATCTGTCCACCTTGGCCTCCCATAGTGTTAGGATTACAGGTGTGAGCCACTGTGCTTGGCCTGAAAGGCATTTTGTGGACTAGTGATGAACAGATAAGCAATTAGCAGAAGGTCTGTGTCCTCTGTGGAAGTGGTGGGTGAGTTTAACTGCGATGGAAAACATCCCAAGTTTGCAAGAATCTCATACAATGTCACTTGAGAACTCTGGGGGGCGGGTGCACGTCAGTGTGTACAAGATTCACCTGGATAGCCTGGAAAATGCAGATTTCCAGGCCCTGCTCCCAGAGTGTACACAATGCATGAAAGATAGGGACCAGAGTCTGTGTTTTTAAGTAAGTTTCTCAGATGAGTCTGGCTCAAGGGGTCTGTGAGCCACACTTTGACAGATACTGACCTGGTGCATATTACATCTATCTATACCCATTTGTCTGTAGGTTCCCATGTATCTTCATCTCTCTCTCTGTCTCTCACTCTCCCACCCACACACATATCCACTCTTTCATTCTCCAACTAATGAACCAGAACGTTGAATGGCAGGAAAATGAAAGACTAATCCTTCTTCTTCTTTCTTTTTCTTTAGAGATTGGGTCTTGCTCTAGGATGCAGTGCAGTGGCGCGATCTCAGATCACTGCAGCCTCGGCCTCCTGGGGTCCAGCAATCCTCCCACCTCAGCTTCCTGAGTAGCTGAGACTACAGGTGTGCCACTATGCCTGGGTAATTTTTTTTTTTTTTAATTTTTCTAGAAACAGGGTCTCACTGTTGCCCAGGCTGCTCTCGAACTCCTGGGCCCAAAGTGCTGGAATTCCAGGCATGAGCCACCACACCTGGCCTCCTACAGGCTCTTTAGCAAAGTCCCAGGGTAAGTGGCACATGAAGGCCAAGACCGAGTTAGGGGATAGTAGGGAATGGTCCACTGCCACCTGATTAACAAAGCTCTTTATAAGGAAGAAGGTAGTGCTGTAATTGAAAACTGTGTCTCGCTCCCTATAGGGACTTCTCTCTAAGACCTAAGCTAGGCAGGGGATCAGCCATGCTCTGCTGAGGTCCTTCTCTCTAGTCAGAGGGGAAGGACTGGGCTGTCGATGGATGATCTGACCCTGGTCTGGCTGGCACCAGGGAGTTGGGGATGGGGCCTCTCTCTAGGCTAAAAGGGTCAGTTTCTTCTGGGATGTCTGAGGATATTCATGTGCAGACCGGCCAATGACCAAGGTTTAAATATACCAGTTTCAAGATAGAAAGGAGTCAGGGCTCCATTTTCTAATGAGGAAGCTTTTACAGACTTCCTGGGGTTTTTGAGTGGGGAGAAGGAGGCAGAACCCATGCGCTGCTGCAGAAGACAGCAGTAGAAGCCCTTACCTGACAGAGTTTACCCCAGGGAAGGATGAGGAAAGGGGGACCCGCCAGTCTTGGTCTTTGCAGACCAAGACAGAGGGATGGCAATGGCAAGTCCAGTCTGTGGGTCACATACACTCCCCCAAGGTCAAACCTGTGAGGTAACATGCAGTGAAACCTGTTTGGACCCAAACAAGCAACATTTTTGCCCTACTTTCTTGTTTTCTTTTTTTTTTTGAGACGGAGTCTCGCTCTGTGGTTCAGGCTGGAGTGCAGTGGTGCGATCTCAGCTCGTTGCAAGCTCTGCCTCCTGGGTTCACGCCATTCTCCTGCCTCAGCCTCCCAAGTAGCTGGGACTACAGGTGCCCATCACGCCTGGCTAATTTTTTTGTATTTTTAGTAGAGACGGGGTTTCACCGTGTTAGCTAGGATGGTATCGATCTCCTAACCTCATGATCCACCTGCCTCAGCCTCCCAAAGTGCTGGGATTACAGGCGTAAGCCACCGTGCCCAGCCTGCCCTACTTTCAAATATAAGCTTAAGCCAGGCTTGGTGGCTCACACCTGTAATTCCAGCACTTTGGGAGGCTGATGTGGGATCATTTGAGGTCAGGAGTTCGAGACCAGCCTGGCCAACATGGCAAAAGCCCATCTCTACTAAAAATACAAAAATTAGCCAGGCGTGGTGGCAGGTGCCTATAATCCAGCTACTTGGGAGGCTGAGGCAGCAGAATCGCTTAAGGGAGGTGGAGGTTGTAGTGAGCTGAGATCGTGCCATTGCAGTCCAGCCTGGGCAACAGAGCAAGAGTCTGTCTCAAAAAACAAAAACAAAAACAAAAAACAAACACACACACACACAGAAAACAAAACATAAACTCAATCCTACCACTTCTCACTGTTTCCACTGCTGTAGCCATGGTTTAACTCATCAACATCTGGTTTTCCTGGACCAGCACAACAGCCTCCTTCCTAACTGTTCTCCCTGCTCCCACTCCCATCCCTTAGCAGGACATTCTCCACACAGCAACTACGGTGATCTTTTATAAATACAAAGCAGCCGGGCACAATGGCTCATGCCTATAATTCAAACACTTTGGGAGGCTGAGGTGGGAGAAGCGCGTGAACTTAGGAGTTTGAGACCAGCCTAGTAAACACAGCGAGACCCCATCTCTACAAAAAGTAAAACATTAGCCAGGTGTCATGATGTGCGCCTGTAGTCCTAGTTACTCGGGATGCTGAGGTAGGAGGATTACTTGAGCCTGGGAGGTTGAAGCTGCAGTGAGCCATGATTGTGCCACTGTAGTCAGCCTGGGCCACAGAGTAAGTGAGGAAGCTTTTACAGACTTCCTGGGGTTTTTGAGTGGGGAGAAGGAGGCGGAACCCACGTGCTGCTGCAGAAGACAGCTGTAGAAGCCCTTACCTGGCAGTGTTTACCCCAGGGAAGGATGAGGTCACTCAAAAAATAAAACAAACAACACCCCCCCCCCCAACAAAAACGAAACAAAAAACAGGCTGGGGGCAGTGGCTCATGTCTATAATCCCAGCACTTTGGGAGGCTGAGATGGGTGGATCACCTGAGGTCGGGAGTTCGAGACCAGCCTGACCAACATGGCAAAACCTTGTCTCTACTAAAAATACAAAATTAGCTGGGCGTGGTGGCACGCGCCTGTAATCCCAGCTATTCGAGAGGCTGAGGCAGGAGAATCACTTGAACTCAGGAGGCAGGGTTTGCAGTGAGCCAAGATCGCGCCAGTTGCACTCCAGCCTGGGCAACAAGAGTGAAACTCCATCTCAAACAAAAACAAAAACAGGCCGGGCGCGGTGGCTCAAGCCTGTAATCCCAGCACTTTGGGAGGCCGAGACGGGTGGATCACGAGGTCAGGAGATCGAGACCATCCTGGCTAACATGGTGAAACCCCGTCTCTACTAAAAATACAAAAAACTAGCGGGGAGGTGGCGGTGCCTGTAGTCCCAGGTACTTCGGAGGCTGGAGGCAGGAGAATGGGCGTAAACCCAGGAAGCGCGGAGCTTGCAGTGAGCTGAGGTCCGGCCACTGCCACTCCAGCCGGGCGACAGAGCAACTCGTCTCAAAAAAAAAAACAACAACAAAACAAAACAAAACAAAAAAAAAACAGATTGTTCCACTTACAAACTTAAAATCCTCCAATGACTTCCTGTCATAATTAGAATAAAACCCAGCCTCCCTCCTGGCCTCCTGTAATCCCAGCTACAGTGGGAATGGACCACTATGTCCCACTTTGACCTCATCAGGGCCCACTCTCCCCTTCACTGGCCATGCTGACCTCTCCCAGCTGGAGGCCTTTTCACCTGCTTCTCTCTCAGCATGCAACACTTTTCCTAACCCCTTGTTCAAAGTAGCCATCCACTGCCTCTGCCATTTTCTCACGACATCACACAAATTGTGATTGACTTCAAAGCACTTATGAGTCTCTGAACTTATTCACTTGTTAGCCTTCACTAGAATGTAAGCTTCAGAGACCACCACGGAGCTCGAGTGTCCTGAGACAGTGAATGGCACGTAATAGGTGCTCAATAAAATCTGTGTTGAAAGAATGAGTGAGCAAATGAATACATAAATGAACTACTCAGGGACCTTATGGAAAACAAAAAAACTTTATGCACATCACTGGCATTGCCACAGGCTGAAAAAGAAGGCGGAGTGGGCTGGGAGCAGGGAAGAATGGCGGAGAATAGGTAGGGGGTTGCATCTCTAAATCGGTGTTGTGGGGCCACACAGGGTGGACAGGGGCTGTAAGTTACAGCCTTTAGGTGCTACCCTCAGCCTGGGCTTCCCTCCAGGCCTGGCGCACTTTGATCTTCACTTTGAAAGAGTCGATCAGAAAGACCACCTTTGGGTTGCCTTCCAGGGAGGGCAGCTGCCCGTCATCTGGCACCTCCAGGTCGAACCTCTGCAGCAGCCAGGCCATGATGAGAAAGAGCTCCTGGCGGGCCAGGATCTCACCTATACAGGAGCGAGGTCCTGCTCCGAAGGGCAAGTAGCTTAATGACGGTGAGATGAGCTGGGTCCCCGCTGGATTCAAGAAACGCTCTGCAGGCAAGGAGTGGCATCAGCCAGGGGCTAGGGCAGGAGGGAGGAGAGGCATGGTTCTGCCCTGGCTGAGGGGGAGACACGGCTCTGCCCAGGGAACCCCAATCTGAGGATGTAGCCTTATTGTGGGGGAACCCCCGCCTGGGGAGAGATACAGCCCTGCTCTCAGGTAGCCCTTAATGACACAGAGGAAATGAAATATTCAGGAAAGATGGAAAAGAGGTGGAATTAACCTATGAAAATACCACCACCCAGGGTGAGAAGGGACAGACTTGATGGCAAACAGAGGCGTAGAGGGCTTCTTGGAGGGTGAATTTGCAGTTGGTTGGAAGAGCGTAGGAAACCCAGCTGTGAAGAGTTTGGGTAAGTCTATGGCAGGATGAGGGTGTCAACAGGTACGTATTGTTGGAGCCAAGAGTTTTCTAGTAGCAAGCTTGGCAGAGGTGAAGGGATACTGGGCTGGTGGAGCAGAGTCCAGGCTGGCTGTGCGGCCCAGGATGCAGAACAGGACAGGGACTCACCAGGCATGAACTGGTCCGGCTGGTGCCACTCCTTCTCATTGTGATGCAGCGCCCACAGATTGATGATAACATGTGTGCCCTTGTCCACAGCAAACTCACCGATGCTGCTCCAGAGAGGAAGAGGAAAAGTGGGTCTGGGACATTATCCTCCCTTCCTTGCTCAGCCTCATGCCCCCTCATTCCTCCACCGTGGGGAAAGTGCCCTTTACTCCCTCATTCCCACTCACTCATCTTTTCCTCAGCTTCTGCCAGATCAAATCTAAATCCAGCCCTTCTCCAGTCCTTCCCTCCTGTCAGCTTATGTCTGAACACCTGTGTCTGTGGACTTTGGTGTCTGGCAGTGGATGTGGGTGTGCGTTTGGAGCTGCGGCGCATGTTATGTGCGTGCTGCAGCTAGTTGGAGCATGGAGCTCCCAGTCTTTCATCCCAGACCACGTGTCTCCGAGGGCAGCAGGAAGCTCCTCTGGGAAGTCAGGCAGATCTGTGGATGAGTCAATGCGTGCATGTAGGTGGTAGAGACATGGAGCCACAGGGCTGAGGGCAGGATGATTTTTATTTTATTTATTTATTTATTTATTTAGAGACAGAGTCTTGCTCTGTCACCCAGGCTGGAGTGCAGTGGCGCGATCTTGGCTTACTGCAACTTCTGCCTCCCGGGTTTAAGCAATTATCCTGCCTCAGTCTCCCAAGTAGCTGGGACTACAGGCGCATGCCACCACGCATGGCTAATTTTTGTATTTTTAGTAGAGAAGGGGTTTCACCATATTGGTCAGGCTGGTCTTGAACTCCTGACCTCATGATCCATCTGCCTTGGCCTCCCAAAGTGTTGGGATTACAGGTGTGAGCCACCATGCCCGGCCAGCAGCATATTTTTTAGCAGTTGATGGTTGACTGACTTTAGGTTGGCCAGCAGGGGCCGAGGGTAGGGAGAACCAGGTAGGCTGGCGAGCTGTGTTGAATGCATCATGGGGCTAGATGTCGCTGGGAGGGCAGGCACACCTGGAGTCAACGTTGGCCTTGTGGGGGATGAGCATAGGGGCCACGGGCCTGATGCGAAGCACCTCTCGGATGGTGGCCTCCAGCAGGAGAAGACGGTTACGGTCACTGATGGTTGGTGTGCGGCTGAAACCCACATTCTGGTCAATCTCCTCGTAGAGCTTCTTCATCACCTGAAGACCACAGTAGGTTGGAGGTGACTAGTGTGTGTAAGTCCAGGAGAAGCAAGGGCTTAGAGAAGAATCCAACTGTGGCATCCAGAAGAGCCTGTCCAGTCCCTTCCCAGTAGTGGCTCTGGGGCCCAGGCCCGGCTTCCAGAAGATAGGGCAGCTCTACTCTGGGGTCAAAGCCAACTACTGCTTGGGTAAGGGGCAGGGCAGGCCTAGTCTTCCTGCACAGAAAGCCAGAGGGAATTGGCTCTCCCTCTCTCTGCAGCCCAGAGGTTGGGCTGCCTGGGGTCTAGGATTGATGAGGGGGAAGCACACCTGAGGATTGTGCAGCAGGAAGGCCACGATCCATTTCACCACAGAGGTGGTGGTCTCCACGCCAGCCCCAAAGATGTCCCCTATGGTGGTGAGAATGTGGTTATCTGAAAGCAGCTCTGAGTCTTGATCTGGGCCAGCGTTGCCATTATCTGAATTCATCTTGGCTTGCATCAGTATGTCCAGCATGTTGGTGATAGAGTCACTGCGGAATTTCTCCTGAGTTGGGTGAGGTTGGGAGACATTAATAAGGAAGGAGCCCCATCTGTGACACTCCTGCCATACTTCTGTCCCTGACTAGAGATAACAAGGCTCCTTCCACTTGGAAGTGGAGCGAGTCTGGGCAGGGCCTATGAGCTTGTGGAGATGGGAGGCAGCCCTGGGCCCTCTTCAAATTTGGTGGAGAGGTTAGGTCTCTTTTAGGATCCTCTTCAATTCCTAATTCCTCACTTTTCCATCCCAACTCCTTAAGTTAGTTTTTTTTTTTTTTGAGACAATCTTGGTGCAATGCCCAGGCTGGAGTGCAATGGCATGATCTCAGCTCACTACAACCTCTGCTTCCCGAGTTCAAGCAATTCTCCTGTCTCAGCCTCCCGAGCAGGTGGGACTACAGGTACACACCACCATGCCCAACTAGTTTTTGTATTTTTTTTTTTTTGTTTTTTGGAGAAGGAGTTTCACTCTTGTTGCCCAGGCTGGAGTGCGATGGCATGATCTCTGCTCACTGCAACCTCTGCCTCCCGGGTTCAAGTGATTCTCCTGCCTCAGCCTGCCGAGTAGCTGGGATTATAGGTACGCGCCACCACGCCCGGCTAATTTTGTATTTTTAGTAGAGATGGGGTTTCTCCATGTTGGTCAGGCTGGTCTCGAACTCCCAACCTCAAGTGATCCACCCACCTTGGCTTCCCAAAGTTCTGGGATCACAGGCATGAGCCATCTTGCCTGGCCTAGTTTTTGTATTTTTAGTAGAGACGGGGTTTCAGCATATTGGCCAGGCTGGTCTCGAACTCCTGACCTCAATTGATCTGCCCGCCTCGGCCTCCCAAAGTGTTGGGATTACAGGCGTGAGCCACCGCACCTGGCCCTTAAGTCAGTTTTTATTGTGCACCTACTATGTGCCAGGTTCTACTAGGTTTTGAAGCTCCTACAGTGTGTAGAATGGACCCCACCCTGCTCTCGTAATTACTTTTAGCCTAACTCATATTCTCTTCTGCTCTATCACCTACCTTGTAATTTTCAAATATTTTAGCCAGCAGATCATTTCGTGTTTTAACATGCCCCTTTAATTTTTCCAGAGTTTTGTTGGGGAAAACCTGGGAAGTAAAAAAAATGTTAAATCCGCCCTTCTTCCATTTTGCTTCTCCGGCTGCCAGAGTCTCTCCTGGAGGCAGATCTTAGCTTTCTGTCTCTGGAAGTTCCTACTCCACCCCTGACCTTCAGCCAGAATGGAAGGCAAGATGGGGACACAGAATGGGTTCATCATGACAACGAAGACAATTCTAAACAGGGGAGGAGGGCGTGGTCTCCACCCCTCCTTCCCCATTCAATCAAACGTCAAGCGCTGACTCTGCTGTGTGCCCAGCCCTGAAGACATGAGCCTGAAGCCTCAGACAGGCTCCTTAACCCCGCTAAGCCTGCTTCTCACCTGCACAGTGGGGATAATACAACCGACCTCCACAGGGAATTCAGTGATGAATGCTTATAGAATGCTTCATACTGGCACATGGTCATTGGAAAAGAAATGAAGGTCATTATCTGGAGTACTAAGGTGCATAATTAAAAGGCTAAATCTATCTCTGCAGAGAAATGGCAAAGGTTTTAAGTGGCAGAGGAGGTAGAGCTGGCGGAGATAGTCAGGAAAAAGCTGGGTCACTGCGGCTGGAGCGGGGAATTAAAAGGGAAGGAAGACTGGGGACACTGTCAGGGTCTACTAAAACCTGAAGGCAGGGTGTGGCATCATGCTCACCTTCAACCAGGGGAATAGGTCCACCAGGCTCTCCTTGCCCAGGCTGTCTATGATGCCTTCATTGTAATTCTGTACAATCTTCAACTCAGGGTCCCCATTCTTGTAGGAGATGTTGAAGCAGATCAAGGAGATGACGTTGGTTACCGCCATGAAGACAGGAAAGGAGATGTCTATGGTCTGTCCGTTGTGGGTGGCCAGCATATCACACAATGTACTGATTTCCTGACAAACTGAAGGGAGAGAGGGGCATGAGGGTGGGAAATGAATCAGCGTCGTTATCCCCTCTCTCTACCAGTTGCTCTTAACAGGAGCGGGGGACAGATAGCAGATGGCCACTAGATGGCAGCAGTAGCCAAGAAAAGGCTGCATTGCGCTCTAGTCCTAACCCTTACCCCTGCCCAACCCTCCTCTCCCTCCAGCAGTTACTGTGGGATGCAGCCCTAGCCCCAGGGGCCAGTCTGGCACTCACTGATCCTCTCCAGCTTCTGATCGCCATCCTTGAACAGGGCAAAGGTGGCCATCGCCAGCCTTCGATGCAGCTGCCAATGTGCGCCGTAGTCAGCGAAGGCAATACCCTTACGGTTGTTGGACAGGATGTCTAGAGTTGTCTTTGGAGAGCAGGCAAGGCTATAGGAATCACACACCATCCACCCCACCCTTGCCCTTGCACCTCTGGTCCCTGCTCTCCTTCCTGGGGGAGAAGGCAGGTACCTGGCATGCTGACTTCCATGAGGCACAGCCCCACTGCACTCCACCATGACTGCAAGGGCTTGGTAGGACAGACCCTAAGGTCTCCTACTCCCAATTCCTTCAGAAATACAGTAGATCGGGGAGAGAGAAAGAACTCTTAATTAGAATGTGGCAGCACTGGGCTTGTGTTCACTGACAGGGTGCCCTCTGGGCTTCTTTTTGCTCATCAGTTTCTGACCAACGGAAGGCAACTCTGGATGGGATAAACGCTAAACTATGCCTATCCAGACGGTAGGGAGCAGGCGGGATTGTAGAGGCTGAGGACTGCACAGGTCTCTGCTTTTCCCTGAGCCCTTAGCTGAGCTAAAGGCACAGCTCACCTCACTCGGGTTTACCCTTCCATTGCAAGCCTGCATACCCAGCCACAAGTCCACATTTGGAGAGTACAGATGTTTTGTCTACACAGTCTGGACTTGGGCCGAGGCGCCGCCTCCTAGAGGTGCCCCCAAAAGCATAAGGGTCCAAAGGCTCCCTTTTCCATCTCCTAATCCCGAAGATCCCCATGACTACCCTCCTCCATCTTCTCTGCCCCGGGGGAGGAAGCCAGCAGAGGTGGGAGCCAGGTAGTTGGTCAGCAGACCTGGCTGATTGGTCCAAGGAAAAATAGACCAACCCTTGGCTTGATCAAAGCTGACAGGCTGGTGGGGCGCAGTGGCTCATGCCTGTAATCCCAGCGCTTTGATAGGCTGAGGTGGGGGGATCATGAGGTCAGGAGTTTGAGACCATCCTGGCTAACACGGTGAAACCCCATCTCTACTAAAAATACAAAAAATTAGCTGGCGTGGTGGCATGCTCCTATAGTCCCAGGTACTCGGGAGGCTGAGGCAGGAGAATCACTTGAACCTGGGAGGCAGAGGTTGCAGTGAGCTGAGATCGTGCCACTGCACTCCAATCTGGGCGACAGAGAGAGACTCTGTCTCAAAAAAAAAAAAAAAGCTGAGAGACTGGGGCCCTACTGGGGTGTTCGGGGGAGTTCTCAGCAGCAGGATGCTGGGCTGGGGGCACTGGCAGTGTTTCTGAATGATCAGTACCCCTCCTGGCCGGGGAGCATGACAGCAAGCTCAGTAGGAGGCTCATCAGCAACCCTGAAACGTCATTGTAGATCACTGCCCCTGTGAGCTAGAGCAGCTGGAAATGGCATCAGGAAACCAGCAATCCCAGGCTGCAACAGCAAGGCTACTTCTCCCCAGCAGCTTTCATGGAGGACAGTAATCACTGCCGCCATTTTCCACGAAGAGTAACATGAATCCTGGTTGTATAAGGGGCACTTACTGTGCTGGGTGCTAGGCTAAGTGCTGTACATGCACCTGCTCAGTCCATTAGAGAAGTCTAGGCCTAGAGAGATGAGTGAAGTGAGGACTCCTTGACCCCTCAGACCACTGTAGTCTTCCCATCCCACCTCCTGGGCAGCCTGGTAGAGGAGACTTTCCTATAATTCTTCCTGCCTCATTTAGAGGCTGGGTGGGGGTCTGAAGGTTCACTCCCTTCACATCACCCCACTAGTCTACTTTGGGAAGAATTACAGGTTGTTGGAGCTGGAAGCACTATTCTAGGCATGGTCTGAAGACCTGAACAATCCCAGGGGTTGGTGAAGGGGGCAGGGAGGAAATGGACACCACTTACCACTTGAGGCCGCCCAGAGAAGTCCTTGCCCTTCTTAATAAGCACCTCCTTGGCCAGCTGGTGGTGGCCGACAATCACTGTAGTCTTGGTGCCCATACGAACGGAATAGATGGGGCCATATTTTTTCTGCAGGTTGAAAAAGTTGTTATGCATATGGCCATGTCTGGGGAGGAATGGCAGGCTGCCCACCAGGGGCAGGGACAGGAGGCTCTTAGGATACTTGGCACCAGGGCACCTTCTCTTGGGCCAAAATAAATAGGCTAGGGTGAGCAGCAAGAGAGCCACAAGCTCCCACATGGTGGCTGGGTGTCAGCAGGCAAGATAGACAGTGGTGGAGTAGAAGAGCTGCGGCAACTCTAGGGTACAAGGAGGCCTTTTAAAGGGCTACCCTGATCTTCACCTTGACTTTGTGTTATCTCTTGCCTTGTGCAAAGGTTATCCTGGAGCCCAGCCAGGCCTGAGCTCATTTCCAGAAGGGAGAGAGGCAGGAGTGAAGGCCTCCTCAAGGGCTGGCTCAACTCCAGGCAAACCTCCGGAGGAGGAGCTAGGTAAGGGAGGTCAGTTGATCCCCCTCTGAGGAGCTCCCCATGCTTGAATGACCCCAGAGTGCAAATGGTATCCGGGCTCAGGAATCAGGGCTTGAAACTTCCCATGTTGCAAAATCAAAATCACTGGACAGATGACAGAGTCAGGAGGGTCACGAGTAGCAGGGACTGTCAAAGGTCTTTTATGCATTCTTTTTTTTTTTTTTTTTTTTTGAGACAGAGTCTTGCTCTGTCACCAGGCTGGTGTGCAGTGGCATGACTGTCCATCCAGCCCTGCCCCTCAAGCCCATGTAGTTTTGGCAGCAATAAGGGGTGTGGGGTAATGGCCCCCAAAATAAAAATGTTATATGTGTGTATGGGAACAAAAGGGGTGCAAAGCTGTGGGGAGCAGTGGAGGGGAAGGGACAGATGAGGTCAGTACTGGGAATGCCAGAGGTGGGAGGCTGTTTCATAACATTTCTTATTGATCAAACTGCTGTTGAGACCTTCTTTGCTCATCAGCAGGACTAGTGTATTGGGGGAACCACCCCCAATATTTCAACATAGGTTCTTTCTATAAGTGTTGGCCAGCTGAGAAATAAAGAGCAACAGTATAAAGAGAGGAACTTTACAGCTGGGCTGCCGGGGGTGGCATCACATATCAGTGGGACCGTGATGCCCACCTGAGCCTCAAACTAGCAAGTTTTTATTAAGGGTTTCAAAAGGGGAGGGGTGTAAGAACAGGGTGTAGGTACAAAGATCACATGCTTCAAAGGGCAAAAAGCAGAACTACTAATAAGGGTCTAACAAAGATCACATGCTTCTGAGGGAACAAAACAAAGGGCAAAAGCAGAACTACTGATGAGGGTCCAACAAAGATCACAATGCAAAGGGCAAAAGCAGAACTATTGATAAGGGTCTATGTTCAGCAGTGCATGTATTGTCTTGATAAAATCTTAAACAGCAGAAAACAGGGTTTGAGAGCAGAGAACCAGTCTGACCACAAATTTACCAGGGCGGAGTTTTTCCCCACCCTACTAGGCCTTAGGGTACTGCAGGAGACCAGGGCGTATCTCAGTCCTTATCTCAACTGCACAAGACAGACATTCCCAGAGTGGCTGTTTATAGACCACCCCCAAGGAATGCACTCCTTTCCCAGGGTACTAATATTAATATTCCTTGCTGGGAAAAGAATTTAGCGATATCTTCCCTACTCACACGTTTATAGGCTCTCTGCAAGAAGGAAAATATGGCTCTTTTTGCCCGACCCCACAGGCAGTCAGACCTTATGGTTATCTTCCCTTGTTCCCTAAAATTCACTATTATTCTGTTCTTTTTCAAGGTGCACCGATTTCATATTGTTCAAACACATGTTTTACAATTAATTTGTAAAGTTAACACAATTATCACAGTGGTCCTGAGGTGACATACATCCTCAGCTTACAAAGATAACAGGATTAAGAGATTAAAGTAAACACAGACATAAGAAATTAGAAAAGTATTATTTGGGAACTGATAAATGTCCATATTAAAATGAAATCTTCACAATGTATGTTCCTTGGCCGTGGCTCCAGCCGGTCCCTCCATTCAGGGTCCCTGACTTCCCGCAACATCTCTCCCTTTCTTTTTGTATAAACGTGCCATGGCGATGAAGGCTGTTCGTTCTCTCGGTTTTGACACAGGATTCTTTGACTAATCTGACACACTAAAAACAAGCCCATTAAACAGAGAAACATGATTCCAAAATTTACTACAGCGGAGCCCCCAAGAGACTTAATCCAAGTCACGGGGTTTACTCTAGAAAGACTTTCTGCCACCTGATCTAACGCCACAGCTCCAGGCATAACGGATAAATGAGCTTGATAGGCTCCAAAAATTTGTTTCTTTAGTTATGTCCAAGGATAAATTATCTACCTAGAAGGTGTCTTTTGACTATTTCCCATGAAAGATCACTCTCGTTGTAGGAATATGGTGTGATACAGATATCAGAAGTGTTCCAATCACATTGCATTTGCATGCAATGTTCGAGACTCATTAGCTGATCCCCAAGCCAAATAACAGACTGTCTTAATCATTAATTTGACTAGCTAATTTTTGATCAATGCCTTGTTGAGAATTCCTCATTTGGGTGGAATTGACTTGCCAATCATTAACAAAATGAGCCACTTGAATAGATTGGTGTAATGCCACTCCGGCAGTGATGGCCAGTGCAGTGACTGTAATTAGGCCCATGATCACAGCAATTAAAGTGAAAACAAATCTCTTAGATCTTTTGAAAATTCGTTGTAACACTTCATTAATTAAATGTACTGAGGGGGAAGGTTCCCAAGGTCTGGGTAAAGTTACTGGTATCCAGATTCCTTCCTGAGCTTGAACCAACATTACACTTTTCCTAAAGTCAAAACAGGAGTTAACACAAGTGTATAAATGACAATTAATGCATTGGGCAGTTTGATTGTTCATCTAAATTTTGATATTTCCCACTAACAGCATGTAAGGAGGCTTAACACAACTCTGGACAGGAATAGTCAGGCTGGAGGTAAACAAAGCAGAATGTTTGAATCTATGTTGATACTGAGGGAGAGGAGTGGCTGTGGCAACGCCTGATGTTCTCTGCCATAAAGAAGCAATCCAAGGTGCCCGGGGATGCTGAAGAGGTAGAGGGGCATACCTGGGTCAAGAAGAATTATCAAAATGCCAATCAGAGTCCCATAAAGGAGGATTAGCATCAAAAAGGGGAAAAGGGTTCAAAGGGAATTTATCATGGGGTTCAGAATCACAGTTGCGAGGGGTGGTAGTGGGGACAACGGACAGAAAAGTTTCCCCTTCCCATACTTGTAGTCTGGGACATGGCAATAGCCAATTTCCAAAGTTCTGGGTGTTCTGGGCTCAGAATGGGAACATCATACAAGGCCTCAGCAGTGGGGGCGGGTAATGCCCTTATCTTCCCATTTTAAGGGACAGAACAAGCTGAACTTCCTACGCAAAGTAGGATGATGATCCTTGTCCTCCCAATAAGAAATAAAATAAGCAGCCTCCAGGCATTCCCTTCTGCCAGAGGAGCAATTGTTTGTCAAATAGCCCTTTGGTGCCCAGCCTATTACTAAACCATATGAGTCATTTTTTAATACTACTGCATGTGAATTAACACAATCTTCCCTAATTAAAGTTTTAGATGGGCCCTCAAAATTTTTAGGACATGGTTTTCCTACAGGTTTATATTGAAAGTATGGGGTATCTCCTATTACCCCCCTTTTCATTTGCCTTAAAGGAGAAAGGGAGAGGCTGGAGACCAAATGTTCTCGTTCCCCTGTGGCTGATCTCTTCAGAAGGTAAGCAGCCCAGACTTGAGTTTCCAGATGGATGCAAGCAGGTGCATGTCCGAGACACAGAGGAGGGTATCTATAACCCACAGTAACATTAAATGCAGTGCCTTCTTTTCCTGGTTGAGTGGGGCAATGGTCATCTGTAGCTCCAGATATCCACACGCTATCATTAGTATATTTCCAAAGGAGCATCCATCCAGGTGAGAGGTCGAATAAGTGGAGGGAAGGCACATAAGCCCAATAAGAATAATTTTGTGTAGCAGGTAAATAAGTGTGAGGGGAAACTGGTGAGACAGAAAGTATAAAGAGGAGAATTTTTTTTTTTTTTTGAGACAGAGTCTCGCTCTGTCGCCCAGGCTGGAGTGCAGTGGTGCGATCTCTGCTCACTGCCAGCTCCGCCTCCTGGGTTCACACCATTCTCCTGCCTCAGCCTGCCGAGTAGATGGGACTACAGGTGCCTGCCACCACGCCCGGCTAATTTTTTGTATTTTCAATAGAGACATGGTTTCACCGTGCTGGCCAGGATGGTCTCGATCTGCTGACCTTGTGATCTGCCCGCCTCGGCCTCCCAAAGTGCTGGGACCCCAGGCGTGAGCCACCGTGCCTGGCCAGAATTATTAAATAAAACTTATTGTAAGCAAGATCCATGCTGAAGGAGGACTAGAAGAACAGGGGGATGTTATTTTCAGGCTAATAGAAATGGTGAGATTTTCAGGTTCAAAGGAGAAAAAGAAAGGGAATTAGGAGAAGTGGGATTAGTTAGAGGGGTCTCTGTTGCCTTTAGGAAGGATTGAACAAGACCCATTTTGATTTGGCATGCCGGTTTCTGAGGAATCGGCACAGATTTCACCAGGTATGAGGGTGTTCTCTGATGCAGACGTCTCTTCCCTGTGGTTTTTATTGTCAGTATTCACACGAAGTTTAAGTCTTCTAGTGGGCACCAAGACAGGGGATTGATGATCTCCTGGTGAAACACAAGCATACCCTCTTCCCATGTTATAATTGTTCCAGGTTCCCAGGTATTGGTCTGGGAATTAAAGGCAAAGAATTAGGTAGTAAATTTAGAGGAACGGTACTACAGAGATTGACTGCCCCGCCCCCAACTGTGGAGGTGGACATGCATTGTACTGAGACAGAAGAAGAGGCTGGGACCCGTCTGGGTTGGCTGTAGGTACATTTGTTTTTGCTGGGGGCTGCGCTGGGACCGCTTGAAGCGGAAATGCAACATTGATCTGAGTCTGAGGTGTCCCATTTGATATTGGGGGCTGGGACTGGCCCCACTTCCCATTTCCCTGGTTCTGTGGCAAGGGATTTCTATCTATATCAGACTTAAGAGTGGCAAGTACTTGCCCAATGTTTACCTTTACGACAATGAGGACAAACAGTAGCAGGAGCATTTGGCTGTGTTTTTTGAGCCGGCTTGGCCGCCTTTAAGTTTTTAACAGTGCAATTTTTTTGAGTATGACCAAGTTGACCACAAGTACAGCAGGCTCCAAGGAAAGAATCAGTCGAGTCAGTATGACTGCAATCCTTCATGGCCCGTGCCCACAGAATAGCTTTTGTGGGTCTCCAATCCAACGCCTTCACAAGCTTTAATATATGCAGGCAACACCTCGTGATCATGTAAACTTTGTCGTTGGACAGAACGCATGGCCATTTTACACTCATGGTTCTCATTCTCAAAAGCTAACACACAAAGAAGAATACCTTGAGTGTGCTCATCAGAGACAGATTTTTCAACAGCATCTTGTAATTTAGCCAAATAATCAGGACATAATTCATTGTGACCCTGTTTAACAGTAGTAAAAGAAACAGGACCTTGGCCTGGGATGCGTAATTTACCCAAGCTCTCATACACAACTTTGTTACTTGTTCTGTGGTGAGAGCATCAAAGCCTAATTGGGCGGTAGTGTCAGAGTTATTATTGGAGCCTGTGAGCGGAGCCTGAGTAATTAGAATGCCATCAGCCCGATTTAGCTGAGCCTGCAGACGGGCCTCCTCTGACCACCAGGTACGGAATTGTAAGTGCTGAGATGGAGTTTGAGCAGCTTTTGCCAAAAGGTCCCAGTCTAAAGGAAGCAAAATGACCTCAGCACAGAGTCTGTAATACCATCTTAACATATGGAGAAGTAGGACCATACTGAGTACAGGCATTCTTGAATTCTTTTAAAAAGGTAAGATAGAGTGGTGCATATCAACCCACTTGTACCCCTTGAGCATTGCAAGGTTCCAGCGTGACCAGATAAGGCCACGCCTCTAATCCACTTGCTTTTTTGTTTTGGCATAATAAGTGTAGCAAGGAAGTTTCAAGAACAGGCACATGAGATGGAGTCGGCATAGAAGTGATAGGAAAAGTATGTGTAGATAAGGGGAACTGAGGTTGAGGAGGTCAGACCGGTATGACAGCATGAGAAATGGGCTTTGGAGGAGGAGAAGAGGCAGAAGCATACCAGTGATTATTGCCCAATCCTGTGCAACAAGAGTGGTAGGAGTATCCATGTGTGAAGATTGGTACAGAGAAGCAGGTTGAGTGGATGGCAAAGTGACCAGTTGAGGGACCGAAATGACAGGAGGGTGATAGGCTGCAATGGACAGAGAAGAGCCTGCAGAATTACAGGTAAATTGTAGTTTAGTCCCAGAGTCATTAGATGGCTCCAGAGGCAAAGGCTGCAAAGGTTTGAAGAATGAAGAGTTAGCATAGATATAGTCCCGGGCTGTCTGAGTCGGGGCCGCGGGAGCTACAAGTACCAGCTCTTCGTGAAAAGAAGATCATCAGAGGGTGACATTAAGCCAAAGTCACCGGAGTTAGATATTGAATCTTCAATATCCTCAGGTGGGGGAGGAGCAGACAAAGGGAGAGAGAGGCTGAGCAGATAGCAAAGGCCGAGCATGAGAGGAAAGCTGAGGAAGAGGTGGAGCATCTCCAGATTCAGAAAATGTAACTGCAGGGGGTCACAGGATTGGTATGTCATTAGGACGGCATGTACCAAGGCCCAGTCACCCCAAACAGTGATGGGAACATAATATCCTGTCAGGACCAGTTCCTGGAATTTTGCACCAATATGATCCCATAGTTCCACAGCTAACGTTCTCTTTTCAGGAAACCAAGGACAGTGTTCTTCCAGCACCCTGAATAGGGTGACCATATTTTCCAAGGGTACCCGACCCCCCCCCCGTTTTAACAGGAGTTTAATATAGCAGAGATAAGCATAATGTTTAGACTCTGCGTGACCCATAGTTACCCCGCACAATACACAGACAATTCACCAGTCTTCAGGGAGCGAAACAAGCGTTTCTGTGGACCAGACTGATGAACGTTTCTCTACACCTTCCAAAGGGAATTGTGTTCCCACATGCACTTAGGAAAAAGAAAACTATGTTGGCATTTGAGATATTGGGGAACATGCCCCAATATTTCAACGTAGGTTATTTCTATTTTCCATAACTTTTGGCTGGCTGAGAAATAAAGAGAGACAGTATAAAGAGAGGAATTTAACTGCTGGGCCACTGGGGGTGGCATCACATATTGGTAGGACCGTGATGCCCGCCTGAGCCTCGAACCAGCAAGTTTTTATGGGTTACTTTTTCTTCTTTTCTATTTTTTTTTTTTTTTGAGACAGAGTCTTGCTCTGTCACCAAGGCTGGAGTGCAGTGGCACGATCTTGGCTCACTGCAAGCTCAGCATCCTGGGTTCATGCCAGTCTCCTGCCTCAGACTCCCGAGTAGCTAGGACCACAGGTGCCCGCCACCACGCCTGGCTAATTTTTTTGTATTATTAGTAGAAACGGGGTTTCACTGTGTTAGCCAGGATGGTCTTGATCTCCTGAACTCGTGATCTACCCACCTTGGCCTCCCAAAGCGCTGGAATTACAGGTGTGAGCCACCGTGCCCAGCCTATTAAGGATTTCAAAAAGGGGAGGGAGTGTAAGAACAGGGTGTAGGTACAAAGATCACATGCTTCAAAGGGCAAAAAGCAGAACTACTAATAAGGGTCTAACAAAGATCACATGCTTCTGAGAGAACAGGACAAAGGGCAAAAGCAGAACTATTGATAAGGGTCCCACAAAGATCACAAGGAGAAGGGCAAAAGCAGAACTACAGATAAGGGTCTATGTTCAGCGGTGCACGTATTGTCTTGATAAACATCTTAAACAACAGAAAACAGGGTTTGAGAGCAGAGAACCGGTCTGAGCACAAATTTACCAGGGCGGAGTTTTTCCCCACCCTAGTAAGCCTGAGGGTACTGAAGGAGACCAGGGCGTATCTCAGTCCTTATCTCAATTGCACAAGACAGACATTCCCAGAGCGGCCATTTATAGATCTTCCCCCAGGAATGCATTAGTTTCCCAGGGTATTAATATTAATATTAATATGCCTTGCTAGGAAAAGAATTTAGCGATACCTTCCCTACTCTCACATCTGTTTATAGGCTCTCTGCAAGAAGGAAAATATGGCTCTTTTGCCCGACCCCACAGGCAGTCAGACCTTATGGTTGTCTTTCCTTGTTCCCTAAAAATCACTATTATTCTGTTCTTTTTCAAGGTGCACTGACTTCATATTGTTCAAACACACGTTTTACAATCAATTTGTATAGTTAACACAATTATCACAGTGGTCCTGAGGTGATATACATCCTCAGTTTATGAAGATAACAGGATTAAGAGATTAAATAAAGACAGGCATAAGAAATTAGAAAAGTATTATTTGGGAACTGATAAATGTTCATATTAAAATGAAATATTCACAACTGATGTTCCTCTACCGTGGCTCCAGCCAGTCCCTCCATTCGGGGTCTCTGACTGCCCGCAACTCAGCATCCTGACAGTTATGGTGACAGTGACATTGAAGGTGGGAGCTCCATCGGTGCTCTTGGTACAAAGATGGGTCAGTTCTCCCTCCTGCCGCAGTGGGTCTTGGATCACAGAACATTTCTGGCCCCCAAGTGCCACTCCATTCGCAAAAAAACTTGACCAGTCTTTGCCAATCAGGACATCAACCTCAGCTGGCCGGATGTTGACAAAGGTTTTCCCAGGGATGGTGGCCTGGATGGAAGGCAAATCCTTGTAGCCCACGATGGCTGCGTCCTACAGGTCCCTTCCACCACGAGGTTGTCGATGTGGGTGTTCCACCCTGCTATGGGCTGCTTGCGGCACTGCTGTCACCTCACGGGCAGGTAGGGGAGGCAGAGAGCTCAGGGCATGCACTGTGGTCGGGACCGCTGCTCTGCTGGCTGTGCAAAAGCCCTCGTACAGCCACTTCTTGGAAGTGATCATTTTAAGCATTTATTTGAAATTGATATTTTTCACTGTATTGATCCAAATGATTTCAAGCATAAAAGAATGGACAGATCAATTTTATTTGTTTACAAAAAGGAAAATGTGGCCAATCATGGCCAAGGTTAACAAAACAAAGGGCAGAGCTTAACTGGCTGAGTGTGGACTCCAATCTTTGGAAAGACTGGGAAGATGATTCAGATGAAGCCATGTCTGATTTTGATCATTTCTCTGAGATGATGAACAACATGGGTGGTGAAGAAGATGTAGATTTAGCAGATGGAGCAGATGATCATTCACAAGACAGTGATGATGAAAAAATGCCAGATCTGGAGTAAGGAATATTGTCATTATCTGGATTTTGAGAAAGAAAAATAACTTCTCTGCAAGATTTCATAATTGAGAGAATTCCTGAGTTGATAGTTCTAAAGACAGATACTGTATTTGCTTACTTTAACCCATTTTTCAACCTGTTTGTTCTTTAAAAGCCCTAAGGGTTGTTATGTACCACTGTATGGGGCAATTTTCAGTCAGCTAAGGCAATAACCTTATGCATGAACATTTCCCAGACTTCCATGAAGCTGTTGAAGTCCTAGGCAATTGATGCAGCAGTTGTGATACATACATACATCTCACCTAAGTCTCCTTTTCTTCATAACATAGATACTGACATGATAGAAAGCTCTCAGTTTAGGGAAAGAGAACTAAATTTTAGATTATAGGACATGGATTCAAAAGTGGCTGGAACAAATTGGCTGACATCTTACTGGTAACCTGCTATTCCTCTTGTGTTGTTCTTCAGGATTGTTCCACTAAAGCTTACCTTTCAAAAAATTTACCTCTCAGGCTGGGCGCAGTGGCCCAAGCCTATAATCCCAGCACTTTGGGAAGCTGATGCGGGCAGATCACATGAGGCCAGGAGTTTGAGACCAGCCTGACCAACATGCCAAAACCCTGTCTTTACTAAAAATACATAAATTAGCCGGTCATGGTGGTGTGTGTCTGTAATCCCAGGTACTTGGGAGGCTGAGGTAGGAGAATCGCTTGAACCTGGGAGGTGGAGGCTGCAGTGAGCTGAGATCACGCCACTGCACTCCAGCCTGGGTGACAGAGTGAGACTCTGTCTCAAAAAAAAAT
>NW_016814655.1:4576980-4593616 GCF_001698545.2 Rhinopithecus bieti | reverse complement strand
TTTTTTGAGACAGAGTCTCGCTCTGTCGCCCAGGCTGGAGTGCAGTGGCCGGATCTCAGCTCACTGCAAGCTCCGCCTCCTGGGTTCACGCCATTCTCCTGCCTCAGCCTCCCGAGTAGCTGGGACTACAGGCACCTGCCACCTCGCCCGGCTAGTTTTTTTGTATTTTTAGCAGAGACGGGGTTTCACCGTGTTAGCCAGGATGGTCTCAATCTCCTGACCTCGTGATCCGCCCGTCTCGGCCTCCCAAAGTGCTGGGATTACAGGCTTGAGCTACCGCGCCCGGCCTGGTTTTTTTTTGAGATGGAACCTCACTTTGTTGCCCAGGCTGGAGTGCATTGGTATAATCTTGGCTCACTGCAACCTCTGCCTCCCATGTTCAAGTGATTCTCATGGCTCAGCCTCCCAAGCAGCTGGGACTACAGGCACACACCACCACACTGGCTAATTTTTGTATTTTAGTAGAGACAGGGTTTCGCCATGTTGCCAGGGTGGTCTTGAACTCCTGAGCTCAGGCAATCTGCCTGCGTCAGCCTCCCAAAGTGTTAGGATTACAGGCGTGAGCCACTGTGCCCAGCCTGTGCCAGATCTGTTTAACTGGTCCTGAATTTGGTCCGGTGTCTGAGCCCTGCCTCTAGCGTAGAGTTCACCTTCCTGAGTCCAGTCCTACCTCCTGCCTCACAACTGTTAGGTAGAGATGTGGAGTAGGGAGAGAAGGGTGTTGCTGGAAGGAAGAGTAGCAGAGGCTGGAAGGAGCATGGCATGAGGGAAATGGTGATGACCTTAGCTGAAGAGATGAAGAGGTGTGTTGTGGGGGATCCCTGAGAAAGATCTGAGGGGTACACTGAATCAGGCTCTGGAGCCCTGGAATGGAAGGGTATAAAGGGTATAGGGAGGCTATAGGAGCTATTGAGAGCACTGCAGCAGGGAGCAGCAAGATGACAGTGGTTCTTAGGAGGGTGAAATTGGTGTTGGTACATGGGGTAGACTGGATGAGGAGATCGTGTGTAAAGCCTGAGAGCTGGACTGACAAGTGGAGAGGCCTGAATCCTAAGATCCAGGCAGGGGCCTCAGTGGGGTCAACCAGCTGGTAGGGAAATATGAATGGCTACTTTCTACTCCTACAATGACTGCCAAGCTGACCTTCTGATATTTCACCCCAATCACAAACAAGAAATGGGAATTAAAAACACACACACAAAATGTGTTGCTTCACACCCTTACCACCATATTATAAAAGTTATACATCATTGCAGAAATCTGGAAAATGCAAATTACTAAAATAAATATTTTAAAATATATTTTTTAACCTAAACGAGGCTATATTGCATTTTTTGGCATGAATAGTTTTCTATAACTTTCCTATTATTATTTCTCTTTCTTCTCTTTTGACAATGTCTGTCAGAGACAGACGGAGTCTCACTCTGTTACCCAGGTTGGCATGTAGTGGCGTGATCTTGGTTGACTGCAACGTCTGCCTCCTGGGTTCAAGTGATTCTCCTGCCTCAGCCTCCTGAGTAGCTGGGACTACAGATGTGTGCCACCATGCCTGGCTAATTTTTGTATTTTTAGTAGAGATGGGGTTTCACCATGTTGGCCAGGCTGGTCTCAAGCTCCTGACCTCAGGCGACCTACCCACCTCATCCTGGGATTGCAGGCGTGAGCCATTGTGCCCAGCCTCTTTTGACAATGCAAAAGGCAGGACTCACCTGAATGATTGATTTTCAGAAGTGAAGGGGCAGATCCTGATTGTTTGGTTTGCAAAAGGGGGTTCACTGAGGTGAGCTGTCATAAACTGATCAGATTTCTTTTTCTGCTTATTTTCTTTATTTTTTTTTTTGAGACAGGGTCTGGCTCTGTCATTTAGCCTGAATGCAGTGGTGCAATCACGGCTCACTTCAGCCTTGACTTCCTGGGTTCAGGTGATCCTCCCACTTCAGCCTCCCAAGTAACTGGGACTACAGGCACACACCTTCACGCTCAGCTAATTTTTGAACTTTTCATAGAGATGGGATTTCACCACCATCCCCAGGCTGGTCTTGAATTCCTGAGCTCAAATGAACAGGTTAGTTATAAAAATGAACAGGTTAGTTATATGCGCAACAACATAGATGATTGTCAAATCATCATGCTGCAAGAATGAAGCCAGACAAAAAAAGGCCCCCCTCCCCACCAAAAATCCTGTATGATGCTATTTATTTGCCATTCTAGAAATGCAAATTAATCTATAGTTCCCAAAAGCAGGACAGTTGTTGCCTGGGGTGAGACAGAGAAGGAGAGATGGACTTTTTAAAGGGCACTTGGAAACTTCTGAGGGTGACGAAATGTTTTGCTTTCTTTTTTTTTTTAATTGAGACAAGGGGCCAGGCTTGGTGGCTCATGCCTGTAATCCCAGCACTTTGGGAGGCTGAGGGGGGCGAATCATGAGGTCAGGATTTCAAGACCAGCCTGGCCAACATGGTGAAACCCCGTCTCTATTAAAAATACAAAAATTTGCCAGGCGTGATGGTGCGTGCCTGTAGTACCAGCTACTTGGGAGGCTGAGGCTGAGGCAGGAGAATTGCTTGAACCCAGAAGGCAAAGGTTCAGGTGAGCCGAGATCACACCAGTGTACTCCAGCCTGGGTGACAGAGCAAGACTCAGTCTCAAAATAAAATAAATAAAATAAAATAAAAATAAATAAATAAATAATAAAATGAGACAAGTTATCGCTATGTTGCCCAGGCTGCTGATATTGAACTCCTGGCCTCAAGCAATCCTTCTGCCTCGGCCTCCCAAAGTGCTGGGAATACAGGCATGAGCTACTGCACTCACCCTGTTCTGTATCTTAATGGTGGTGGTGGTTCACAGATGTATACATCTGTCACACTCATCAAATCGGACACTTTAAAGAATGTAGTTATTGTACAGGCTGGGCATGGTGGCTCACGCCTGTAATCCCAGCACTTTGGGAGGCCAAGGCAGGTGGATCACCTGAGGTCAGGAGTTCAAGACCAGCCTGGCCAACATGGTGAAATCTGTCTCTATTAAAAATACAAAACTTAGCCGGGCATGGTGGTGGGCACCTGTAATCCCAGCTACTCGGGAGGCTGAGGCAGGAGAATCACTTGAATCAGGGAGGCAGAGGTTGCACTGAGCCGAGATCGTGCCACTGCACTCCAGCCTGGGTGACAGAGCAAGGCTCCATCTCAAAAAATAATGTAGTTATGGTACATAAATTATAACATAAATTCATGCACATAAACTCAATAAAGTTTATTAAGGACAAAAAGTAAATAGTAAATGAGATTCAACATAGACATATGAATCCAGACACTTGGAAGTGGAAGTAATGTTGATATTGAATACAGGTAATTTTGAACAAATTTTTCAATGTAATAACATTCTCACATCTTTTATTAATTAACTAAAAAAGAAATGGAGCTACTTGAAGGTTTTTTTTTTTTTTTTTTTTTTTTTTTTTGAGACAGAGTTTTACTCTGTTGCCCAGGTTGGAATACAGTGGCGCACAATCTCAGCTCACTGCAACCTCCGCCTCTCGGGTTCAAGAAATTCTCCTGCATCAACCTCCCACGTAGCTGGGACTATAGGCGCCCACCACCACACTCGGCTAATTTTTGTATTTTTAGTAGAGACAGGAATTCACCATGTTGGGCAGGCTGGTCTTGAACTCCTGACCTCGGGTGATCCTCCCACCTTGGCCTCCCAAAGTACTGGGATTACAGGCGTGAGCCACGGTGCCCGGCCTACTTGAAATATTTTACATATTAATTCACTTACAAGGTAGTTACCATCAGTTTGGTACTAATAGAATAAAGAAGTTATTTATCAATAAAAATTACTAGTGACACTGAGCATTTTTCACATTTAGCAGCCAGTTTTTTTTTGAATTGCCTATTTGTGACTTTTGCCAATTTTTCTATTAGATTGTTCTTTCTTCATTTGTTTACAGGCCTATCTGCCTCATCAGCCTGGGAGCTCCACAGAGACAAGAACTGTATTTCATTTATTTCTCTATCCCCAGCCTAGTACAGTGTCTGGTATTTAGTTCATGAAATATTTTGTTAAAATTGAACAAAACGAGGCCAGGTGCGGTGGCTCACGCCTGTAATCTCACCATTTTGGGAGGCCAAGGCCGGTGGATCATTTGACGTCAGGAATTTGAGACCAGCCTGTCCAACATGGTGAAACCCTATCTCTACCAAAAATACAAAAATTAGCCAGGCCTGGTGGCAAGTGCCTGTAATCCCAGCTACTCGGGAGGCTGAGACAGGAGAATCACTTGAACTCTGGAGGTGGATGTTGCAGTGAGCTGAGATCGAACCACTGCACTCCAGCCTGGGCAACAAAGCGAGACTCTGTCTCAAAAAAAATAGTAAAAAAATAAAAAATAAAACGAGACAAGTTATTGCTATGTTGCCCAGGCTGCTGATATTGAACTCCTGGCCTCAAGTGACCCTTCTGCCTCGGCCTCCCAAAGTGCTGGGACTACAGGCGTGTCACCATGTTGGATAGGTTGGCCTCGAACTTCTGACCTCAAGTGATCCACCTTGGCCTTTCAAAGTGTTGGGATTACAGGCATGAGCCACCATGCCTGGCCCCTTTTCGCAATTAATCAAAAAACGCCTAGGTGACCGAGCAAGACTCTGTCTGAAAAAAAAAATACATATACATATATATATATATGAATGGAATGATAGTCTCATAACTCCTTGGAAACATTATTACTTCTGTTTAATAGATGAGGAATGTAAGACACAGAGGCTGAGTAATTTGCAGCCACACACTGCCAAATGGTAGCATTGGGACTGTAATCTGGGCCTTCCGATTCTTTTTATTTATTTGTATTAATTTTTTTTTAATAGATGGGGTCTCGCTATGCTGCCCAGGGTGGTGTGGAACTCTAAGGCTCAGGTGATCCTCCTGTCTGGGCCTCCCAAAGTGCTGGGATTATAGGCGTGAGCCACCATGCCCTGCCGCAGGCTTTCCGATTCCAAACCATAGATTCAATGAAACTGTCCTCCATCCCCTCCAGAGATGTTTGCCTGGACCCAGTTTTCCTCAGGATATCAATGAATAGTCCATGAGTTTAGTGAGTGAAGGTCAACTTCCATCAGGCGCATGCGTCCCTTCCTTTTCCCATGGAGGAAGAGAGACATCTTCCGCTTTGCCTGTCTTTTGGCCCCGGCGACTCACCATCGCCCGTGCGGAGGCGATCGCTAGTTGAAAGGATGGCGACTGGAACGCCAGATTCTCAAGCGCGATTCGGCCAGTCCGTGAAGGGGCTTCTCACGGAGAAGGTGACCACCTGTGGTACTGACGTAATCGCGCTCACCAAGCAGGTGCTGAAGGGCTCCCGGAGCTCCGAGGTGAGCTGGGAGTGGACTGTCCCGGCCTGATAGTCCGGGGAGTCGCGGTCTTTCGTTGCTGTGGGAAGGAGGTCGCGTTGCAGCCTGGGAATTGTATGCTGTGAAGTACTCGCTATGAGTAGGTCTTCTTCGCGAAGGCGCGTGTTGCATTCTGGGGTGTGTAGTCTCTTTGGTTAGGGATAGTGCGTGAGGGTGGGAGGAAGAAACGATGCCCTGGGAGCCTGTGCTTTATTATTTATTTATGTATGTGTGTATGTATGTTGTTGTTGTTGTTGTTACGAAGTCTCGCTCTGTCGCCCAGGCTGGAGTGCAGTGGCGCGATCTCGATTCACGCCATTCTGCCTCAGCCTCCCCAGTAGCTGAGCTCCGCCCGCCTCGGCCTCCCAAAGAGCTGGGATTACAGCGTGAGCCACCGCGCCCGGCCGGGAACCTGTGCTTTAAAACAGAGCTGTTTGGGAGGCCGAGGCGGGCGGATCACCTGGGGTAGTGAGTTCGAGACTAGCCTGACAATCATGGAGAAACCCTCGTCTCTAGTTAAAAAAAAAATTCGCCGAGCGTGGTGGCGCATGCCTGTAATCCCAGTTACTGGGGAGGCTGAGCCAGGAGAATTGCTTGAACCTGGGAGGCGGAGGTTGCGGTGAGCCGAGGTCATGCCATTGCACTCCAGCCTGGGCAACAAGAGCGAAACTCCGTCTAAAACAAACAAACAAACAACAACAACAACAAAAGCCAGAGAGAGGCAGGGCGCCGTGGCTCACGCCTGTAATCCCAGCACTTTGAGAGGCCAAGGCGGGCGGATCACGAGGTCAGGAGATGGAGACCATCCTGGCTAACACCGTGAAACCCCGTCTCTACTAAAATACAAAAAAAAAAAAAAAGGAAAAGCCAGGCGTGGTGGCGGGCGCCTATAATCGTAGCTACTCAGGAGGCTGAGGCAGGAGAATAGATTGAACCAGGGAGGTGGAGGTTGCAGTGAGCCAAGATTGTGCCACTGCACTCCAGCTTGGGTGACAGAGAACAAGACCCTGTCTCAAAAAAATATACATATATATGTATATATATTATATATATTTTCAACTAGAGATGTTTATCGTTAACCACCTATAAATATTGAACATATTCATCATAAACATACATTTATTTAGCATTTTATATGTGCTGGACACTTGTCTTTTATGGAGTTTAATTCATGAAGTCTTTAGAATGACTAATTGAAGGCAATATTTTTCCTTTTCTTTTTTTGAGACGGAGTCTAGCTCTGTTGCCAGGCTGGAGTGTAGTGGCGTGATCTTGGCTCACTGCAACCTCTGCCTCCTGGGTTCAAGCGATTCTCCTGCCTCAGCCTCCCGAGTAGTTGGGATTACAGGCACACACCACCACGCCCGGCTAATTTTTGTATTCTTAGTAGAGATGGGGTTTCATCATGTTGGCCAGGCTGGTCTAGAACTCTTGACCTCGTGATCTGCCCGCATCAGCCTTCCAAAGTGCTGGGATTACAGGCATGAGCCACCGCGCCCGGCAGCATTGCTTCTTAAACAGTCTCCACATAGCTATTTTGTTTGATTAACTGAGAATTTCATGTGTAAAACACTCATTCCACAGTATTCATTTAACAAATACTTATTGGGTGTCTGCTATGTGCCAGGAACTGCTCTAGGTACAAGGGATAAACTAAATCCCTCTACTTAGGAAGTTTACATTTTAGTGAAGAGACAGACAATAAACAAATGAAACAGAAAAAAATCAGGTGGTGGTAAATCCTGTGAAGCAAAATTAATCTGGGAATAGAGAGTGATGAAAGGGTTAATTTTTGTTTGTTTGTTTTGAGACAAAGGAGGAGTCTTGCTAGCTCTGTCACCCAGGCTAAAGTGCAATGGCGAGATCTCGGCTCACTGCAACCTCCACCTCCTGGGTACAAGTGATTCTCCTGCCTCAGCCTTCTGAGTAGCTGTGATTATAGGCGCCTGCCACCATGCCCTGCTAATTTTTGTGTGTTTAGTAGAGATGGGGTTTCATCATGTTGGCCAGGCTGGTCTCACACTCCTGACCTCAAGTGATCCTTCCCGCCCTGGCCCCCCAACGTGCTGAGATTACAGACATGAGTCACCACACCCGGTGGAAAGGGTTAATCTTAAACAGATGATCAGGGAAGGGCTCTCTGGGGAGAGAGCCTGTGAGGAGAAACACAGGGACATTTGCCCACAGCACACTGAGTGGTTATGACTCATAGGCTTGTCTCTTGGCATGCCTGTGTTTCTGCTCCTCCATTTGAGTTGTGTGCTTAGTGAGGGTCCACTGTGTTTTTTTCTAAACATAATGTGTGTGTGGTCTTGGCGCAGTGACTCATGCCTGTAATCCTAACACTTTGGGAGGCCGAGGCAGGATTGCTTAAGCCCAGGAGTTCGAGACCAGCCTGGGCCACATGGTGATATCCTGTCTCTGTAAAAAAAGAAAAAAAAAAAAAAGAAAAAAAATTTTTAAATGTGTGTATGGCACTTATGCTTACAGTTGCAACTATATAATTTAGTGAAATAATACGAAGAATGATGAAATATGAGTACCAAAAAAGAGGGTTGCTATTGCTATGAAAACTAAGTTGAAAATCAGAAACACTTGTTGAAGATGAGTAGCTAAGACAAATTGTTATTGAGTTAATTATGAACAAGTTAATGGTAAAAGCCTGGGAGAAAAATTTGTAGCAATCTAAAAAGATTCTGTAGTGAAGATTGTTCAGGTGTATTCAAGATATTCCTCCATTTTAAAGAAAGCAAAACTAGAAATCTTAAGATATGGTATGTTATGTGTCTGGTCGGTTTATGTAGGAAAGTGATGCAGAATGCTAATGAATATATCAAGGAAAGGCCTTGGCTTTACTTTACAACAGCCCCTGCCTTCAAGGCAACCACAACTCCCATCCAGTCTGTTTTCTGAATGTCTCACAAATCCTTTGTTTCTTTTTTTCTCGGCTACTTCTGTGTTTCAGGCCATCCTCACTGCTTGCTTAGAGTACTGCTGTGTCATCCTAACCAATCTCTGTGCCTCATTCCCCACTCTAGTCCACCTGCTGGCCACATTTCTAAAACAGAAAAATGGATCATGCCATTTTTCTCTAGAATTACACACACACGATTAATTCTAAACCCTAACTTTTAAGTCTCAGATTAGAAGTCACTTCTTTTAGGAACCTTTCCTGAACACCTACCCCTGTAATCAGTTAGACCTCCTGCCCCACTACATGCTCCCAGAGCAGCCAATGCTTCCCCATCAGTACTTACTGTAAGGTGATTTAAGTGCCTATGTTCCCTTTGTATCCCCTCCAGATTGTGAGCCCCGTTATCACTCTTAACCAGAGTAAGGGCATATGTTAAACACTCAACAAATGTTTGTTAAATGAATAAGTGAATGAAGTAGATTCTGTTAGAACCCTTTTTTTTTCTGCCATCGGTTTGTAAGTCACCATCTCCCATCTATAGGAGTTTGAAGTTTTCCCTTAAAAGTAGCCACAGGAGGAATGCAAAGTGGTACAGCCCTAAAGGAGAGGAATTTGGCAATATGTAGCAAAATTAAAACCCCACAATCACAATCACAGTCCTGTGAGTCTATCCCAAATATATGCTGGCAAAAAGATGCAAATATATGAGATATTTGTAACAGTAAAAGCTATAAGATGCAAGATATGAGAATTTTTAGTACCACTACTTACTGTGGCAAAAGACTGGGAACAGCCCCCAAATCCCTCAGCAGATAACTGATTGAATAACCTTATGGTCACCTATAGAGTGTGGTACTCTGCAGTTGTAAAAGAGCAATGGATTCAATAGGAGATAGCAATTGAATATGAGAGTCAATATGTGTTGCTGCAGATAGCCCTCAGGGATCTATTGCAAAGTGAAAATATCAAGGTGTAGGCTGAGTGCAGTGGCTCATGCTTGTAATCCTAGCACTTTGGGAGGCCGAGGCAGGCAAATCACTTGAGCCCAGGTGTTTGAAACCAGCTTGGGCAACATGGCAAAACCCCATCTCTACAAAAAAATACCAAAAGCTATCTGGGCATGGTGGCGTGCACTTGTAGTCCCAGCTACTCTGGAGGCTAAGGTGGAAGGATCACCTGAGCCCGGGAGGTCGAGGCTTCAGTGAACAGTGATGGTGCCACTGCACTCCAGCCTGGGTGACAGAGTGAGACCATATCTCAAAAAAAAAAATATATATATATAGAGAGAGAGAGAGAGAGAGAGAGAGAGAGAGTGTGCAAGGTGTAAACAAGTACACATAGTATGTTACATTTTAAGTAGGAAGGTGGTATGGAGGAAAATAAATACATGCGTCTGTTGTTTAAAAAGGAACAATGGAAAGAAAACCACAAAGCTAATAAAAGTAGTTATGCATGGGGCTGGGTGTAGGGGCTCATACCTGTAATCCTAGGCGGGTGGATCACCTGAGGACGGGAGTTTGAGACCAGCCTGGCCAACACGGTGAAACCTTGTCTCTACTAAAAATATAAAAATTAGCTGAGCGTGGTGGCGTATACCTATAATCTCAGCTACTCAGGAGGCTGCTGCAGGAGAATCTCTTGAATACGGGATGCAGAGGTTGCAGTAAGCCAAGATCACATCACCGCACTCTAGACTGGGTGACAGAGTGAGACCCTGTCTCAAAAAAATGAAAATTAAAAAAAAAAAAAAATTATGCATGTGGGGGAGAGAACAGGGAAAGAAAGGGACCAAGATGGAAAGTCCTGTTTTATTGTTTTGACTTTAGATGTCCAGAAAGGGTTACTAACTTTAAAACTTATAAATAAAGTTGCCCTGGGTAGGGGAAGAAATCTGGCAATGCTAGTTACTTTGAAATCACACCACCCTTTCCACCAGAGTCTCCCTGACCCGGGAGAACAGGGAAGGGCTAGTAGGATACATATAACAGCAGCGCCTTTTACTTGGCTGGATTTAGGAGCAGGGTGCAGTATTAGGCCAGGAATCTCTGTTGGTCTCTACTTGCCTCTCAGTGGTAATGCAGTCAGCTCTTCCTTGACTGTAGGCCACCCAGTAGAATCCCAGCTCTGCTTTTCTCTTTTGGTCTCAGGACCCATTAAACTCAGTGACCTCATTAAATTCTGCCTGCACATTTCTCCTTTCTTTTCTTTTTCTCTTCTTTTCTTTTCTTTTCTTTTTTTTTTTTTTTTTCGAGAGCGGAGTCCGCTGTGCCCAGCTGCGGAGTGAGTGGCCGATCCAGTCACTGCAAGCCCGCCTCCCGGTCCCACCATCCCCCGCCTCAGCCTCCGTAGCTGGACTCACAGCGCCCGCCACCCGCGCCCGCTAGTTTTGTATTTTATAGAGACGGGGTCACCGTGTTGCCCAGGAGGTCTCGATCTCTGACCTCGTGACCACCCGCTTCGCCTCCCAAAGTGCGGGATTACAGCTTGAGCCACGCGCCCGCTTTTTTTTTTTTTTTTTTTTTTTTTTTTTTTTTGTGACAGAGTCTCACTCTGTTGCCAGGCTGGAGTACAATGGTGCAATCTCAGCTCACTGCAACCTCTGCCTCCCAAGTTCAAGAGATTCTCCTGCCTCAGCCTCCTGAGAAGCTGGGATTACAGGCACGTGCCACCATGCCTGGCTAATTTTTGTAATTTTAGTAGAGGGGTTTTGCCATGTTGGCCAGGCTGGTCTTGAACTCCTGATCTCAGGTGATCGCCTGCCTTGGTCTCCAAATGTGCTGGGATTACAGGCGTGAGCCACCACACCTGGCCATCTCCTTTCTTTTCTTTTTCCCAGCCCTGTCTGGTCATCTTTTATGGAGTGGTTCCCTATTTTAAGCCCTGAGCTTCTCCTCATGGCTTCCCCACAGCTCCCACTGTTTCTCTTATTCCATTTTCTTTCTTTCTTTCTTTTTTTTTTTTTTTTTTTGAGACAGGGTCTTGCTTTGTAGCCCAGGCTGGAGTACAGTGGTGGGATCCTGGCTCACTGCAACCTTCGCCTCCTGGATTCAAGCAATTCTCCCACCTCAGCCTCCCGAGTAGCTGGGATTACAAGTGCAGGCCACCATGCCCAGCTAACTTGTATTTTTTGGTAGAGATGGGGTTTCACCATGTTGCCCAGGCTGGTCTTAAACTCCTGACCTCAGGTGATCCGCCCACCTCGGCCTCCCGAAGTGCTGGGATTACGGGCACGAGCCACTGCACCCGGCCTTCTCTTATTTCAATTCTAAATAGCTATGTTCTTCCGTTCTTTTCAGCCCATTCTAACTCTTGTGCCTTTACTACTCTCAAACCACCCCAAATCTCAAATCTGCCTTTAAAGAATCAAGAGTCATCTCTCACTGAACTTGTGGTGCCAAAGTTTTTTTGCAGACTTCTCTTAGCATTTAATGAATACACTGTGCCAACAGCTCAGCAGTTAGGAAGCACTTGATTTCTCAGGCGGTGGCCTTTGAAACAGATGTCAGGTCCATGCCAGAACTGCCATAGTGCCAATGAAATAAATTTTCAACAAGAACAAATAGAAAATGATCCTCCATTACATTTTGAGTGTTTGTGGTTGTATAGGGTGGAGGAGCGGGAGAGGAGAGAGGGTAGTGGTGGAACAGCTGCAGACAGAAGATTACAGGAAGTTTGGGGATTTTGATTATTACCATTTTATTTTTGTGTTCCAGCTGCTAGGTCAGGCAGCTCGAAACATGGTACTACAGGAAGATGCCATCTTGCACTCAGAAGATGTAAGAAACAACTTTTTTTTTTATGATTTGGGTTTATGTATATAGTTTGTGTGGCCACAGGAAAGTGGAATGTTCTATTTATCTCGCTCTTTTTTATGCAGAGTTTAAGGAAGATGGCAATAATAACAACACATCTTCAATACCAGTGAGTATGCCCCCTCCAGCAACTATTTGCTGCAGAATCGTTATCCTTAGTCTGCTTTCATGGCCTTTGTGCTTCAGCGCTTTCCTATGGAGGCCAGAGTGGGAGTAAAGGTCGGGGTGGCCAAGGATGACTTTTCTCGATGGCAGAGATGCCTGAGACTACAGAAGAAGTGGGGGTAAGGGATGCGAATCAGAAGCAGAGTCCACCTTTTATGAACCTCCCCATGTTAAATTGAGGCCTCTTCAGAGAGAGACTGTAAACCCTGTGAAGGCAGGGCCCGTGCCAGGACCGTGCTAGCACTGTACTTGGCACCTATGAGGCAGTTCATCCTTATTTGATGACTGACTGTGCCCAAGGTTTCTCCTGGGAAGTTGGGTCCTCTACTAGGGAATCAAGTTTAACACACCTATATCCTACATGGTACGTAGGTATCTATGGCACCTGCTACATATAAATCATGTAGGGAATTTTGAAATATAAGATGCCCCCCCTTTCTCCATTATAATTTGCTCTTCATCTTATTTCATGTTGTTATATATTTTATGTACTTGATATTATACTTATATACCTGTTAGAAATATATGGTTAGGGGCTGGGTGCGGTGGCTCACACCTGTAATCCCAGCACTTTGGGAGGCTGAGGAGGGCAGATCACCTGAGATCAGGAGTTCAAGACAAGCTTGGCCAACACGGTGAAACCCCTCGCTACTAAAGATACAAAAAAGTAGCTGAGTGTGGTGGTGGGTGCCTGTAATCCCAGCTACTCAGGAGGCTGAGGCATGAGAATTGCTTGAACCTGGGAGGTGGAGGTTGCAGTGAGCGGAGATTGCACCTCTGCACTCTACCCAGGGCGATAAAAGTGAAACTCTGTCTCCAGAAAAAAAAAAGAGGCTGGGCACAGTGGCTCATGCCTGTAATTCCAGCACTTTGGGAGGCTGAGGCGGGCGGATCACCTGAGGTCAGGAGTTCGAGACTAGCCTGGCTAACACGGTAAAACCCCGTCTCTACTAAAAATACAAAAATTAGCTGGGCATGGTGGCACACACCTGTAATCCCAGCTACTCGGGAGGTGGAGGCAGGAGAACTGCTTGAGCCTGGGAGATGGAGGTGGCAGTGAGCTGAGATCAGGCACTACTGCACTCCATCCTGGTGACAGAGTGAGACTGTCTCAAAAAATATATATATATGGTTAGAAATTTCACTCTTTGATATTTAAATAGCTAACATTTGTCATAGTCATTCTTTGGGTATCTACATATTAGGTATGTGACCATTTGATTCCATAGACACAGACTAATTTTAAGCCATGCATGTAGTTTGTTGGACCACATTTCTCACTCTGGGAGAGTGTTACTATCTGTTTAGGTTTAGAATCCATCTTTTCAGCAGCTCTGCACTCAGATAGGAATCCCTGTTCAATAGCACAATCTTAGGATAGGATGGATAGAAATACAGAATGTGACATAAGCGGAAATTTCTTCTGCCTATATGCATATATCTGGTCATAAATGAAATTTCTACTAGTTCACCTATGTGTATTTTCCTCTTTCCTTTTCTGATTTAGGCAAGAAGCTATTCAGAAGAAGTAAGTAACCCCAAAGGTAGAGGAGTAGGGAACCAACTGAAGCAGGCTGGGGAATTATACTGCTGGGTCCAGGATCAATACAAAACACTGGTTGTCATATGCCCTCAAATTGAAATATGCTATGGGATACTCACTTGGGATTTAAAGAATACAGCATATTTCAAAGGTGTGCAGTAACTTAACTCACTGCTAGTAATAGTAAAGCTTTCTAAAAGTTACAGGGTATAGAGACCAACCTTAAGAAGTAGAAAATCTTTTACGTTGCTAATATTCATTAAACAGAGTAAATGTGGAAAAACCATTAAACAGCCTTGTTTTCTAAAATGGATTAAATTTGTCCCTTGCAATATTGTTTACATTACTAATTGACTTTGCAAACCTTTCATCAGAGTTTAAACACTTCTGGGACCCAACTGGACTGATATCAATTTTGATTTACATGCAACAGTATTTATGCATTAAACTACAGACAGCTTATACAGGACGGGTGTAGTGGCTGGCTCATGCCTGTAATTCCAGGACTTTGGAAGGCTGAGGCTGGAGGATTGCTTGAGCCCAGAGTTTGAGATTGCCCTGTGCAGCATTGTGAGACCCTGTCTGTAATGAAAAAAAAATTTGTAAATAGTTGTACAAAGATGTCTTTATTATTGCTCATTGCAGATAAACCCTGTCTCTATTCTAATTCTAGTGTGGAACAGTCATCAGATCTACAGGACCAGTTGAATCATCTGTTGAAATAGAATGACATGTAAGAGTGCTGTAGCACTCCTTTGCCTAATGCTGAGGAGTAAATACTTTATACAACCGTCCTCTGGGTTTGGTTTTCTATTTTCTTCTCCAAAAGTTAAGTTAGAAAAGTTCTGTGTTGATGTACAGTTTCTCCTAAGAAGAAGCGAGGTGGTTGAATTTTGGAGGCACTTCTTGAATCGGACTAACCCATGCTCTTATTGAATTCTTTCAGCTGCTGTGTTTAGTTTGATATTAAAGCAAAATTAAAAGAGGTTTTAGTTTTTCCCATAGAACTTTTAATATGTCAAAAGCTGTATTGTCTGAATTGCAGTACTTAAGCAAATACTGAGTAGTGTTTTAAATTCAGAAATAGAGCTTCTATTATGAACACATAAAAATGATTTTTTCTCTTAATCATTATTAAGGAAATATTTTAATTTCACGGTCGTATAATGGTGAGAAGTAATACCTGATTGTTTCCTTTTCTGTTCTAGTAACTCAGAGGAGATACGTGTTTTATTTGTGATAGCAAATTCCTAAATGAACATTAGGCAAGTGGTATCATTATCAGGCCAGCTGCAGCCTCTTGCCTTGACCTGCATTCCTAGAATTTCTTTGTTGCTGTAATTCTTGATTAAGTGACCTTGACTTTGATTTTGTGATTTTGCTAATCATCAGCAAACTCACTTGCATGACGTTACTGCCTAATATGAAGGCAGTTGAATTATTATGAGTGATTGCCGCAGAGGGTTGTGCCATGGTGAAAACTTTGATGTTTGTCTGTGTTCATTGGATCCATCTTTTTAAATGACATTACCATGAGTTTGTGGTCAAACCTGAATATCTTTGTTTGAATTTAAAATGGGACTCTATATTGTTCTAGTTCAGGTCTTCATTTACTAAGAGATTGAGAGAAATCTGACATAAGAAAATATTGTTTTCACTGCTGGAACAAAGAGGAAGTAACAGTGAATCCAATATAGTTCATATTGTTGTCCAGTCATCAAGTTAACTAAGCATATCAGATTATGTTTATTTCTCATCCATATGGATATTAACTTAAGGTAAAAAAGCTAGATGTGAAGGATCTGAAAAGGCATTAATTTATGTACTAATTCTGTAAATATGTATTAATTGCAGTATTATTAAATACAGATGGACTCAATTTACCTTTGAAAAGGAAGACCACTAATTTAGAAAATGAAGCTAAGTGCAGTCATTACAAGAAGCAGAGAAATACTTAAGTTGGAAAAAAATTAAAATGAAGGGATGGTCTAAGTTTTCTTTATGCTGGAACAAATATTAAAGAAGCAACGATTGCTTACATTGTATGTGATAAAATATATGTTTCACAATCAAAATTTTAATAGTAAATATAAGATAAAATTTATATTAAATAATGAAAATGTATTTGTACTGAATTTAGTCACTAGAGAACATTGTAACAAAATACATGAAAGAAAAGTAGCCAGAAATGTGAGAACAGGTGGAAATGTATACATTATTTGATGGGTTTTTTTAATAGAAATAAACAACATACATAGAATTAAATGGTGATCAAAAACATGGAAAAAATACTTCGCTAAGTAACGTCTAAGTTGTAGAGGATGTGCTGGAAGATAATATTTTTAAAATAACAAATGTTCAAATGCCATGCAAGAAAATTTATGTGATAATACCAAAGCAATACTATAAGAAAATTATCATGCTTTAAATCTCTGTATTAGGGATAGGGTGGAAATATTTTTGTTTTTTTAAAGGGATATATAGTTAGAATTTAGAAAGAAATCAAAATGAAAATAATAAAACTAAACAAATTAGAAACAATAAATTAGAAAAAATAAAAAGTATTAAGTAGTTCTTATAGATTAAATTGGTAAAGTGTCAGCTCAGCCAGAAAAGTACAAATTAGTAAATTCGTAATTGAATAGGCAATATATAAAATCAATTAGATTTGAACAAAGTTATCAATTTGCTGCTAAAAATTTGATTAATATATGCCCAGCTCCTTATAAAGATAAAAAATTACAAAACTGAAACCTAATGGAGAATATTCCGGATTGGTTATGAGAAATAATCCACAAACTAAGAATAAGCAATT
>NW_016814655.1:4571101-4574957 GCF_001698545.2 Rhinopithecus bieti | reverse complement strand
AAAAAAAAAAAAAAAAAAAAGGATTGTCAAATGATTCTTGCAAGTAATCCATAAATTAAAGATAACAAAACAAGCACAAGAGAAAAATGATAGAGCCCTTTCCTTGACCTCTCACTAATCTGCCGTTTTAAGATAAAGATATCATTTTAACTATGAGAAGGTAACTGTTTTTCTAAAGAAACTCATTTTATGAAGAGAATATTTTGAAAACTAATATTTAGGAGCGTTTTCACCATTCTATGATTGCCCGAAAACTAAGTGATACTTATAAAAACACTTAAGTTTTATACACATACTAGTTGGAAATATTCTAACCTGTAGAAATATTCCAACAAGGATTATTTCCGTGGGATTAATTTGTTAAAAATATAAAAGATACCACCTTTCTATTAATTTGTAACAGCTAATTGACATCAGGGAAGATGAAAATTTACTAGCTGGATATCAACCAGATATTTGTATTATTGGCAGTTGAGATTGAAAAATGAATAAAGGAGTCCACTTATTCCATTTAGATATCCTTTCACTTGGATCTCCCTGTTTCCTTACTGTCCTAATGAATAGAAATGATCGTTACAAGCTGGGCACGATGGCTTGCACCTGTAGTCCCAGCTACTGGGGAGGCTGAGAAGGGAGGATGGCTTAAAGCCAGAGTTGAAGGATCCAGAGATGATTGCGCAGTGATGCTAAGCCTGGGCCACAGAGTGAGACCCTGTTTCTAAAAAAATTTTTTAATTTATAAAAAGAGAGACAAATACTTATCACAACCACAAAAGGATATAAGTAAGATATATGCATATAATTGTGGAAGTAAAAATAAATAATTTAAAAATACTTTCGGGTGCTCGCTTTGGCAGCACATATATTACAGTTGGAATGATAGAGAAGATTTGCATGGCCCCTGTGCAAGGGTGACATGCAAATTCGTGAAGCATTCCGTATTGAAAAAAACAAAAAATACTTTCGGGCCTGGCACTGTGGCTCATGCCTGTAATTCAGACACTTTGGGAGGCCGAGGCAGGCGGATTGCTTGAACCCAGGAGTTGGAGACCAGTCTGGACAACATGGTGAAATCTCATCTCTACAAAAAAATACAAAAATTAACCAGGTGTGGTGGTGCACGCCTGTAATCCAAGGTACTTGGGAGGCTGAGGCAGGAGGATCGCTTGAGCCGGGAGGTTGAGCCTGGGTGACGGACCATCTCAAAAAATTTAAAAATTAAAAAAAAAAAAAATTCTGCAAGATGTATACCTAGAAAATACACGTGAATTGACCAAAAATTACTATAGGTAAAAATAAATTTAGCAAAGCTGCTTTCCTAAATACAACCCAAAATAAACTGGGAACAGCTACATACTGTAATGGTACCATCTATGTGACATTGTAGAAAAGGCAGAACTATAGGGAGGGAAAACATCTGTGGTTGCCCAGGAGCTGGGGGTGGGAAGAGGGAATTTACTACAAAGAGGCACGAAGAAACTTGCGGGCCAAAGCTCTTTCGGTCTCCGTTATGGTGATGTATATAAGTTTGTTAGAGTTCACAGAACTACACACTGAAGAGAGATGGATTTTACGGAATGTGAATTATATCTCAATAAACCTGACTTTAAAAAACAGATCGAGAAAAGATGATTCCATTCCCAAAAGGGGGGGGGGGAATATCATTATATAGGTGAGTGTTCATTTAAATCAGAGTATGAGATTTATCCGTGAAAATCACAGTGGAGCGAACAAGGGGGAGGCTGATACCGACCTCCTGGTTGGAAAGCCTGTAGAGCAACGCAGATAACTGTGGGACGGCGGGTCAGGCGGTGGGCGCCGGAGAGAGGGGCTGGAGCTGGGTGGGCGGGCGGAGCAAGCCTGCCAGCCTGGGCGGGGCCTCGGCGCTGGAGCTTTCTGCGGGAGCCCGCCGTACCGAGTCACAGGCCGAGGAGACAGTGAGTGCGCGCCCTCGGCGCCCCGCCCCAGCCCCAAGGCAGGCCCCCAGCCCCTTCCCTGGGCCCCCGCAAGGCGGGAACGCGAGCGCCTCACCCGAGCTGTGTCTCGAAACCTTGGTCCTCTCCGCACCCCTCGGCCTGCTGCCTGCCCTTTACTGGCCCCCTCCCTCTTGCCCGTCCCTCAGCACCCTTTTCCTTTCAACTAACTTTCCCCCTCCCGACAGTGGCTGCCCCCCACGACGCTGAGATCCGGAAGGACGTGCAGGTGAGAGCTGTAGGGCCTGGAATGGCCCGTGGAGCCTAGGCTAATGGAAGTCTGGCCTGGCCCGCGCCCTGTCCTCCGGGACTCCTAGAGTCGGGGTAGGGCAGGGTCTAGGCTTGGACCTTTGCTGGGAACTGAGGTCAGCCAAGTGGAGGTGGAGGTGGTGATGGAGCCCTCGCGCTGCAGTCACAGTTCTTTTTGTCCTTCCCTATTCCTCACTCCACTGTGGGACGCTGGGTCAGACCTACTACGGGCAGGTGCTGAAGAAATCAGCAGACCTGAAGACCAACGCCTGTGTCACCACAGCCAGGCCGGTCCCCAAGCACATCCGGGAAGCCTTGCAAAATGTACATGAAGAAGTAGCCCTAAGGTAGAGTGTCCCGTGCTGTCCCCAGGAAGACCCCAAACTGCAGTTTTCCCAAAAGATAATGATGCAGATCACTAGGGAGTTAACCCGTAGCCACCAACCCATCAGCTTGCCTTGTCTATTGTAAAAATCCTAAATCTCAGCACCCATCATCTTACTGCTCTAAGAACCTCCGATGAATCTGGGCGCGCCGGTGAGCCTGTAGTCCCAAGTGCTTGGGAGGCTGAGGTAGAGGATCGCGTGAGTCCAGAAGTTACAGGCTGTAGTGTGCGATCCGGGATGTGAATAGCCACTGCACTCCAGCCTGGTCAACACAGTCAGATACATCTCTAAAATAAACGCATACTTTTAAAACATTGCCCCCCCCCCCAAAAAAAAAGAAGAAGCAGCTCCAATGTGAACACTCCGTAGTCCCTGCCCATGCTCAGAGAATAGTCACACTCACTGGATCTGCCATTCAAGATATGCGCAGTTCGGCCCTCCCTAATCAACCTTGGCCCTTCTGAACCTTCCCTTCCTCACTCCATCAGCACTGCCTTTCCAGCGGGCAGTCACCAGTTTGGAAAGCCTTCCCTCTTCTTTCTCCTTCCAAACCTTGCCCATCCAGCACCACCCTGCTGTCCCACCTACTGCATGGAGCCTTCTCTAATCTTTGAGCGGCCTCTTCCCCAAACTGCCACAGCACTCTGTCACTCGGTCTGTCCGTAAATCATGGGAAGTGTTTTCTGTGTACAATGTTTTACCTCGCCTCTTAAATACACCTACGGGGCCGGAGGCTGTGGCTCACGTCTGTCATCCCAGCACTTTGGGAGGCCAAGGCAGGTAGATCACTTGAGGTCAGAAGTTCAAGACCGTTCTGGCCAACATAGTGAAAGCCCGTCTCTACCAGAAATACAAAAATTAGCTGGGTGTGGTGGCGCACGCCTGTAGTCCCAGCTACTTGGGAGGCTGAGGGAGGAGAATCACTTGAACGCAGAAGGCGGAGGTCGCAGTGAGTGGAGGTTGTGCCACTGCACTCCAGCCTGGGGAGCAGAGCAAAACTCAGTCTCCAAAATAAATAAATAAATAAATAAATAAAAAGATCCAGGGCGGGGGCGGTGTCTTACGTCTGTAATCCCAGCACTTTGGGAGTGCGAGGCGGGCAGATCACGGGGTCAGGAGATCGAGACCATTGTGGCTAACACGGCGAAACTCCGTCTCTACTAAAAATACAAAAAATTGGGGACGGGCGCGGTGGCTCAAGCCTGTAATCCTAGCACTTTGGGAGGCCGAGACGGGCGGATCACGAGG
>NW_016814655.1:4562807-4569589 GCF_001698545.2 Rhinopithecus bieti | reverse complement strand
GAATCAAGAATGAGAGCTATGATATTGTTGTGTAGGTCTATATTCTTACTATTATGACTATAGCCCATTTTCTTTATTATTATTATTATTATTATTATTATTATTATTATTATTATTATCTTCAGTCGGAGTCTCTGTCAGTCGCCCAGGTTGGAGTGCAGTGGCGCAATCTCGGCTCATTGCAAGCTCCGCCTCCCGGGTTCACGCCTTTCTCCTGCCTCAGCCTCTGGAGTAGCTGGGACTACAGGCGCCCACCGCCACGCCCGGCTCATTTTGTTTTGCATTTTAGTAGAGACGGGGTTTCACCGTGTTAGCCAGGATGGTCTCGATTTCTTGACCTCGTGATCCGCCCGCGTCGGCCTCCCAAAGTGCTGGGATTACAAGCGTGAGCCACCGCGCCTGGCCTTCTTTATTATTATTATTATTATTAATTATTTTTTGAGGTGGACTCTCGCTCTGTCGCCCAGGCTGGAGTGCTGTGGCCCAATCTCAGCTCACTGTAACCTCTGCCTCCCGGGTTCAACTGATTCTCGTGCCTCAGCCTCCCAAGTAGCTGGGATTACAGGCACACGCTACCACACCCAGCTAATTTTTTACATCTTCTTTTAGTATAGATAGGGTTTCACCGTGTTAGCCAGGCTGGTCTCAAACTCCTGACCTCAGGTGATCCACCTGCTTCGGCCTCCCAAAGTGCTAGGATTACAGGTGTGAGCCACCGTGCCCAGCACTCATTTCCTTTTGAACACACAGATATCACTATTACTGTTTGCTGAATTGACTCTCATTTGGGGTGTTAGACTAAACTTAGCATGGCTTACTAATGGGAGAGAGCTGGTTTGAGCTGCTGGAGCTCACCAGCAGCAGAACAAGGTCAAGAAATCGAGACCATCCTGGCTAACACGGTGAAACCCCGTCTCTAGACCAGGAGAGAACTTACTTGAAACTTAACCAAAAACCAATGAACCCAAAAGACCAGCAGGACCACTAAGTTTGCTCCTACAGTACATGCTGACCTGCATCTTTCATTATATTTCCATGGTAAATTATAGGATTCTATTTCCTTTTTTCCCTCAAGTTGTTATTGCCAGATCATGCCCAAGTGACAGCTGCCTTTGAGGAACGTAGCCTGTTTACATGGGGCATAAGAAATGCCTCGTTCTGGCCGGGCACGGTGGCTCATGCCTGTAATCCCAGCACTTTGGGAGGCCGAGGCAGGTGGATCACGAGGTCAGGAATTCAAGACTAGCTTGGCCAACATGGCAAAACCCCATCTCTACTAAAAATACAAAAAGTAGCTGGATGTGGTGGCATGCGCCTGTAATCCCAGCTATTTGGGAGGCTGAGGCAGGAGAATCACTTGAACCCAGGAGGTGGAGGTTGCAATGAGCCAAGATTGTGTCATTGCACTCCAGCCTGGGCAACAGGAGTGAAACGTCATCTCAGGAAAAAAAAAAAAAAAAAGAAAGAAAGAAAGAAAGAAATGCCTTGTGTGGTAGGCATCTGGTCCGAGGGTTCATCTTGTTGCATGATGAACATCAGGACAGAAACAAATAAGAATCATGCCTGATATTTTTTTTCTGCACATTCAAACTTGCTAACAATTTATTGAGATTTTAAACACTCTGTCTCTGATCTTGGGGAAAAGCTTAGTTGAAGGCATTAGAAAGAGAGGAGGGAGGCAGTAAGAATGAGGTAGCTTTGACAGAAAGGTAGGAGCCACCTTTAGGGTCTGAAATGATTTGCAGATCTCTGAGTATTGTGAAGATCTGCTCGACACTTCATCTGTTCTCTTTTAGATCAAACTGTGTTATTAACCTTGTGCCTGATAAACAACAAGTGCTTCAGGAGGCATATCAGGTGCTGAAGGTGAGGAGGAGAGTGAGATAAATTATCTTTGAACATCAGTGAGAGCTGATGGGTTCAGTCTTGTTTGTTCCCCCTTAAACTAAGAGCTCAAACTCTCTTAATTTATCCATTAAATGAAAAAGGGGTGGCAAAAGGGGGAAGGGGCGGGAATATCCTGGATATGGGTTACTTTCCCTCTCAGGTTGCAAAAGGTAGTAAATCGGAGGTGACAGTTGTCACTGAATGTGTTAAGGTATTTGCTTTCTTGACTGTCTCTCCTATTTGCTGCTGTACATGATCCTAGAAGAGTATCTGTGGAGCTATAGGAACCTTTGCACTGACTGCTAATGTTTGCTTTGAATACACTCTCTTCTACCACATACAGTGTTTCTCAGGGCTTCTGATATCTTATCTGTCATGATTTCAGATCTTTGGGAAGTTACAGAAGATGGAACTTTTACATTAACTACTTTCTAAAAGGAAAGCTTACAGGAGCTCCACACCTCATTGTATCATGAGATGTGTATCTTCATGATAGAAGATGAAAGATTCAGCCGGGCGTGGTAGCTCACACTTATAATCCCAGCGCTGTGGGAGGCTGAGGCGGGCAGATCACCTGAGGTCAGGAGTTCGAGACCAGCTTGGCCAACGTGGAGAAACCCTGTCTCTACTAAAAATACAAAAATTAGCTGGGTGTGGTGGCATGTGCCTGTAATCCCAGCTCCTCAAGAGGCTGAGGTAGGAGAATCGCTTGAACCCATGAGGCAGAGGTTGCAATGAGCTGGGATCTCACCACTGCACTCCAGCCTGGGAGACAGAGCGAGACTCCATCTCAAAAAAAAAAAAGATTTTAGCTGGGTGGGTGGTACGTGCCTGTGCTCCTAGCTACTTGGATGCTGAGGCAAGAGGATTGCTTGAGCTCTGGAGTTTGTGTCCAGCTTGGGCAATATAGTGAGACCCCTGCCTCTAAAATTTTTTTTTTTTTTGAGACGGAGTCTCACTCTGTTGCCTAGGCTAGAGCGCAGTGGCAGGATTTCAGCTCTCTGCCACCTCCGCCTCCTGGGTTCAAACAATTCTTCTGCCTCAGCCTCCCTAGTAGCTCGGACTATAGGCATGTGCCACCATGCCCAGCTAATTTTTGTACTTTTAGTAGAGACAAGGTTTCACCATATTGGCCAGGCTGGTCTCGAACTCCTGACCTCATGATCCACCTTGGTCATGAGTGCTGGGATTACAGGCATGAGCCGCTGCACCCGGCCAAAGAATTTTTTTAAATTAACAACATAGTTTTGAGATTTTTGGTTTACAAATCTGTCATAGTACTCAAATACAAGTATCTGTATAGAAATGATTTAATGATTTAGTGATGTATTTGTTAGTATGTCATTTTACATGCCAGTTTACTTATCTCCACCAAAAATGTACTTATAAAAGGTAGAAACACCATTGTAGAATATAGATCTCCAGATTTCCAGATTTTTGAAATTAGCTAAATAAAATGTTAAGTTCCTGATCACTCATTTGCCTTACATTTTAAGGATAATATTTTAAAGATATAATGTGTTGTTATAAAAGTAAATAACAACATTACAAAAAGGTATATTTTTTAATAGAAATGGGGTCTTGCTGTCACCCAGGCTGGAGTGCAGTGTCACTATCATAGCTCACTGTACCCTCTTACTCCTGGGCTCAAACAATCCTCTTGAGTAGCTGGGACTCCAGGCACATGCCCCCCATGCCCAGCTAATTTTTAAATTTCTATATTGGAGAGAGGGTCTTGCTGTGTTGCCAATGTTGCCAAGGCTAGTCTCAAACTGCTGTCCTCCAGCAATCCTCCCACTTCAGCCTCCTGAGTCACTGGGATTAGAGGCCTGAGCCATCATACCTGGCAAAGTTATACTATTCTTAAGAGACAAAAGATTATGAATACTGATTATACCGTCTGTTAGTTCTACAATGACCTGGGGCTGCTTTTGGTTCAGATTGGCTAAAAATTTAAATTTAAGTAATCTGAAAATCTTTATTTAGGAGACAGTCTTAGAATGTGATTTTATTACCTGTTGGATAAGCCACTGGGAGGAAAAAACCTTGGCACTTGACTATTGATTATAACTAAAGAGGCAGCTGTTATTTGTTCAAAAAGGGTCAGCTTAAACATTGCTATTGATTTTTAAATTTGATTTTGTTCCCCTATTCTTTCCTTTGTTATTTAGGATCAATGTAATCATTAATCTTGTTTGGACTAATATGGCTCTGTTTCAGCATGGTGGGGAGTTATATTTCAGTGACGTCTATACGAGCCTTGAACTGCCAGAAGAAATCAGGACACACAAAGTTTTATGGGGTAGGTGATTTTGTTTAGTTTGGTATTAAGGCAGATGGTTGTTCATGTGCAGAACTCCTTTCTGCTAATAGCCAGGATGAGGCTTTATGACGTGAGATCACATGGGGTTAGGCCATGAGGCCAAGGTTCCATTCTTCCTCTGCCATTCAAAAATGATAGGGCTTTGGATAGTTTAATTCATCTCTTCGAGTTATCGTTTTCCAAATTGTAAAATGTAAATAATAATACAATCTGCCTTATAGGGCTGTTATGAAGATTAAATGGGATAAAGAATGGGAAAATACTTTGAAAACTCTAGTTTGGAAATGAAGACAATTGTTCCCGAGCTGGTGCCCTCTTAGTCCCCTTATGTTCTCATCATTATTGTGTTCTTTATTCCTTTATTACCATTTTAATAGTCTCTGGAAGTTGAGATTAATGCATGCTTTTCATCAGTCTGACTATGAAATTAAAAGTTCTTATTCTTAAAATAATATTAACTTTATTCTTACTATGTAATAATAAATAGGTACTGTTAATAAGTTGGAAAATGAAAAAAAAAACGAAAGAAAAAATTACTAAGCTGGACACAGTGACACACACCTGTAACCCCAGATATTTGGGAGGCTGAGTCGGGAGGATTGCTTGAGCCAAGGAGTTCAGGTACAGCCTGGGTGTCATAGTAAAACCCTATCTCTTAAAAAAAGTTACTTATAATCATATAACCCAGTGATAACCTCTTTTTTTTTTTTTTTTGAGATGGAGTCTCGCTCTGTCACCCAGGTTGGAGTGCAGGGGGGCAATCTTGGTTCTCTGCAACCTCCACTTCCCGGGTTCAAGTGATTCTCCTGCCTCAGCCTCCCGACTAGCTGGGATTACAGGTGCCTGCCACCATGCCCAGTTAATTTTTGTATTTTTAGTAGAGATGGGGTTTCACACTGTTGGCCAGGCTGGTCTCCAACACCTGACCTCGTGATCTGCCCACCTCTGCCTCCCAAAGTGCTGGGATTACAGGCGTGAGCCACCATGCTTGACCTACAAATTATTTTTTATACTACTTTATTCACATAACATAGTGCTTTTCAGAATGTGGCCTACTGCATACATGAATATTATGCTTGCAGCTGAGTAGAACCAATCCACCAGTGAGTCTCCTGAAGAATGGTTCCCAGAGACTGTCAGGAGCACACCCAATCTTAACCATGGCTTTCTAGACCTTGGGGGGATGCTCAAGTTAGCTTCTACTGCTAGGATCTATGTTTTAACTGATACCATGTCCTAATTAATTATATAGAATAATAATTCCCTTAATACTGTATTAAGTGTTGGTTGGTCTGTGGATTTTTGTTGTTGTTGTTGTTGTTTTGCTTTTTGTTTTTTAGGTGAGTGTCTGGGTGGTGCTTTGTACTGGAAGGAACTTGCTGTCCTTGCTCAAAAAATTGGGTTCTGCCCTCCACGTTTGGTCACTGCCAATCTCATTACAATTCAAAACAAGGAACTGGAAAGAGTTATCGGTAAGATATGACAGACAGCAGGGACTATTATAACTACAGCTTGAATGAGTGAAATGTGGTGATTAGTAAGTGGCTTCTGAGGGAGTCTCATTGAGGGATACTTTGTGTTATCTGGAAATAGCTATATTGTCTCCTATATAATGGTTAGCACCTCCCCCCCCAATTCTGATATTTAATAAAGCACTTTGAAGTCATTCAGTAAATAGAGTGAAGTGCCCAGAAAGATAATTGATGACATGCAAAGAAGAAAGTCATCTTTACAATGTGTTTGCTCCTTGTCTGCTGAGCAAGGCAGCAACTGGGGGAGTGCTGGAGATGAACCATGAATAAATTCTGTTTTTAGGTGACTGTCGTTTTGTTTCTGCAACATTTCGCCTCTTCAAATGCTCTAAGACGGGACCAACCAAGAGATGCCAAGTTATTTACAATGGAGGAATTACAGGACATGAAAAAGAACTAATGTTTGATGCCAATTTTACATTTAAGGTAAATAAAACAACTTCCATGACTGCTGGCATTATTTCTGCTCTTGCCCTTGCTCCAGCTATCTTTTCTTGACTTTCCATTGCTTCCCACTTTTCTGGTGTTGGTTTGTTTGTGTGTGTGTTTAAATGTATGTGTGTGTTTCAAGTGGAGTAAAAAAGCATGTTTTCCCCAATATTTATTTATCGACAGGGTCTCGCTCTGTCACCCAGGCTGGAGTGCAGTAGCACAATCACAGTTCACTGCAGCCTTAATCTCCTGGGCTCAAGCGATCCTCCCACCTCGGGCTCTTGAGTAGCTGGGACTATAGGCGCACCAACACACCTGGCTAATTTTTGTATTTTTTGTAGAGACAGGGTTTTACCATGTTGCCCAGACTGGTCTTGAACTCCTGGGCTCAAGTGATCTGCCCACCTCAGCCTCTCAAAGTGCTGGGATTACAGGCGTCAACCACCGTGCCCAGCCCTCAATATTTATTATAAAAATGTTTTTGGCTGGGTGCGGTGGCTTACACCTATAATCCCAGCACTCTGGTAGGCTAAGGCAGGCAGATTACCTGAGGTCAGGAGTTCGAGACCAGCCTCACAAACATGACAAAACCCCGTCTTTACTAAAAA
>NW_016814655.1:4559379-4562577 GCF_001698545.2 Rhinopithecus bieti | reverse complement strand
TATATATATATATATATATATATATATATATATATATATATATTTATTTGCTGAGCCATTGAAAATAAGTTGCAGATATTATGACATTTTACCCTTAAATATTTCAGCATGTGTCCCATAATCACAATACCATTAACCACCTAAGAAAACTTTTTACAGGAAACCTCATTCAGACATTGGATTAATAGAGTTATAGAGAAGTAGGATGGAAAAAAGTAGGAGTATGTACAATAGTATTTCAATTGTTTAATTTTGTCAAGGAATTAAGAAATTTTAATGTTCAATGATGGCACTAATTGGCGTTTTTACTGCCCTGTGTATAGTAAGATTTGTTTTCTCAAAATGGGAAAGCTCAGGCTTTGGAATCAGATACCTGGGTTCAAATTCTGGCTCTATTATTATTATTTTTTATTTTTTTCTGAATGTCACCAGACAATTAAACTTTTATTGAAGCGTAAATTGTGGTACAGAAATACATTTTAACTGATTTAAGTCCAATACCAGTGAAAGGAGAAATTATGGCACCAAAACTTTCCCTGTTGTATCATACCATGATTTAGATTATGATTCAATCTACATTTCTCTTTTCTAGGCTTTGTTGCATACAAATTTGCATAGTTTTTCAACATTAGAATTCTTAATTCTATTAGAAAAAAACAAAAAACAAAAGCAAACAAAAAACCGGACCTCAGGTCAACAAATCTATTGGGATATTGTTTACGAACAAAGTCTACCTTAAGCATTGGTCCTCAAAACAGAGCTCCTCAAAATATTAGTTGCTGTGCTCATTACAGAATCAAACTGATCACACTGATTGAAAACTTCCTCAATGAAATTTTCAATCAACAACATGCTTCAAATAAAAGTCAAACAGTGTTCCAACCACTTGATTTCAAGCCAAGTAGATTTGAGGTTTAGAAACACTAAAAAAAAGGTGTTTCATTTATAAATATGGAAGGAACAAAAACATCACTGCACCAATCCAGAAATTATCAAAATATTTAGAGGACAAGAAATATAAAATTTAGTCAACTTTGCTGTTTTCTCTGTTCCTTAAAATCCCAGAGTATCTGCAAATATAGCTAAAAGGTGCCAACTCTTGAAAGCCTATATTACTAGTCATTTCCCATTGAGTATTTTGGAATTTTATTAATGTTCTACTTATTTATTCATGTATTCTGCTTTATGATGTTTATCTGAATAATCTGGACAAATTCTCATTCTGGGCAGTCATTCATTTCATCCTATGAATGCCATAAGTGAAACACCGTAGTCAGAGGAACAGATGAAGTCAGAACACTCACATGCATCACAGTCACAGAACTTTAAGTCACAAGATGTATAAGACATTGATTCTGCTTTGGATCAAAGTTTATAGAACACTACTTAATGGAAACTAGTGGAAATGACTGCTAAAGGAAAAGTTAAGGTGAATGATCCAAGCTGACTTGATTTACTGAATCCAGAACAAAATTATGCTAAATCTCTCTGGCAATAACTAAATAAAGATCATTTTATATTACAACTTAGTAAGTTAGTAAAGGCGTGCTACTCATTAGATGCTAATCTCATTTACTGAGGAACACAGAATTGTATATGTTTTCTGGCTCTATTATTTATTACTTGGGTAAACTTGAAGAAGTCATCAAAATTCGTTGGGTTACAGTTTGTTCTATGGTAAAAGCAGGGATAATAATACTTGCTTTGCAGAATTTCTATAAAGATTAGCAATAACGTAGCAAAACACTGGGTACATACTGCAATTTCAGTGAAAAGAAGATACAGTCATTATTTATTCCAAAGGTGGAAGAACTTCCTATTAATATTTCATTTTTCTGATTTATTTATTTATCTATTTTAGAGACAGGGTCTCTGTCACCCATGCTGGAGTATAGTGGTGCATAGCTCACTGTAACCTCAAACTCGTGGGCTCAAGTGATTCTCCCACCTCAGCCTCACAAGTAGCTGGGACTACAGGCATGTGTCACCATGCCTGGCTAATTTTTTATTTTTAATTTTTTATTGGTGAGACAGGTTCTTCTTCTTCTTTTTTTTTTTTTGAGATGGAGTCTTGCTGTGTTGCTCAGGCTGGAGTGCAGTGGCCCAATCTCAGCTCACTGCAAGCTCCGCCTCCCAGGTTTTTGCATTCTCCTGCCTCAGCCTCCTGAGTAGCTGGGACTACAGGTGCCCGCCACCACACCTGGCTAATTTTTTGTATTTTTAGTAGAGACGGGGTTTCACTGTGTTAGCCAGGGTGGTCTCCATCTCCTGACCTCGTGATCCACCCGCCTCGGCCTCCCAAAGTGCTGGGATTACAGGTGTGAGCCACTGCGCCCAGCCGAGACAGGTTCTTATATTGCCCAGTCTGGTCTCGAACTCCTAGCCTCAAGCAGTTCTCCCACCTCAGCCTCCCAAAGTTGCAAGCATGTGTTACTGTGCCCGGCTTCTTCTGATTTTTTGGTTTAAATAGCATCTCCAGATTTTTTTTTTTTAATTTAAAAAATTTATTTATTTCTTTATTTAGACACAGGGTCTTGCTATGTTGCCCACACTGGGGTACAGTGGCTATTCACAGGTGTAAGCATAGCCCACTATAGTCTTGAACTCCTGGCCTCAAGGGATCCTTCCATCTCAGCCTTCCAAGTCTGGGACTACACCTGGCTAAGCATCTTCAAATTTATTTATTTATTTATTTATTTTTGAGATGGAGTCTTGCTCTGTCACCTAGGCTGGAGTGCAGTGAGTGACTCAATCTCGGCTCACTGCAACCTCTGCCTCCCGGATTCAAGCTGATTCTCCTGCCTTAGCCTCTTGAGTAGCAGGGATTACAGGCGTGTGCCACCACACCCCGCTAATTTTTGTATTTTTATTAGAGACAGGGTTTCACCATGTTGGCCAGGCTGGTCTTGAACTCCTGACCTCAGGTAATCCACCTGCCTCGGCCTCCCAAAGTGCTGGGATTACAGGCGTGAGGCACCGTGCCTGGCCAGGCCACATCTTCAGATTTCTTAAATACTCCTTGGTATGGTGGAGCCCTTAATGCTTTTCACTAATGCACTGCTCCTTGATGTGCTGCCTACACCAGTAGATTCATAGAATCAGAGTGGGATGGGCCTTTGAAACCATTGATTTGTTCCAGTGGTTTTCAAAAACCATTTTTAATACAATTATTTTTAAGCAAAATTTTATATATATATA
>NW_016814655.1:4549500-4558564 GCF_001698545.2 Rhinopithecus bieti | reverse complement strand
TTCAAGCAATTCTCCTGCCTCAGTCTCCTGAGTAGCTGGGACTCCAGGCATGTGCCACCACGCCCAGCTAAATTTTTTTTTTTTTTATTTTATTTTAGTAGAGACGGGGTTTCAACATATTGTCCAGGTTGGTCTTGAACTCCTGACCTTGTGATCTGCCCGCCTCAGCCTCCCAAAGTGCTGGGATTACAGGTGTGAGCCACCGCACCCTGCCCTTCCTTCCTTTCTTTTTCTTTCTTTCTCAGGGTCTCACTCTGTCACCTGGACTGGAGTGCAGTGGTGCAATCATGGTTCATGGCAGCTTTGACCTCCTGGGCTCAGGCGATCCTCCTACCTCAGCATCCGAAGTAGCTGGGACTACAGGCTACCATGCCTGGCTGATTTTTGTATTTTCTGTAGAGACAGGCTTTCACCATGTTGCCCAGGCTGCCCTTGAACTCCTGGGCTCAAGCAATCCACCTGCCTTGGCCTCCCAAAGTGCTGAGATTACAGGCGTGGGCCACCACACCTGGTCTTATTTGAAATCTTTCTACTTTTTTGATATAGGCATTTATTGCTATAAACTTTCCTCTTAGTGCTGCTTCTGCTGTATCCCATAGATTTTTGCATGTTGTATTTCCATTTTCATTTGTTTCAAGAAATTTTAAATGTTTCTCCTAATTTCTTCATGGACCCATTGGTTATTCAGTAGTATGTTGTTTAATTTCCATGTGTTTGTGTATTTTCCAAGGTTCTTGTTATTGATTTCTAATTTTACTCCATTGTGGTGAGAAAGATACTTGTTATGATGTCTACTTTTTTGAATTTGTTAAGACTTGTTTTGTGGCCTAAGATATAGTCTATGCTGGAGAATGTTCTATGTGCTATTGAGCACAATGTCTATTCTGCAGCAGTTGGGTGAAATGTTCTGTAAATGTCAGCTAGGCCTCTTTGAGCTAGTATATAATTTAATGTTTCTTTATTATTTTCTGCCTGGATGATCTGTCTTACTGAGAGTGAAGTGTGGTGTTAAAGTCCCCTACTACTATTGCATTACAGTATATTTCTTCTTTTAGATCTATTAATGTTTGCTTTATATACTTCGGAGTTCCAATGTTGGGTGCATACATACTTATATCCTCTTGCTGAACGGACCCCTTTATCATTATATAGTGACCTTCTTTGCTTTTTTTGACAGCCTTGATTCATAGTCTATTTTATCTGATATAAGTATAGCTGCTCCTGTTCTTTTTTGGTTTCCAGTTGCTTGGAATGTCTTTTTTCCACCTCTTCGCTTTCAGTATTTTTATAAAGTAGGTTTCTTGTAGGCAGCATATAATTGGGTCCGATTTTTGTATGCATTCAGCCACTCTATTCCTTTTTTGGGGGTGGAGGTTCCCAAGTTTTATTCAAGAACTCATACAAAATATTCCAGATAAATAAATTTTTATATTCACCTTCCTCCTCTTCTTCGTCCAGGTTAATTTGGAAGTAACTTCATTCATAATAACTCTTTTTGCTGTTAGCAACTACACACAACCAATCACATAGATTATTCTTCAAATATTTTTTGGTGAGATATTTCAAATACCTTTTGGAAAAGCTACCTCAGAAGTCACAGTGATCTTGCTCTTGTTCCTTTCGATGGTTATAATGCTCCACCAAGATTCCCAGCTTTTCCATTCACTTTCATCCTCTCTTGCAAAAACTGCTCAAAATTGGCAGCATCTATGATTCCATTTTCTACAAGGTGGGTGCAGTCAAGGGTGAACGTCAGAACCTGCTTCTTTTTATGCCCCTCTTTGCCACAAGCTTTTTCACAGCACTATGCCTCTTTTTTTTTTTTTTTGAGAAGGAGTCTCGCTCTGTCACCCAGGCTGGAGTGCAGTGGCCAGATCTCAGCTCACTGCAAACTCCGCCTCCCGGGTTTACACCATTCTCCTGCCTCAGCCTCCCGAGTAGCTGGGACTACAGGCACCCGCCACCTCGCCCGGCTATTTTTTAGTAGAGACGGGGTTTCACCGTGTTAGCCAGGATGGTCTCGTCTCGATCTCCTGACCTCGTGATCCGCCCGCCTCGGCCTCCCAAAGTGCTGGGATTACAGGCTTGAGCCACCGTGCCCGGCCAGCACTATGCCTCTTAATTGGAGAATTGAGTCCATTTTCATTCAGTGTTATTATTTATACATAAAGACAACATTTTTTAAAAATTGATGCATAATTAAATTGATATAGATATTTTGGGGGGTTCATATGATAATTTAATACATTAATATAATTGTAAAGATCAAATTAGTGTAATTGGGATAACTATCACCTTCAATATTTGTCTTTTCTTTCTTTCTTTTTCTTTTTTTTTTGAGACGGAGTTTCGCTCTTTTTGCCCAGGCTGGAGTGCAATGGTGCGATCTTGGCTCACCACAACCTCCGCCTCCCAGGCTCAAGCAATTCTCCTGCTTCAGTCTCCCGAGTAGCTGGGATTACAGGCATGTGCCACCATGCCTGGCTAATTTTGTATTTTTAGTAGAGACGGGGTTTTACCATGTTGGTCAGCCTGGTCTCGAACTCCTGACCTCAGGCGATCCATCCGCCTCAGCCTCCCAAAGTGCTGGGATTACGGGTGTGAGCCACCACACCTGGCCCTGTCTTTTATGTTAGAAACATTCAAATTATTGTCTTCTAGCTATTTTGAAATATATATATTATTGTAAACTAGTCACTTTACTGATATATCAAACACTAGGTCTTATTTATTTCATCAAACCCTATATTTGTAACCATTAATCAACTTCTCTTTATCTCCCCCATTCTGTACTTTTTCTGGCCTTTGGTAGCTATCAGTATACTCTCTATCTTAATGAGATCCACTTTTTTAGCTTCCACGTATCAGTGAGAACATATGATATTTGTCTTTCTGTGTTTGCCTTATTTCTCTTAACATAATGACCTGCAGTTCCATGCATGTTGCTGCAACTGACAGGATTTCCTTCTTTTTAAAAATCTGAATAGTATTCCATTGTGTATACATGCCACATTTTCCTCATCCATTCATCCATTGATGGATGCTTAGGTTGATTCCATATCTTGGTTATTGTGATTAATGCTGCAGTCAACAGTCAACGTTAGTTGTGCAGATATTAGGAGTGCAGATATTTCCTTGACATACTGATTTCATTTTCTTTTTCTTTTCTTTTCTTTTTTTTTTTGAGATAGAGTCTCACTCTGTTGTCCAGGCTGGAAAGAAGTGGTGTGATCTCAGCTCACTATAACCTCCGCCTCCTGGGTTCAAGAGATTCTTCTGCCTCAGCCTCCTGAATAGCTTGGATTACAGGCACATGCCACCATACCTGGCTAATTTTTTAATATTTTTAGTAGAGATGGGGGTTTCATCATATTGGCTAGGCTGGTCTCGAACTCCTGACCTCATGATCCTGACCCGCTTCAGCCTCCCAAAGTGCTGGGATTACAGGCATGAGCTATTGTGCCTGGCCAATTTCATTTTTTTAAGATATATACCCAGTAGGGGGATTGCTGGGTCATATAGTAGTTCTATTTTTAATTTTTTGAGGAATCTCCATACTGTTTTCCATAATGGCTGTACTAATTTAAATTCCCACCAACAGTGTGTAAGGATTAGTGCTGGTGAGGATGTGGAGAAAACGGTACTTCTGGGCATTTTTCTTCTATTGAGACTAAAGTTGCAACTCTTAGTATATGTTTTTTTATACTACTGTTTAGGAAGGTGAAATTGTTGAAGTGGATGAAGAAACAGCAGCTATCTTGAAGAATTCACGATTTGCTCAAGATTTTCTGATCAGACCAATTGGAGAGAAGTTGCCAACATCTGGAGGCTGTTCTGCTTTAGAGTTAAAGGTTTGTCTGGCTTTCACTACCTCAGAGAACTATTTTATTTTATTTATTTATTTTTGAGATGGAGTCTCTCTTTCACCCAGGCTGGAGTGCAGTGGTGCGATCTTGGTTCACTGCAACCTCTGCCTCCTGGGTTCAAGCAATTCTCCCTGCCTCAGCCTCCCAATTAGCTGGAATTACAGGCACCCACCACCACGCCCAGATAATTTTTGCATTTTTTAGTAGAGATGGGTTTTCGCCATCTTGGCCAGGCTGGTCTTGAATTCCTGACCTCAGGTATCCCAAAGTGCTGGGATAACAGGCGTCAGCCACTGTGCCCGGCCAGTATGCATACTCTCTTGAGGCACGCTTCTCTTACTGGTCAAATGTTGTTAGAAGGTTATATACCAGTTAAACACTACCATTTTGCCTCTTAATGTGCATGCTTGAACCCACTTGCCCAACTCCTGAGATCTTATTGGGAAGCTGCCGATCACCAGTTTCAGGTGTTTCTGTTTATTGCGAGACTTCCTTCCCTGCTGCTGTCTGCGACCAACTGTGATTTTCGAGAGACAGTTAACAACCACCTGATCATCACTTAATGCTGGCCTGACATTCCTGGTGGAGTCGGTGGGGGGAGCCCTCTCCTGCCCTGCTCACGCCTGACTAGCTATTCTACCTACTTTAACAAGTTCTCCAAAATTCAGAAACCTTTCGTGAGTATTCTGATTTTATAATAATACAGTTATTTGCATAAATTTAGTAAGAGTCTTTTCTTTCAAAACAGGACAATTGGAGACCCTTGGTTATTTTACCAAGATTTTGACTGGAATAACATTTTTAGGTAAAGTTCCAGCAAAGCCAACTTGAAAAGGGCTATATGGCCAAATTCTTGCTGGACTTTATGCAAATGATCAGGCAAAGTATAAGAAGCCTAAAATTTATTTAGCACACAAAGTGGCCTTACTATAATTTGTCTTTAGTATAAAAGGACGAGCTGGGCGCAGAAGTGCACACTCATAATCCCAGCACTTTGGAAAGCTGAGACAGGCAGATTGCTTGAGCCCAGGAGTTTGAGACCAGCCTGGGCAACATGTTGAAACCCCATCTCTACCAAAAATACAAAAAATTAGCTGGGTATGGTGGTGCATGCCGGTAATCCCAGCTACTCAAGAGACTGGAATGGGAGGATTGCTTGAGCTCAGAGAGGTGGAGGGCAAACCACTGCACTTCAGCCTGGGCAACAGAGTGAGACTCTGTCTCAAAAAAAAAAAAAAAAGGCTAGAGAGAGAAATGGTTTCAAAGGAAAACTATAATACTTGTTACTAGATTTCCAGCCTGGACTTTTGTTTTTGAATGCATATTGAATCATTAATTATTTATTGGCTACAATAACCCTCTAAAGATAAACCAGGTTATAATTTTCTTCATGTTTTAGTTTGTGCCCTAAATAGAATAGGTTCCTTTTTATGTTCTGATACACGAATACTCTTCTGACTGTCATATTATTAATGTTATTTATATCTCCTTCTTTTACTTCCAAGGAAACCAGCATCATGGTATTCTAAGGCTAGAGAATTCCTATTTGGAATCGCACTAGTCCTAATCTGCTTTTCACTGCAAATTCCTTGCTGCTAAAATTATATAAGCACCCTTCTCTAGGCCCAGGGACCTATCACAGAAGAGGTAGCTGTGTGAGACTCTAAGGGCCAGTTTTGAGAGGAGTAGTTCAGACCCTCCAAATAAAAAATGGGCACACAGATACCTAAACAGCTGGTAAAATAAGGGACTCTGCCTCCTGGGTTATTATGTGTGTGGCACCTTTTCATCCATCCCAACCATAAAGAATTTCCTGCTTCCCGTAGAATGAAAAGAAAATTCTTACTGAAAGGATATAAAGGTACCTCATGTCAAAGCCTCCTAAGTTTAATACTCTGAGTTATGAGATTTATGCAGATAACATAAATATTTTTTAAAATTTTAGAAGAGGCCAGGCACAGTGGCTCACACCTGTAATCCTAGCACTTTGGGAGGCCAAGGTGGGCAGATTGCCTGAGCTCAGAAGTTTGAGACCAGCCTGGGCAACATGGTGAAACCCCATCTCTACTAAAATACAAAAAAAAAAAAATTAGCTGGGCATGATGCCATACGCCTGTAGTTCCAGCTACTTGGGAGGCTGACACAGGAGAATTGCTTGAGCCCAGGAGGCGGAGGTTGCAGTGAGACGAGATCGAGATCGTGTCACTGCACTCCAGCCTGGCAACGGAGCGAGACTCTGTCTCAAGATAGATAGATAGATAGATAGATAAATAAATAAATAAATAAATAATTTTAGAACAAATTACTGAAAGACCACAAAAAACATTGTAGCACAACAGAAGTCTCTAAATTCCTTAGCTTAAAAGGTTTTAACAATGCTTATGTTTTGTATAGCTAATTGCTGTAAGTCTGTAACTAAAACCAAAATTACAGTAGTGCAACACATAGAAGTTAAAGATAAGTCAAGTTTTTAACCTCACCTTTGGCTTTTTGTTTGTTGGCTTTTATATTAAGAAATTTTAAGGGTTTATGAACGCCTATCCACATCCATTCCCATCTGGCCTAGAACTTTCTTTTTTTTTGGGACAGGGTCTCGCTCTGTCACCTAGGCTGGGGTACAGTGGCGTGATCTCGTCTCACTGCAACCTCTCCCTCACAGGTTCAAGCAATTCTCCTTCCTCAGCCTCCTGAGTAGCTGTGATTACAGGCATGTGCCACCACGCCCAGCTAATTTTTTTTCTTTTTTTTTTTCGTGATGGAGTCTCACTCTGTTGCCCAGGCTAGAGTGCAGTGGTGCGATCTCGGCTCACTGCAACCTCCGCCTCCTCAGTTCAAGCGATTCTTCTGCCTCAGCCTCCAGAGTAGATGGGACTACAGGTGCCTGCCACCACACCTGGCTAATTTTTATTATTTATTTATTTATTTATTTATTTATTTATTTTGAGACAGAGTCCTAATTCTGTGGCCCAGGCTGGGAGTGCAGTGGCGGACCCTCAGGCTCACTGCAAGCTTCCGCCTCAGGGTTTATGGCCATTCTCCTGCCCTCAGCCTGCCGGAGTAGCTGGGGACTACATTCGCTGGGACTACAGGGCGGCCCTGCCACCTCGCCCGGCTAGTTTTGTGTAGTTTTCTTAGTAGAGACGGGGTTTCACCGTGTTAAGCCAGGATGATTCTGGATCTCCTGGACCTCGTGATCCGACCCATCTTGGCCTCCCAAAGTGCTGGGATTACAGGCTTGAGTCACCAAGCCCAGCCTATTTTTTTTTTTTAGTAAAGACGGGGTTTCACCATATTGGCCAGGCTGGTCTCGAACTCCTGACCTCGTGATCTGCCCACCTCAGCCTCCCAAAATGCTGGGATTACAGGCATGAGCCACCATGCCTGGCCCTAATTTATATTTTTAGTAGAAACGGGGTTTCACCATGTTGGTCAGGCTGGTCTCAAACTCCTGACCTCAGTTGATCAACCTGTCTCAGCCTCCCAAAGTGCTGGGATTACAGGCGTGAACCACCACACCTGGCCTGGCCTAGAACTTTCAAATTAGCTATATGTCTTTTGGCTCTAAGCCCCTTGACCATAGGGGTGCCACCAAGGGACAGGATGAACCCAGGGAAGGCAGCCATGCCACCCCAGCAACACAATGAGATAAAATAAAAGTTTGGTCACCACTGATGTTGCCTCTGACAAATCTAGGCCAGAATGAGGAGAAAGTAAATAAAAAATAAAATTCGAAACCCCCAACCATCTGAATGGACCCCTTCTGTTGGCCAAAGTCATTCCAAAGTTAACCTGAAAAACTAGTTCAGGTCATGAAGGGAAAGAGAAGTTGGACATGCCTCATTATTCCCTCCTCCCTTTTGGAATTCAGACACTGCTGACCAGCATTATCTTAAGACTGATAGAACGGACTCTTTAAATCTGATAAGAAACATTTACAATCTGTTCTCTCCAAAGCCTGCTACCTGGAGGCTTCATCTGCATGATAAAACCTTGGTCTACACAACCTTTTATCATAACCTAGACATTCCCTTCTATTGATCCCAGGTCTCTGGATTATAACTCAACCAATTGCCAGTCACAAAATCTTTGAATCTGCCTATGACCTGGAAGCCTCCACTTCCAGTTGTCCCACGTTTCTGGCCTGAACCAATGTACATATTATATGTATTGATTGATGTTTTATATCTCTCTAAAATGTATAAAACCAAGTTATAGGGTGACCACTTGGGGCACATGTTTGCAGATCTCCTGAGGGCTGTGTCACAGGCCACTGGTCACTTATTTGGCTCAGAAAAAAATCTTTCCAAGTATTTTAGAGTTTGACTCTTTTTGTTGACAATATTTAACATCTTACAGTTATGACAGCCTAATTTGAATTTATACAGCTTAACTTCAATAACATACTAAAATTCTGCTCCTTTAAAGCTTGTTCTCAACTGTTTTAGTTTTTATTTTATTTTATTTTATTTTTATTTTTTATTTTAACAGAATTTTACTCTATCACCCAGGCTGGACTGCAGTGGCACAATTTTGGCTCACTGCAGCCGCCACCTCCTGGGTTCAAGTGATTCTCCTGCCCCAGCCTCACAAGTAGCTGAGATTACAGGTGCCAGCCACCATGCCTAGCTAATTTTTTGTATTTTTAGTAGAGGTGGGGTTTCACCATGTTGGCCAGCCTGGTCTCAAACTCCTAACATCAGATGATCCACCAGCCTTGGCCTCCCAAAGTACTGGGATTATAGGCATGAACTACCATGCCCAGGTCTTTCTAGTTCTTGATATCACAAAATTATGTCTTTATTCATTTTGTGCCCCCAAAACATAAACTAGTAATTATTTTAAATGCACTGGTCTCTTAAATCATGTGGAAAACAAAAAGTAGAGTTATAAACCATTGTTAGAGTAATACTAACTTTGCCAGGCGTGGTGGCTCACGCCACCAGGTGAGCCACCCACCTAGGTTGCCCAGCCTGGGCAACAAGAGCGCAACTCCATCTCAAAAAAACAAAAACAAACAGCAACAACAAAACAATACTAGCTTTTTTTTTTTTTTTTTGAGACAGAGCTTCCCTCTTGTTGCCCAGGCTGGAGTGCAATGGCACAGTCTTGGCTCACTGCAACTTCCACCTCCTGGGTTCAAGTGGTTCTCCTGCCTCAGCCTCCTGAGTAGCTGGGACTGCAGGTGCACACCACCGTGC
>NW_016814655.1:4536190-4548453 GCF_001698545.2 Rhinopithecus bieti | reverse complement strand
AAAAAAAAAAAAAAGGCGATCAGAAGATAATGCTTACAAGTAAAGAGGTTCTTTCCTCGAGCTACAGCATTTTCAGTGTGCTCTGGCTAATTTTTTTTTTTTTTTTTTTTTTTTGATACAGAGTCTCACTCTGTCACCCAGGCTCTGTCGTGCAGTGGCACGATCTTGGCTCACTCCTCCGCCTCCTGGGTTCAAGCAATTCTCCTGCCTCAGCTTCCTGAGTAGCTGGGACTACAGGTACATGCCTCCACGCCCGGCTCATTTTTTGTATTTTAGTAGAGGCGAGGTTCCACCACGTTGCCCAGGCTGGTCGCGTACTCCCGAGCTCAGGCAGTCCGCCCGCCTCGACCTCCCAAAGTGCTGGGATGACAGGTGTGAGCCACTGTGCCCGGCCACTCTGGCTTTTTTAAAAAAGGAATTAAATGAGTTTGCTTCTGCAGACGACCATTTTCTTTCAGTGTAGCTGCCCTTGTTCTCCCTCCCAGTGTGCATGCAACACATGTACAGGAGGTTCTTGACCTTAGATATAAATTGTAAAATTCCACATATTTGAACTGGTTTATCCCAACATAAGGTCTCCTTTCTGCTTTAATTTATCTCAGCCTGCAGATGTGCCAATGTCTTTAGGTCAGTTTCAAGTTTTTGAAATGGGAATAAGTGACACTGAAGGAAGATTTTAATAAATGAAACAGCTGTGTGACCTAGGAATATAACCTTGTGCTCTTAGGGAAGGACATTCTTATCTTTTTTTTTTTTTAAACGGAAGACCTTTATGATAAACACTGGAGTACAGACAGTACATGCAGGTGGCATGCAGGGTATTGCATGTACTTAGCGTCTTGAAAGTCCTTCTGCATTTTCTTTTCTTCATCTTCTTTTCAATCCTGATATGTAAAGTATATTTTGCCATTAAAACAATTAACACTATTAAAACACTGCAGCATCTGGCTGGGCGCAGTCGCTCCAGCCTGTAATCCCAGCACTTTGGGAGGCTGAGGCAGGTGGATCACTTGAGGTCAGGAGTTCAAGAGCAGCCTGTCCAACATGGTGAAACCCCTCTCTACTAAAATACAAAAATTAGCTGGGTGTGGTGGTGGGTGCCTGTAGTCTCAGCTTTTCAGGAGGCTGAGGCAGGAGAATCACTTGAACCTGGGAGGCAGAGGTTGCAGTGAGCCAAGATCATGCCACTGCACTCCAGCCTTGGCGATAAAGGGAGACTCCCTCTCAAAAACAAAAAACCAACAAAACACTGCAGCATCTGAAATGATGCTAACAGGATTAGGGCTATGGACTGTCTTAGTAGTAATGGTAGTAAAAGCATTAACAACCATAGCAGTAATATAGAGGAATTAACTTTTATTGAATAGTTAATATGTTTAAGGCACCCTGTCATTTAGTCCTCACAATAACCCTTATTATCTTCATTTGACAGATGGAGAGACTGAGGCTCCGAAAGATTCATTTACAAATCCAAAGTCATATAGCTAGAAAGTGGCGAATTTGGCCGGGCACGGTGGCTCAAGCCTGTAATCCCAGCACTTTGGGAGGCCGAGACGGGCGGATCACGAGGTCAGGAGATCGAGACCATCCTGGCTTACACGGTGAAACCCCGTCTCTACTAAAAAAAATACAAAAAACTAGCTGGGCGAGGTGGCGGGCGCCTGTAGTCCCAGCTACTCGGGAGGCTGAGGCAGGAGAATGGCATGAACACAGGAGGCGGAGCTTGCAGTGAGCTGAGATCCGGCCACTGCACTCCAGCCTGGGCGACAGAGCAAGACTCCATCTCAAAAAAAAAAAAAGAAAGAAAGTGGCGAATTTACACCCACATCTGATTCTCGAGCTGACACTCTAAGCCAGTGTGCTACTCTGTCTCTCCATAGTTAAACTTTTCATAGAATCACAGGATGTTGGTGCAGGAAAGGACTGCTTACCTGGGTACCCCACCTTTCATTTCCTTCAAGTCTTGAGATCTTTTTGAACTAGAAGCATGCAGTTAGAAGTGAAATTGATATCACCATCTTCTGTTGGTAGATAGATCGTTGAGTGGGAAGAAGAGGGTTCAAGCGATTATCCTGCCTCAGCCTCCCAAGTAGCCACCATGCCCAACTAATTTTTGTATTTTCAGTAGAGACGGGGTTTCACCATGTTGGCCAGGCTGGTCTTGAACTCCTGACCTCAGGTGATCTGCTGCCTTGGCCTCCCAGAGTGCTGGGATTACTCCCAGAGTACATGAGCCACCGCACCAGGCCAGGGCAAACCCTTTCAAGCAGGAGTTCCAGTATACTGAACTGGAAATGCAATCGATGTGAAGTCCTAGCAGTAGCAACCAGCAGAGCTGGCCTTCTTCCAGGCTTGGAGATCCCCTGCCAGATGCTCATCTCACCAGATGCAGGCAGACCTCTTCATTTCGGAAAGGAAGACACTGAGGGACAGAGAGACCAAGTTCAGCAGGAAGTCAGTCACTTTAGTAAAGGGAATGGTCCACTAGTCTATCAGTTTCATGAATGTAGAGTCTGTGCCTGCCTTGTACACCCCTCTATTTGCAGTGACCAGCAATAAGTAGTAGGACTGTAAATTTATGTTATAATAAATTCATTACCATTACTTAAAGTGGTATGTTCATGCTTTTTTTTTTTTTTTTTTTGAGATGGAGGCTCACTCTGTCACCCAGGTTGGAGTGTAGTGGTGTGATCTCAGCTCACTGCAACCTCCACCTCCTAGGTTCGAGCGATTCTCTTGCCTCAGCCTCCTGAGTAGCTGAGAATACAGGCATGTGCCACCACACCCAGCAACTTTTTGTATTTTTATTAGAGATGGGATTTTGCCATATTGCCCAGGTTGGTCTTGAACTCCTGGCCTCAGGTGATCTACCTGCCTCAGCCTCCCAAAATGCTGGGATTACAGGCATAAGCCACCATGCTCAGCCGCCATGCTCTTGATTTCTTATCTCTGTACCTGGCTTTTCTCTGGCCCCACTGGTGCTATTGTTAGAGGTATCTCATTTGGAGGTGAAAGGAAGAAAAATAAATACAGCAGTCTTATCTTTTAAATAAATACAGCAGTCTTATCTTACTCTCCTCTGAGATCTGTCTGGCCATTGTTGGCAATTTCATCTGAGCATCAGCAATTGCTAGTGACAGCCCTACATCTGGGACTCAGTTTCCTGTTTGGTATAAATGTTTCTGGAGATTAGAATAAGGGAAAATAAGAAGTTTTAGCATTTCTGTATCTCAGTCCCAAAGAGGTTTAAAAGGCACATGCAAATGACAATCCCACAAAACAAAATCAACTGAGCAAAAATCAATGCTCTGCCCAATAGGGACCATCTTTAAGAAGCTTTAAGTGAAGTTTACCTTGAAAGTGGAAATAATTTCATTAGAAGCTTCAGGAAGCAAGTGCCTTTATGGCCGAATGAATGATGTTACTCCCAGGACCCCATGGAATTGTAAAATTTTATCTCTGTTCTGTATAAGTCAACTTAAGTCAAACAGAAATATTAGTGTTTGGGTACATCAAAACACCTTTAACTTGTCCTTTCATTTTGGTTTGCCTTTGGACAGGATGTAATCACAGATCCATTTAAGCTTGCAGAAGAGTCTGACAGTATGAAGTCCAGATGTGTCCCTGATGCTGCTGGAGGCTGCTGTGGCACAAAGAAAAGCTGCTAAATCTAGAGCCAACCAGGGGATCACAGTAGTGGGCAAGAGTGATTTGCATGTTTTTTAACCTGCTTTTCCACATAGCACAGACCATAAGAAACAACAAATGGGGCTGAACATGGTGGCTCATGCCTATAATCCCAGCACTTTGGGAGGCCGAGGCAGGCAGATCACCTGAGGTCAGGAGTTTGATACCAGCCTGGCCAACATGGTAAAATCCTATCTCTACTACAAATACAAAAAAAGTAGCTGGGCATGGTGGTGCATACCTATAGTCCCAGCTACTAAGGAGGCTGATGCAGGAGAATTTCTTGAACCCAGGAAGTGGAGGCTGCAGTGAGTCAACATTGTGCCACTGTACTCCAGCCTGGGCAATAGAGCAAGACTCTGTCTCAAAAGCAAAAAAAAAAAAAAAAAAAAAAAAAAAAGAAAAAGAAAAAGAAAAAAAAAACACACAACAAATGGCAGAGAGCCACCATATTCCAAATCACTGAAAAAAATAAATGAATAATTTTCATGAGGCATTGATTAAAGATTCACAGCAAATCATATGAAGACTAGTTAAGCAGACTTTTTTCTATTTCCTAATTCAAAGTTCTGGTGCCACGTAGTGGTCAGAAATGGAACAGAGAAGCTGTCTTAAGGCTTGTTTAAGAAGCAGGAAAGGCATCAGAAGAAATAACAGTTGGCAGAGGGTCTCAGGACCCTCTTCTGATCTTTTGCATATCTTCCTTCTGATCTTTTGCATGCACCTTTTGGATTTTTCATCATGTTTGCTTATTAAACAAAGCTCCTACTGCCATCATACTAATCATGCCAAAGATTGCCAAATCATGTTTGGTAGGAGAACTTTTGAGGTAGCTTTTAAGCAAATGCTTTTTTTTTTTCTTTTTCCTTTTTTTGCAACAGAATTAAGAAAACAAATTTATCATAAACATCTTTGAATCAAGTATCTCAAGAAAACAAATGAATAATAAATATCTTACCCTAATGACTGATGACATAGTGATTATCTGTTGTAAATTATCCTAACTGGATCAGGAATAGAGTTCGATCGTTTTTTAAAAAGAGAGCTAAGAGATGTAAAAATGACCAGGCATGGTGGTGTGTACCTGTAGTCCCAGCTACTGGGGAGGCTGAAGCAAGAGGATCGCTTGAGCCCAGGAGTTCCAGGCTGCAGTGAGCTATGATCGCACCACTGCACTCTAGCTGGGTGACAGAGCAAGACCCTATCTCTAAAAAACAAATAAATAGGCTGGGCATGATGGCTCACGCCTGTAATCCCAGCACTTTGGGAGGTCGAGGCGGGTGGATCACTTGAGGTCAGGAGTTTGAGACCAGCCTGACCAACATGGTGAGACCCCATCTCTACTGAAAATTCAAAACTTAGCCGGGTGTGGTGGCATGTGCCTGTAATTCCCAGCTACTCCAGAGGCCAAGGCACGAGAATTGCTTGAACCTGGGAGGTGGAGGTTGTAGTGAGCCAAGATCATGCCACTGCACTCCAGCCTGAGTGACAGAGTGAGACTCTGTCAAAGAAAGAGAGAGAGAGGAAGGGGAGGGGAGGGGAGGGAAGAAAGAGATGTAAACATGGTAAGTTTTCTTTTTCTTTATAAGGTGTCCTGGTTAAACTTTTAGCAAAATGATAGATCTAGTTTTTCCATAGTTAAAGAATATTAAGAACATTAAAGAAAGGTTCAAGGATGGTAAATAACTTGAATTCCAGTTGTACTTGAAGACTTTATTGGAGGACACAGAGAGGTGTAAGTCATGGTCATTATCATCAGGAGCTGGATAATTCAGTTTTTAAATAACAGCTTTCAGGCCGGGTGCGGTGGCTCACACCTGTAATCCCAGCACTTTGGGTGGCTGAAGTGGGTGGATTGCTTGAGCTCAGGAGTTCGAGACCAGCCTGGGCAACATGGTGAAACCCTGTCTCTACTAAAAATTCAAAAAATTAGCTGGGCGTGGTGGTGCGCGCCTGCAATCCCAGCTACTCGAGGCTGAGGCACAAGAATTGCTTGAATCCAGTGGGTGGATGTTGCAGTGACCCGAGATCGCGCCACTGCACTCCAGGCTGGGCAACAGGGCGAGACTCTGTCTCAAAAACAAAAAATAAAAATAAATAAACAGCCTTCAACCAATCAAGGGTTTTGATGTCAACCAGTTGCCCTGGGCTCAGTACAAAAAGAACCAGGGGCATGGCATGGTCCAGGGGATTTTGAACTAGGGGTTTGAGAATTTTAAGGCATGTAAAACATTGGAATGGATTCCATAGGATAGACATCTGTTTTAAGAAAGCTGTTTAATATGGAGAAATTCTCAGATTTTTGAATAGGTTCAGCTATAGAGCCTAACTTACTATTACAGACAGAGGAAAGAACTAGGTAGTATCTTTTTAAGCCCTATTCACCTTCATGACCTTGATTTTAAACATGCTTGCTTGGTTCTAGAGCGCCGTATCTATCTAGTCATAACCTACTTTAATGTGAAAATGGTACATTACAGCATTAGCTACAATGGTACAGCTAGAATAAGCATACTTTGCTCTTCATGAGCACAAGATGGCCCTGCTTAGGGGGAATTGATCGAAGGGCGTTCTGTTGACTGGGTGTGGTGGCTCATGCCTGTAATCCCAGCACTTTGGGAGGCTGAGGTGAGTGGATCACTTGAGGCCAGGAGTTCAAGACCAGCCTGGCTAACATGGCAAAACCCTGTCTCTACTAAAAATACAAAAATTAGCCAGGCATGGTGGCCAAGGCCTATAATCTCAGCTACTCAGGTGGCTGAGGCACAAGACTTGCTTGAACCTGGGAAGTGGAGGTTGCAGTCAGCCGAGATCCCACCACTGCACTCCAACCTGGGTGGCAGAGTGAGACTCTATCTCAGACAAAAAAAAAAAAAAAAAAGGGAGGTGTTTTGTTTATTTGGTTTATTAGGCTTTTTTGCATTTACAAGGAGAGGGTATTAGCTTTTTACTTGTCGTTCTGAACTCTCAGTTCCCCAAAAAGATGTTGAGTAATGGGATTGGGCTGGGCAACCTAGCAAGACCCCATCTCTAAAAAATAAAATTTTTATTTTTTTTATTTTTTATTTTTTTTCAAGACGGAGTCTTGCTCTGTTGCCCAGGCTGGAGTGCAGTGGCATGATCTTGGCTCACTGCAACCTCGACCTCCCAGGTTTAAGTGATTCTTTTGCCTCAGTCTCCCGAGTAGCTGAGATTACAGGCGTGTGCCACCACATCCTGCTAATTTTTGTAAGTTTAGTAGAGACAAGGTTTCACCATGTTAACCAGGGTAGTCTCAAACTCCTGACCTCATGATCCACCTGCCTTGGCCTCCCAAAGTTCTGGGATTACAGGCGTGAGCCACTGCGTCCAGCCTAAAAAAATATTAAACACATACAATGTGCTAATAACTCCCATCACTGGAGCTATTGTATGTGCTAACAGGATTCCCATCATTGGGTACACATAGTTAAAGCAAGCAGATGGTTAACAATATAATATACTAGGTTATCTGTGANTAGTCTCAAACTCCTGACCTCATGATCCACCTGCCTTGGCCTCCCAAAGTTCTGGGATTACAGGCGTGAGCCACTGCGTCCAGCCTAAAAAATTAAAAAAAAAAAAAAAAAAAAAAAAAAAGAATCACGGAAGCCTGTAGAAACTTTTCAGCTTACCAACTCAGGGAGTCCCAGCAGTAGCCTCAACAGGCCCCCACCCCCACATCCAGTCATGCATAGCTGAAAAGGGCATGGCTTTGTACCAAGACAGCCCCAGAGCCTGCTCCTCCTATTTATTCTTGGCTTTTACTTGGATGGCTCCAGGGAAGCAGCTGAGGTAGTCACTCATTCCACCAAGTTAAGATGGGAATTATATTAAATGAGTCTGGCAAGGCATGGGAACTGTCTATCCTTTCGTTCATTTGCTAAATAGTAATTATCTCCTGTGTACCAGGAACTGTCCTAGGCACTGTTTGCTAAAATGGAATATTATGAACCCCATGGGCCAAGAGGACAAAAACTGCTGAGTGTATTTTTTAAACTTTGTTGGTACCTGTCCTGACTTCTGTGATTTGCCAATTTTCTTCAACCACGCACCACAGTTTGGGTCCAAACAAAGGTTCTTTTGTCTGAGAGTCAGTAGAGGGAGATCTCACTAGGGTAAAAATGAACTCTTTTTGAGGGTACAGTGAACTATGATCATGTAACTGCACTCCAGCCTGGGTGACAGAGCAAGACCTTGTCTCTCAAAAAAAAAAAAAAAAAAATTCTTTTGCAAATTAGAAGCTGGAATTATACAATCCTAACAATAACCTATGATGAGCTTTACTGTTTCATTCCAGTTTCTGTTCAGCTGCTGACCCTGCAATTCCTGAAAGCACAGCTCCCACTGAGGTTAACGCGAGTGTTATGTGAATGTAAGTTTTGTACTCAATTTCCTCCTGCTGAGTGAGCCTTGCTTGTCTTGGACTCACAATCGTAACAATTCCCTTCCCCAATGGGAACATGGTGGCCCCACCTTCCCTGTGGCAGGGCCATGCTGCAGCGCAATGCTCCAGGTGAGGGGAAAGATCAATTTACAACCAAAATATTCTGCCCTAATACTACTTCATTGCCTCATATAGTAACACAATGCCTCATAATACATTGTCCAGAAGCCAGAGAGAGTAAAAATGTAGACTGGCCAGGCAATGATGTTCTAGGTACACTGTAATCCAGACTTGGGTCTGATAACTTTTTTCTTTTTTTTTAAGAAATGGGGTCTTGCTATCTTGTCCACGCCAGACTTGAACTTCTGGGCTCAAGTGATCCCCCCATCTCAGCTTCCCAGGTAGCTGGGACTGCAGGTACATGCCAGTGAGCTCCTCATCTCTAACTTTTAAACTATGCCTAAAGCCACTAGCCTTTTTCTCATTGGTGGAGTGAAAAGTGATGCAGGAGACAGCAAGCAAGTATTCTTTTAGATCTGGCTCTGCCGCCTAACTAGTTATTTGGCCATAGGAACATCATTTGTCCACTTTGGGATTCACTTTCCCCATCTGTCAAGTGAAGGCACTGAACTTGGAAGACTCTCAAGTTCTCTTCCAGATGGAGAAACAGATTTATGGATCCGGATTCTGTAGAGGTCATAGTGTTTTTTCCCGTTTTTTTACAATTAGTTGCCTACATTTATAAATCAGAAAATTCTGTATAACATATGAATTTGGGATGGGCACGATGGCTCACGCCTGTAATCCCAGCACTTTGGGAAGCCAAGGAGGGCGGATCAGGAGTTCAAAACCAGCCTGGCCAACATGGTGAAACCCTGTCTCTACTAAAGATATAAAAATTAGCCACGTTTGGTGCCTGTAGTCCCAGCTACATGGGAGGCTGAGGCAGGAGAATCACTTGAACCCGGGAGGCGGAGTTTGCAGTGAGCTGAGATCACGCCACTGCACTCCCAGCCTGGGTGACAGAGTAAGACTCTGTCTCAAAATAATAATAATAAAAAAAAATTTCATATATATCATATATAATATATATTTCATAGATATCACAGATATATATATTTCACATGTATTTCATATATATCATATATTTATATATCATATATTTAATATATATCATATATTTTATATATATTTCATATGTGATATATATATTTCATATATGATATATTCATATATGATATATATTTCATATATATCATATATCAATCATATTTCATATGAAATATATATATCACATATATGAGATATATATCATATATATCATATATATCATATATTTCATATATATATGAATTTGGGGCTTCTTGAAAAATCGAAAATGCTGGCAATAGCAGCCCTACATTTCTGCATAGTTGTGATGGGCATAGCTGAGTAATGGGTTCCTCTTCAGACAGGGCATGTCCCTTTAGACAGTTTGCCACCATCCCCACCTCAAGTCAACTTCACTCACCCCTGTAGGCCTTTGAGTTTGTGGCCCTTTTTTAAGGATTAGAACTAGTACAATTTCATCAATGTTACAAGTGAGGTTTTTTCCCATCATAGCTCAGATGATGGAAGTCAGTGGCACTAACATATATTTAATTCATTACAAGCAGTAACCAAGAAGGGCACATGGAGCTTTGTAGGGATGCTCACAGGAGGATACCAGAGAGTGCTAGAGCTGCTTATGGTAATGTGACCTACAACTCAGAGCCTAATTGTGTCAGGTGAAGTGGCCTGGACAGCTTACTCTCTGTTCTCAGAGTTAACAAGCTCCCATCACATAACTTTCTTTGTGAATATTAAATAAGCCTACTCTGGAAAGCAAATGTCAAGTTGCCAGGGAGGAGAGGTTTGCACAGCAAGTGCAGAATGATTTGTGTGGCTTCTAGGCTTTGTAGTTAATCTTTTATTAACTGTCCTTATTTTCTTTTCAAAATTAACCTTATTATTCCTTTCAACTGGATCTAACTAAGAAAATGCTGCAAAGGGGGTATTTTTATTTTTGCTTTTAAATAATGTAGCAGGAACCCATGAAGCCAGCGCAACCCTTTAAAGATGGTGATTTCTCATGGTTATGAGGAAGATTCATTGGTTTGTGTGGGATAAAAACCAGTCAAATACCCCACGTTGTTTCTTTACTAAACTCCCTTATGCCTCCCTCACAATGCTGATTTTTCTAATTTTACAGAAAACTGAGGCTGAGTATATTCAAATGGTTTAAATGATGGGATCACTTTTTTTGTTTGTTTTTGAGACAGGGTCTTGCTCTGTCACCGAGGCTGGAGTGCAGTGGTGCGATCCCGGCTTACTGCAACCTCTGCCTCTTGGGCTCAACCGATCCTCCCACCTCAACCTTCCGAGTAGCAGGGACTACAGGCATGCGCCACCATCACGGAGCTAATTTTTGTATTTTTTGTGGAGATGGGGTCTTCCTATAGTGCACAGGCTGGTCTGGAACTCTTGGGCTCAAGTGATCCACCCGCCTCGGCCTCCCAAAGTATGGGGATCACAGGCATGAGCCACCGTGCCTGGCTGGGATCACATTCTAATAAATGTTAGAACAAAGGCTAGAACTTGTTCTGACTCCTATACCATTGTATTATATGGTTTGTCCTTGCTTTCCTTTAGGGAATTCCTAAATTTAAGGATATAGCAACTAAAAAGGGAAATGATTACTATAAAAGTAAGGATATTCCAGGGGTGCGGTGGCTCACACCTGTAATCCCAGAACTTTGGGAGACTGAGGCAGGCAGATCACTTGAGGTTAGGAGTTTGAGACAGCCTGTCCAACATGGTGAAACCCCATCTCTACTAAAAATACAAAAATTAGCTGGGTGTGGTGGTGTGCACCTGTAATCCCAGGTACTCAGGAGGCTGAAGTGGGAGAATTGTTTGAACCCGGGAGGTGGAGGTTGCAGTGAGTCAAGATTGCACCAACACCCTCCAGCCTGGGCAACAGAGCAAGAATCTGTCTCAAAAAAAAAAAAAAAAAAAAGTAAGGATAGTGGATACATCTGGAGTAGAGGGAGAAGGGTGTGGTCTAGTGGTCTAGAAGGGATATATAGGGGTTTTCTTGACTAGGGGGTGGTCATCTTTACCATGATAATGATCATGTGAACATAGTCTGCCTGGGGCTGTCCCAGTTTAAGCCTCAAACCAGGTTAAATTTTTTTTTTTTTTTTGACATGGAGTCTTGCTCTGTCACCAAGGCTGGACTGCAGTGACGCTACTTCGGCTCACTGCAACCTCTGCCTCCTGGATTCCAGCAATTCTCCTGCCTCTGCCTCCCAAGTAACTGAGATTACAAGCGCCCGCCACCACACCTAACTAATTTTGATATTTTTAATAGAGACATGGTTTTGCCATGCTGGCCAGACTGGTCTCGAACTCCTGACCTCAAGTAATCCACCTGCCTCGGCCTCCCAAAATGTTAGGATTATAGGCGTGAGCCACCATGCCCAGCCAGGTTAAATATTAATAGTAGCCTTTTTTTTTTATTTTCAAAGGGGTTCTGTTTTAGATCAATATATCAATATTACGTGGTCAGCTATTATACCGTACATTTATGTTTTATGCACTTTTATGTATTTGTTGTATGTCTAAAATGTTTTTTTTTTTTTTTTTTTTTTTTTGAGACGGAGTCTTGCTCTGTCGCCCGGGCTGGAGTGCAGTGGCCGGATCTCAGCTCACTGCAAGCTCCGCCTCCCGGATTCACGCCATTCTCCTGCCTCAGCCTCCCGAGTAGCTGGGACTACAGGCGCCCGCCACCTCGCCCGGCTATTTTTTTGTATTTTTAGTAGAGACGGGGTTTCACCATGTTAGCCAGGATGGTCTCGATCTCCTGACCTTGTGATCCGCCCGTCTCGGCCTCCCAAAGTGCTGGGATTACAGGCTTGAGCCACCGCGCCCAGCCTAAAATGTTTTTAAGTTAAAACAAATTAGTATCAGGAAGTCTGGCCTATGATGAGGAGTCCAGGCCAACCTGGGAAACCATGCAAGAGACCACAGCAGCAGTATCACCAATCCAGGTGTGGACTTCCTGAACAGAGGCTGTGATGCCCCACCTTGGTTTTCTTTTTTCTTTTCTTTTTTTGAGATGGAGTCTGGCTCTGTTGCCCAGGCTGGAGTG
>NW_016814655.1:4528410-4535938 GCF_001698545.2 Rhinopithecus bieti | reverse complement strand
AAAATGTTTTAAGTTAAAACAAATTAGTATCAGGAAGTCTGGCCTATGATGAGGAGTCCAGGCCAACCTGGGAAACCATGCAAGAGACCACAGCAGCAGTATCACCAATCCAGGTGTGGACTTCCTGAACAGAGGCTGTGATGCCCCACCTTGGTTTTCTTTTTTCTTTTCTTTTTTTGAGATGGAGTCTGGCTCTGTTGCCCAGGCTGGAGTGAAGTGGTGCAATCTCGGCTCACTGCAACCTCCACCTCCCACGTTCAAGAGATTCTCCTGCCTCCAGAGTAGCTGGGACTACAGGCACGTGCTGCCACGCCCGGGTAATTTTTATATTTTTAGTAGAGACGGGGTTTCACCATATTGGCCAGGATGGTCTAGATCTTTTGACCTCGTGATCCGCCCACCTTGGCCTCCCAAAGTGCCGGGATTACAGGCGTGAGCCAACGCGCCTGGACCCCACCTTGGTTTTCTTCTGGCTCCCGTGACGTGAGGTAATTATTTTTGTTTCTTTGTCTTACATATGGCTGGAGAAGTGGCATAGCTCTTAGTTCTAATTGTGAAAGTCAGTCCAAGATAATATATGAGAAAGTGCGTTGTAAACAGTTTAGGCTTTTTCTACTTTGAGTGGCAGGAGTTTCCTAAATTCCTAGATCGGCAGGACCTCAGCATCATTGCAGTGGTACCTGTCAGGTTAATCTTCCTGTAATACAGCCTTTCTACTTAAAAACTTTTTACTCTAACTCCTGGATACCTACAGAATGAAATCCAAAGTCCTAAACCTGGCATTCGACACACCACAAACTGACACCCAACCAACTTGCCAACACTATTCCTGCTGTTCCTCTTCATTGGCTATTGAACCACATTCAAACATGTGGTGTTCCAAAAATGCTGTTCCTTTTCCAACCTCACCTCACACTGTTCTCTCCAGTAGAATGCCTTCTTCTTTCTTATTTATTTATTTTGAGATGGAGTTTTGCTCTTTTGCCCAGGCTGGAGTGCAGTGGCATGATCTTGGCTCACTGCAACCTTCTGTCTTCCGGGATCGATTCTCCTGCCTCAGGCTCCCAAGTAGCTGGGATTACAGGCACCTGCCACCATGCCCGGCTAATTTTTGTATTTTTATTAGAGATGGGGTTTCACCATGTTGGCCAGGCTGGTCTCGAACTCCTGACCTCAAGTGACCTACCTGCCTCAGCCTCTCAAAGTGCTGGGATTGCAGGCATGAGCTACCATGCCTGGCTTCTTTCTTATCTTTCAATCTCTTTGGTGGGGACCGAATGTCCGTGTCTCCCCAAAATTCATACACTAAAGCTCACAAGGTGACTGTATTTGAAGATGGAACCTCTAAGGAAGTAAGGTTAACATAGGTCATCAGGGTGGGGCCCTGATCCGGTTGCCTAGTGTCCTTGTAAGAACAGACATCAGAGAGCTGGCTCTCTCTCCGTGCATATACAGAGGAAAGTCCACGTGAGGACAAAGTGGCTGTCTGCAAGCCAGGAAGAGAGGCTTCCCTGGAAACTCACCCTGTTGGACCTTGATCTGGAACTTTTAGCCTCCAGAACAGTAAGAAAATAAATTTCCATTGTATAGGCCAACCAGTCTGTTATGGTTTTTTTTTTTTTTTTTTTCAAAGACAGAGTCTCACTCTGTCACCCAAGCTGGAATGCAGCAGCAATATCTCAGCTCACTGCAATCTCTGCCCCCTGGGTTCTAGCAATTCTCCTGCCTCAGCCTCCTGAGTAGCTGGGACTACAGGCGCACACCACCATGCCCGGTTAATTTTTTGTATTTTAGTAGAGACTGGGTTTCACTGTGTTGCCCAGTCTGGTCACAAACTCCTGAGCTCAGGCAATCCACCTGCCTCGGCCTCCGAAAGTGCTAGGATTACAGGTGTGAGCCACCGTGCCTGGCCCTGTTATCATGCTGAGTGTCAACTTGATTGAAGGATGCAAAGTATTGATCCTGGGTGTGTCTGTGAGGGTGTTGCCAAAGGAGATTAACATTTGAGTCAGTGGACTGGCGAAGGCAGACCCACTCTTAATCTGGTGGCCACAATCTAATCAGTTGCCAGAGAATATAAAGCAGGCAGAAAAAATGTGAAAAGGTGAGACTGGCCTAGCCTCCCAGCCTACCTCTTTCTCCTGTGCTAGATGCTTCCTGCCCTCCAACACTGGACTCCAAGTTCTTCAATTTGGAGACTCAGATTGGCTCTCCTCGCTTCTCAAGCTTGCAGACAGCCTATTGTGGCACCTTGTGATTGTGTAAGTTAATACTTAATAAACTCCTTTATATGTATATATAAAGCCTATATATATAGCCTATATATATATAAAGTCTCTATATATAACCTTTATATATAAAAATATATACAAACTATATATATAGACATATAGATATTAGTTCTGTCCCTCTAGGGAACCCTGACTGACACACTGTCTATGGTATTTTGTTATGGCACCTGGCACTGCGAGCACACTAAGACACCCTTTTTGGAATAGCTCTGACATGGCATATACCTAAAACTTCTATTCCTCGAAATTCTTCAATCCTTCCACTTTATTTTACTTCTTTTTAAGACATTTGATGTTCTATCTTGTATTATGTAGTTATTTATGTACACATTTGCTAACTTCCTTGCTAGTAAGTTTTTGGGGTAACCCCTGATTCCATATTGCAGCTCTGCAATGCCTAGTACATGGTTTGGAAGTTATTAAATATACAATATATATTAGTTGATAAATTTATAAATAAAAGGGGAAAAATAAATGAGGTGGGCAAACACAAAGTTTTTATTTAAAATTTAAAGAGGACACAGAAAATTGAGGCAACGTATTAATAAATGGGAACAAATAAGTTAAATCTTCAGTTTAGTGATATTTAAAATAAATAGGTTCCTGCCAGCAGAGATGTTAAAATATAAAAAAGATAGGTATCTCAGAGGAACTAAAAATAGGGGTGGTTTGGTTTTGTGTTTTTTTTCCCGACTGACATGTTGTTTTGTCTTTGGATGGGGGATTTGACTTATTGGAGTCGAATTTTAGCCCTACTTCAGAGGCTGTGGAGAAAAGACCACGGGAAGGAGCTCAGCTGGTATGGGAAAGCTGATATTTTATGACTAGAGTAATAAATGGAAGCTCTGGTGTCAGCGCCATGCAGGTCTGAGTCTTATGGGAGGACTTAGAATTGGACATTCAGGACCTATTTGTTTTCCTGACATCTTATTCCTAATTACCATCCTCCTGTCAGAGTCTTCTTTATTTCCCACCTGTTTCTCACTCCCCAAATGTAGTTTTAAATTAGTTTTTTGAATAGGTAATATTCATATGGTTCAACATTTTAAAAATATGGAAGTGAACTGTTTCCCTAAAAGCATGACCTGGGTTGAGTGTTTTAGTCACAGTGATAAAGATAACCAATCTCAGAGCCTTGCTTACACCCTTGTCCACAGCAGAGCCTCCAGCTGGAAGAACCAGGCATAAAGAACATTCTAGAAGATTCTAGAAAATCCCACAGTGGCAGGGCTTGGCAGTCAGAGAGCAGGGGTGCTGGGGTAGGGCAAACAGTGGACTTTTAGCAGCAGAGCTGTTCTCTGAGTAGCCCAGAAGAGTCAAGGGAGCAGTGGAGAAACGGAGGGGGTGACAGCTCAGAGCACAGAAGACCTCCCATGTGGGCACCTGACAGCCCCATTCCCAGGAACAGCGGCACCCAAGGACCATGGGGGGCTCTTCTCAAAGAAGATGCTTTTCCCACAACTCCATCGAAAAGCCACATTTTTCTCTTCTTCTACCTAGTAACAATGTTCAGAAAATATTTAGAAAAAGGAGGAAAACGGGAAAGCCCTAAATAAGAGGCCTGAAAACTCCTCTTGAGATGGTAAATGGTGTTGCAGATTTTATTTTACTTTTTTTTTTTTTTTTTAACTGTTGTGAAAAAAAACCTTAGCTAAAAGAGTTCTATGTATTTGAGCAAGTGGATAGTGTTGCTTCAGAGAAATCCCTCTCAGGGTAAACAGATTTGATACAGATTTGACTCTGTGGAAAGTGTGGTTAACTCCAGCATTTTCCTAGTTCCTGTGTTTCCTCAGATCTTGTGGGGTTGTTTGTTTGTTTCAGACAGAGTCTCACTGTCACCCAGGCTGGAGTGCAGTGGTGCTATCTCGGCTCACTGCAATCTCCGCCTCCCAAGTTCAAGTGATTCTCCTGCCTCAGCCTCCCGAGTAGCTGGGATTACAGGCGCCTACCACCACACCTGGCTAATTTTAGTATTTTTAATAGAGATGGGTTTTCACCATGTTGGCCAGACTGTTCTTGAACTCCTGACCTCTGGTGATCTGCCTGCCTCAGCTTCCCAAAGTGCTGGGATTACAGGTGTGAACCATCATGCCCAACCTTTTTTTTTTTTTTTTTGAGATAGGGTCTCACTCTGTCACCCAGGCTGGAGTACAGCGGCACGATCATGGCTCACTGTAGCCTTGAACACCTGGGCTCAAGTGATCCTCCCACTTCAGCCTCCTGAGTAGTTGGGACTACAGGAACATGCCACCATGCGCAGCTAATATTTTATTTTTGGTAGACAGTGTCATACTATGTTGCCCAGACTGGTCTTGAACTCCTGGGCTCAAATTATCCTCCTGCCTTGGCCTCCTAAAGTCGTGGGATTACAGGCATGAGCCACCATGGCCAGCCAAGATCTTGTGTTTTGGTGTGATTAAAATGTCGTTGTTGGAGCCTGATGCATTAGCTTGTGCCTATAGCTTCAGCTACTCAGGAGGCTGAGGAAGGAAGATTGCTTGAGTTTGAGCCCAAGAGTTTGAGGCTGCAGTGAGCTATGACTGTGCCACTGCACTCCAGCCTGGGCAACAGAGTGAGACCCTGTTCCCTAAAAAGAAAAAAGAAATGATACCGTTGAAGCAATAAATACGAATACTTTGTATAAGTAGGCAATTTTTGGAAAAAAGAAAAGCTTCTCTATAAAATCAGCTTTATGTTGAGCAACAAAATGTGTAGAATGACATTTAGTGTTTTACTTGCCATCTTTAAGAAAATCAAACTCATCAAACTTTAAAAGAGTTTTGGGTCTGGTTGCAATGCCTTCCAAATCCCTGAACCTGGAGACTTAGGAGCTTATCTTTTGCAGGTGAGAAAATTGAAGTCACCCTTCCCTTTTAGTATCTAGTAAAGGATTCTGGAAAGGGAGGGTTAGTTAGGGAAGGTATGTGGTTCTGGCTTTATCTAAATGACTTGCCCAAGGTCAGACCATCAGAACTTAAATAGGATTGGGCAGCAGCAGCAACCATTTAGCAATCTTGGGCCTTTTGTCCCCCTTTATGGAGGTGAAATATCATAATTCAAGAGTCTCATTTTGTTTTCTTCCAGATTTCAGAAGAGATCCCTAGAGGCAGGTGTTGACTGTGCCCTCCATTTAAACAAATAGATGAGCTGGGAAGTCCCTGGAAGTCACTATAAGCCTGCTCTATAGCAGGTCCTCACTAAAGAGAGGGTAACGGCTGGGCACGGTGGCTCACACCTGTAATCCCAGCACTTTAGGAAGCTGAGGCAGGTGGATCACCTGAGGTTAGGAGTTCGAGACCAGCCTGCCCAACATGGCAAAACCCCGTCTCTAATAAAAAAATACAAAAAATTAGCCAGGTGTGGTGGCAGGCGCCTGTAATCCCAGCTACTTGGGAGGCTGAGGCAGGAGAATTGCTTGAACCTGGGAGGCAGGGGTTGCAGTGAGCCGAGATCATGCCACTGCACTGCACTGTAGCCTGGGCGACAAGAGCGAAACTCTGTCTCAAAAAAAAAAAAAAAAAAAAAAAAAAAAAAGAGAGAAACTCCTGAAGCCAAAAAGCCTTCAAACTTGAAGGAAGATCCCTCTTGCTAAGGAACAATTACTTGGCTTAGGCATCTAGATTGCTCTGTGTGTTTTGAGTATACATGAAGAGTATAACCCCCCACCAACCACCCAGGATCATTCAGCAACCCTCTGTGTGAATTTGAGTTTTTTTTTTTTTTAATATTGTAAGTTGTCTGGGTGTCCTTTTCTGACCTTTTCTTCTATGAAGTCCTGAATTTCTAACTTGCTTCGAAATTGCTGAATGTCACATTTTCCTGTTGTAGCTTTCTCTGAAATGCACAGGAAATGTCTGTAGGGTTGGCAAGCTCCTCCTCCCCCCACTTCACTCCTATTCCACACGTGTACTTTCAGCATTTGAGAGCCTGTCTTCTCTCTTAGCTCCCTTAAAAACATTTGTAATATTTCCACTTTTTATGAAGTCAAAATGGTTTCATTTTCAATCCACTAAGTTAGAAGGATCATGTCTGTCCTTAACCTTTGCCAAATATTTTTAAAAATCATTTTTTTCCTTCGAAACTTCCATAATGCCATTCTTATAAATGCATGCCAAGCCTGTAGGTGGTTTTCTTCATCTGAACTTACTGTTCAAATATAGCAGTATGCCGGGCGCGGTGGCTCAAGCCTGTAATCCCAGCACTTTGGGAGGCCGAGACGGGCGGATCACAAGGTCAGGAGATCGAGACCATCCTGGCTAACACGGTGAAACCCCATCTCTACTAAAAAAAAAAAAAAAATACAAAACTAGCCGGGCGAGGTGGCGGGTGCCTGTAGTCCCAGCTACTCGGGAGGCTGAGGCAGGAGAATGGCGTGAACCCGGGAGGCGGAGCTTGCAGTGAGCTGAGATCTGGCCACTTCACTCCAGTCCGGGTGACAGAGCAAGACTCCGCCTCAAAAAAAAAAAAAAAAAAAAAAAAAAAAAAAAAAAAATCAAATATAGCAGTATGAGACTTGGGGTAGGGGAAGCAGCATCATAAATGGATGGGCTGGAAACTAGATTCAGGACATTGTTTAAAATAATCAGAATGAATACTTTCACTTATTTAACCTTCTACATATATTGTTTTGAATATCTATCATTGGCCGGGCACGGTGGCTCATACATGTAATCCCAGCACTTTGGGAAGCAAAGGAAGGAGGATCTCTTGAGGCAAGAAGTTTGAGACCAGCCTGGGAACATGGCAAAACCCTGTCTCTACTAAAAATTAAAAGAAAATTAGGCAGATGTGGTGGCGTGTGCTGGTAGTCCCAGCTACTTGGGAGGCTGAGCCCAGGAAGTGGAGACTGCAGTGAGCCATGACTGTGCCACTGTACTCCAGCCTGGATGACAGAGTGAGACCTTGTTTTGTGTTTTTTTTAAAAAGAATAAAGAATATCTAGGGCCAGGCATGGTGGCTCACGCCTGTAATCCTAGCACTTTGGGAGGCCCAAGTGGGTGGATCACCTGAGGCCAGGAGTTTGAGACCAGCCTAGCCAACATATAGTGAAACCCCGTCTCTACTGAAAATACAAAAATTAGCTGGGCATAGTGGTGCATGCCTGTAGTCCTAGCTACTAGAGAAGCTGAGGCAAGAGAGAATCCCTTGAACCTAGGAGGCGGAGGTTGCAGTGAACTGAGATCGTGCCACTGCACTCCAGCCTGGGTGACAGAGTGAGACTCTGTCTCTCAAAAAAA
>NW_016814655.1:4507634-4528103 GCF_001698545.2 Rhinopithecus bieti | reverse complement strand
AAATATATATATATATATATAAATATAATACATATGTATATATGTATGTGATATATCTATATCTATATATCTACTATTCTAGGCCCTTGTGATACAGCAGTGAACAAACAGACACACTTTCTGCCCTCAGGGAGCTTAAGTTCTAGTGGAAGGAGACAGATAACAAACCAAATCAATAATTTACATAGTGTATTAGAAAGCGATCTTTGCTTTGAAGAAAAATAAAGTAGATGCGGCATAGAGGGAGTGTTTTCCACAAGTTTAAAATCAGATGGTTTTGAGCAAAGCACTAAAGGAGGTGAAAAGGCTATGCTGACATCTGGGGAAGAGAGCCCCAAGCCCAGGAAACAAACAGCAAGTGCAAAGGCTCGCAGGGGAAAATCCCTGGAGTGATGGAGAAACAGCTTGGAGAGAAATTAATTTGGCTTATTATCTGTCTCCTTCCACTAGGAGAACAGCAGGTGATGAGGTCTGAGAAGTAATGGGAGGTAGCAGACCTTTGAGCCTACTAGGATGATGTAGGTACTTTGGCTTTTTCTAGGATGAGATGAGAAGCCAGTGGAGGTGTTTCAGCCAAGGGAGATATAGAATCTCATGGACAAGATCACTTGCTGCTGGGTTAAGAAGGGAAAGGAGCAGGTGTCGAAGAGGGAAGATCAGTTAGGAGGCCACTGCAATCATTTCAGAAATAACTCACACCAGAAATTAATCAGAGATGTTTGACGCATTTATAGAAGCGGGGGCGAGGGGCGAATGTGCTTGTAGAATACAAAAGAGGTAGAGAAACATCAAACATTTTTAATGTTTTAAGTTTCAAGGAAAAGATCAATTTGACAGCTACTTTGCTACCTCGTCACCTCCAGGTGACGTTGGGAGTACTGGGGAGCTAGGTTTCCAGAACTTTTTGCTCTTCTATGACCCTAGCAGAGTTTGGCCAGTGTGATTAAGAACGAGCCTCTGAAAAAGAACGAGCCTCTGTGGGTCGGTTTAGGATGGGATGCTTGCCGCCCTCCCATTTCCTTAACTTGCCTGGGTTCCTGTTGGGAATACATATTCGGGGCCCTTCCCACTCTGTAAATATGAGAAAGGGTCTAGGAAGTATATACTTTTAGTGATAATATGTAGGGGTTCTATGACTAGCAAATTTGGGGAACTGTCCCTCTGACCGCCCCATCCGTAACTTTCTGTACACCTTTTGGGATATGCCGCGGACCTGGAAAGCGTTGCAGGGCGCTCGTGCGGCCCGCAGGTGGCGCCATGTGATCGCGAGCCGCAGACAGCGAGTCCCCTAGGAGTCTTGAGGCGCGAGGACTGCTGGTCTGCAGCTGTGCCTGGGCCACCGACGCCGCTTACCCCAGCGGAGCGCCGCGCACGTAGAGTTGGGGACAGCGGCCGGTGCCCCGGCTTTTTAGGCTGTGTGCATCCCAAGCCGCCTCTAGTTGTCTTCTCGGGCCTCCGGGGCAGGAGGGCGCTGCGGCTTTCTGCCTACGAACTGACAACTGCAGAGCCAGCAAGCCAGTGCATCGGGAACCTGCCGCCTTGCGCCGCAGGGCTTTATCCAAACCCGACCGGTCCAGGCTCCCGGATCTATTACAGGGTCCCCCGGGGAGCGCGGGCCCCGGGGACGGCTCCTTCCCATTGGCAGCAGGACGGAGGCCACGCCCCTTTCCTACAACTCTCATCTTTGACTGGCTCTCGAGTCCCAGCTGGCCACGCCCCCTCCCCTCGCACATACACAAGAGTCACGCGCCTTTCAGTTGGAAACTTGGCGTGCAGAGGGGGACGGTGGCTCTCATCGCCCCACCCATTTACCTTGCCATTGGTTCGCGGAACGGCACACGGTCACGCCCCCATTCCAGCCCCCTGGCTGGGAGGGCGGGCGCCCGCTTGTGATTGGCCGGTGGGCCTGCCTCTCGCGGGAGCAGCCGGTGCTCCTCTCCCTCCCTCTGTCCCCTCCCGCGAGCCTCGGGGTTCCTCAGCTGGCCGAGGTCGAGTCAGTGTCAGTCAGGGAGGCGAACTGCTGAGCACTGGCCGCGGACGCTCAGTTGCAGTCTCGCCCAGGGGCAGGTACCTGCGCTCGCGCCGCCGGGTGGAAAGGATGAAGCCGCAGCTGGAGCAGCCACCCTATGATTGGCTGTGGCGCTTGTGAACCCAAAGTAAAGATGGCGGGCGGGCAGGCAGCCGCCGCACTGCCCACTTGGAAGATGGCGGCGCGCCGCAGCCTCAGCGCCCGCGGCCGGGGGGTCCTGCAGGCGGCTGCGGTGCGGCTGCTGCCGCTGCTCCTGCTGAGCTGCTGCTGCGGCGCGGGCGGCTGCGCAGCGGTGGGCGAGAACGAGGAGACGGTGATCATCGGGCTGCGGCTGGAGGACACGAACGACGTGTCGTTCATGGAAGGGGGGGCGCTGCGGGTGAGCGAACGGACCCGGGTCAAGCTGCGGGTGTACGGGCAGAACATCAACAACGAGACGTGGTCCCGCATCGCCTTCACCGAACACGAGCGGCGGCGCCACAGCCCGGGGGAGCGCGGGCTGGGGGGCCCCGCGCCGCCGGAGCCGGACAGCGGCCCCCAGCGCTGCGGCATCCGCACCTCAGACATCATCATCTTGCCCCACATCATTCTCAACCGCCGCACCTCGGGCATCATCGAGATCGAGATCAAACCGCTACGCAAGATGGAGAAGAGCAAGTCCTATTACCTGTGCACGTCGCTCTCCACGCCCGCCCTGGGTGCCGGCGGCTCGGGATCTGCGGGTGGCGCCGTCGGGGGCAAGGGCGGCTCTGGGGTGGCCGGGCTCCCGCCGCCCCCGTGGGCCGAGACCACCTGGATTTACCACGACGGCGAGGACACCAAGATGATCGTAGGCGAAGAGAAGAAGTTCCTGCTGCCCTTCTGGCTGCAGGTGATCTTCATTTCGCTGCTGCTGTGCCTGTCGGGCATGTTCAGTGGCCTCAACCTGGGGCTCATGGCCCTGGACCCGATGGAGCTGCGCATCGTGCAGAACTGCGGCACGGAGAAGGAGAAGAATTACGCCAAGCGCATCGAGCCGGTGCGCAGGCAGGGCAACTACCTGCTGTGCTCACTGCTGCTGGGCAACGTGCTGGTCAACACCACGCTCACCATCCTGCTCGACGACATCGCCGGCTCTGGCCTCGTGGCCGTGGTGGTCTCCACCATCGGCATCGTCATCTTCGGGGAGATTGTGCCCCAGGCCATCTGCTCCCGCCACGGCCTGGCTGTGGGGGCCAACACCATCTTCCTCACCAAGTTTTTCATGATGATGACCTTCCCCGCTTCCTACCCGGTCAGCAAGCTGCTGGACTGCGTCCTAGGCCAGGAGATAGGCACCGTCTATAACCGGGAAAAACTGCTGGAGATGCTCCGGGTCACCGACCCCTACAACGACCTCGTTAAGGAGGAACTGAACATCATCCAAGGGGCGCTGGAGCTCCGCACCAAGACGGTGGAGGACGTGATGACCCCACTCCGAGACTGCTTCATGATCACTGGCGAAGCCATCCTGGACTTCAACACCATGTCTGAGATCATGGAGAGCGGCTACACCCGCATTCCAGTGTTTGAGGGGGAGCGCTCCAATATCGTGGACCTGCTGTTTGTCAAAGACTTGGCCTTCGTGGATCCAGATGACTGTACTCCCCTGAAAACCATCACCAAATTTTATAACCACCCCTTGCACTTTGTTTTCAATGACACCAAGTTGGACGCTATGCTGGAAGAATTTAAGAAAGGTGGGAAATTTTGGTCTCTTTCATTGGCTTGCTCTTTCTGTCTTCATCCTCTTCCCTACTTGAGCCCTCTACCCTCAGACCAACCCCCCAAGGCGAGTTGACCGGGATTTCTCCTTCTCTCTCTTAATTGCAAAGTTGAAAGGGTGGCGTGGATTTGGGGATGGATTGAACTAGTAAGTGCTACTAGGTTATTTTAAAGCACAAGACTGCCGTCACTTACTTTTACCGTTATCAAAAAGTAGGCTGTGTAATTTCTGTGCATGACACTTTTTTTTTTTTTTTTTTTGGTTCCGTGTGTGGGGCCTCTGTGCTTGAGGGGTCTGCCGCCTTCATTGTCTGGGTTCTCAGTGGTTAGGTGAAGGTAGGGGCTGGCTGATGCCATGCCATTTGGTTGACTTTAATCACAGGCATTTGGAAAACATGTAAATAGCTTTTGTAAACCCAGTGCAGTCATTTTCCTTCTCCTTACATCCACACTGGCCTTTCAAAGATCGAAGTACATTTTCTATATCTTCTGTTCCTGCTTGCCTGGCAACTTACGGGGAAGATTGAGGTCTGCCTTTGAGGGTAAGGGTTGGGGTAAACTAAGTATCGCCAAAAAAATCACCCATTTTGGATGTGACTTCTCTTAGCTAGAAAAGTGTTGTTGTTGTTGTTTTAAATTAAAATTATTAATATGTAACTTGGAAAGACTAGCCGTTAGCCAGCCTTTTGTGAAGAGGCTGTATGTCCCATAGCCTTCTTCACTATTTGTTTACCTTTATCTGACAACAGTTACAGTTGCCCAAACCAAGTGTGATTTTGGCAGAAAGCTTGAACCTTTAACAGTGGGATCAATCCCTCTATTGGGGCTTATTTATTTCTTGACTCTTTCAGTTTAAAGTGTTCTTTTTTTCCACCTTGGTCATCCGATACATTAAATTGAAGTATGTCTCCGTCAACTCTCACTGTTCCAAGGTGAGAAATTATACAGCACATCATTTCTTGCATTGTGTTATTTGTTCGTTTGACCATATAATGAACAGGTAAATAGCAACTCGTACTATTATTGAAGTTCTGAATGTTTCCAGTGAAATGTTTCCACTATTTCAAATAGTGTTATTTGAAAACCAAGGGATGCTGAGTTTTTGAATTATTATGATGCTAGTGCATGTGCGGGTATTGAAATGTGTATGTAATCTTTCGTGACCTGATAGTCCTCAAAACCAAGTTTTCCTTCTTCAAATAGAATTTTGATCACTGGTAGTAGTCTCTCCTCTGAGAGAGGAGAAGGTGATATGTACCTAGTGACAGCTCACTGGATATGATGATCTGAACATACTCAAAGAGCATATGGTTGTCCTAATTCCATTTTTCTGGTTGAATGATGTCCTCTTTAGAACAGGATCTCATTGTAGTAATTTTTTTTTTTGAGACGGAGTCTCCTTCTGTCGCCCAGGCTGGAATGCGGTGGCACGATCTCCACTGACTGCAAGCTCCGCCTCCTGGGTTCACGCCATTCTCCTGCCTCAGCCTCCCGAGTAGCTGAGACTACAGGCGCCTACCACCATGCCTGGCTAATTTTTTATATTTTTAGTAGAGACGGGGTTTCACCATGTTAGCCAGGATGGTCTCGATCTCCTGACCTCGTGATCCGCCTGCCTCGGTCTCCCAAAGTGCTGTGATTACAGGCGTGAGCCACCGCGCCCGGCCACATTGCAGTAATTTTTATATAAAGGAATAGAGCAGAATGTGTTTTGAAGATTGGTAAATTTGCATTTAAAAGCAGGAGGTTCTTCTGGTTTCTTAAATAGTAAGTAAAAAGAAAATGTCCAGTATCTCTAGGTGACACAGCTTCTTTTGGGGGTGTCATTCTTTCACCACTAAGTTGTTAATTAGAGCATCTAACTTCTTTCATTTTGCAGTAATATCTGTAACACAGAAAGATATGTTGGAATGTTTGGAAATGCCCCTAAAAGTCTTTCTATTGCTAAATTTCCCAATATTGATACAGGTGAGCTATTGCATGAGTTTTTTATTACTTAGAATTTTGCACGTTTACTCATGAATTGATGACACTAGTTTGTACTCCTTGCGGAAGTCTTTTCTTCACTTCTGTATCTTTTTACCTTGAGAATTTCGTTTTTCACCTCACCGCTCCTTAATCCTGCCCCTACTCAAAATTTCAAAATTTGTATTATTTTGAAATTTGTGCTTGATTGACCTTGAACAATTTTTCTTGATGGATTTATTTTCATGAGGAGCTCTTTTTCCTTCAGAATTACCACAGTATTTTTTTGAAATGTATTCTTTAAATGTTGGAATTACTAATATTTCCCCATGAATTCTAGAAAAATAATAATGTACAAGATTTTCTTTTTTTCTTTAATCAGAATGATGTATTTGGTTAAGAAGATAGTCCAAGTTAAAGGCATACATTCAAGCTAGTGGCACATTCGGAAGAGCAGGCAAAGATAGTTGGTTGCAAATGGGAAATTTAAGCCATGATCTTAAAAGGACAGAATAGATATTTGTTACTTAAACTATGGGAATAATTGATTTTTTTCACCTTCCCTTTCTTGGATTTTGTTTTTAAATTAGTTTGGTTACTTTAACCTTACTGTCAGTTATATTGGTTCTTCTTTTATGTCTGAGTTAAAACATTTTACCTGATTTTCGTGTCTTCATTTTCCAAATCAATTATGACATAATGTTAACAATCAATCTTCTATTGTTTTTCTCTACTGAATAATGGTGTGTTGAATGGTTTGAAGACTTTTTCTTCCTCTACCTCTCTCCTAAATTCCTCATTTACAAACAAAAAAACAAAAAAACAAAACACCCCCCACAATACCAACTGTACCTNAAAAAAAAAAAAAAAGAAACAAAATTGTCCTTCCTAATTAAGAAGTTCTATATTGAAGACTTTCCTGTATATAGTTGTACAGAATTAGTCTGAGTTATTCTTTATTAGGGAGGAGGACACAGAATGTTCTGTAATGTGGGAAGAAAAGCCACATTTATATTAGTATATGTGAATGTCTTCTTTCTTCTTCCTTTTTTTTTCCCCCCAAGAGACAAGATCTCACTATGTTGCCCAGGCTGGATTCGAACTGTGATTGTCTTTTTTTCTCTGGCTACCAGGAAACTCTTGGTTTTATTTGAGATAGTAATTGTGCTAATTTTACAGTCTGCTCATGATGATGGTGATGATTACTACTTACCTGTGTATTCTGTGCCAGTTATAGAGGCTAGGGCTTTATGTGAATCACCTTGTTTAAATCTCACAATGGCTGAATGAAGTATTATCTCCATTTTACAAATGAGGAAATTGACTCGGGTGAAATGATTTGTTCAAGGTTGCACAGTAATTTGTGCCTTGGGGTTTTAACTTAGGTCTTTGTGACACCAGAACCTGCTCTCTTAACCTCTCTGTTATGCTGCTCTCCTTGATCCTGGTTTGACATTTCTGTTTTACTGAGTGTGAGGTTTAGTCTTTTGTCTCAACACTGCCTCAGAGCCTGTTGGGCAATAGAAAAAAAAAATGTGTTTAAACATATATATGACTTTAAACCCAGTGCTTCTGTGGTGTTGTGCATAACAACTGGTGTCCCCTTTTTTGCCATTAAAACAAATCAGTTTTTTGGCCTGTGTGATCCTAAGTCTAAAGAATTGTGTTGACAGCATTTGCATATCAAGCATCAAGATTCATTTTGGAAATGTTTTGTACTAACATTGTGGTATACTAATGTGCTTCTTCCATGGGCTGCTCTACAGCTGTTTTTCCCATGGCTAAATTATGTAATATGTTTCACTGTTGGTTTCTTATCTGTTTCTGTTGCAAGGGTCACATAGTAATTGGTCAAACTCAGTTTTGTGTTTTAATCTTGGTTTTATTTACATTTTGAATCTATCTGTATAACTGGTTGCTAATGAGCATCCATTACATAACTCTGCTTTCTGTATTCCATGCAAGGAGCCTTTCTCTTTTTTTGTGTATGTTAGTTTTATAGTTACTTACAAATCTAAATAAGAGAATAAATTCAGTAAATACCACTAGAGGATTATGAGAATTTTAGAAAAACTAGAGCAATGTAGTATAGGGGAAGGAAAAGCAAAATGAAGGCTGCCACCTTTGTGTGTGAAAAGCATGTTAGAGGCTCTCCATTCACCTGACAAAACCATCCTCACAAAAGATTGGGCCACCCAGTTGTCTATGCTGAGGTGCATTTGAAGAATTCGTAACCGGTTACTGTTTCCTTATTTTTCTCTTAGCTTTATAACAGTTGCATTCCAGTATTGCACAGAGCATGCTATTTACAGCTGCTAGGGACTTAGCCAGCCTCTTTTCTAGCTTTTTCTTAGGAGCAGGTGGGATTACCAGATAATGTTCTTCAAGAAAAGAATGTACTGTATAGTTTTCACCTAAGATATTAGGTAATTTCTTTCTATAACTCAGCAAGTCTCTCCATATTAATATACTGAGAGCTTAATATTAAATACATTTTTTTCACCAAATTAAGTGTTGTATTTGCCTTGAATCTAGGAAGATTTTTTTTTTTAAATTTATAAGTATTTGTTAGGGTCTTGCTATGTTGCCCAGGCTGGTCTTGAACTCCTGGCCTCAAGCAATCCTCCCATCTCAGCCTCCCAGAGTGCTGGGATTACAGGTGCATGCCACCATGCCTGGCCAGAAGATGTTTTTAATTAGTGTTTAAAGGTATGAATGGTGTCACAGGGAGTGGATATATTTGTTTTCGTGATCTTGTACGTTTATTTTTGTGCAGTAACATACATTAAATGAATGTAATTTTGTGTGTTTTTAGAACATCATTATGAAATAGCCAGATAGTACAGAATTAGAGCTGGAAGGCAGGCAACTTGAGGATTATCTAGTCCAGTGTTTGTCAGATTTACCTGATGATAAGATTTACTTGGGGCCGGGTGCGGTAGCTCACGCCTGTAATCCAGGCACTTTGGGAGGCTGAGGCAGGCAGATCACCTGAGGTTGGGAGTTTGAGACCAGCTTGACCAACATGGAGAGACCCTGTCTCTACTAAAAATACAAAATTAACCGGGCATGGTGGTACATGCCTATAATTCCAGCTACTCGGGAGGCTGAGGCAGGAGAATTGCTTGAACCCGGGAGGCAGAGGCTGCGGTGAACTGAGCCATTGCACCATTGCACTCCAGCCTGGGCAACAAGAGCGAAACTCTGTCTCAAAAGAAAAAAAAAATGATTTACTTGGGTTACTTAATAAGAGTAAGGTCTTAGGCTTCACCCAGAGACCTCCTGAATTGGGAAAGGGCTTTTGGAATCCATGTCATTTACAGTTTCCCTGGTGTACTTCTTATGGTTAGGTGGGTTTAGGAGAAACTGGTTAGTCAGCCCCTTGATTAAGGAAGGAAAACCCTGGGAAAGAGAAAAGACAAAGTAAATGACCTATTTAGGGCCACCTACCTAGCTAGTAGCATCAACTGAACTAGAACCCTTATCCCTGACTTCTAGATTCGAGTTCTTACTGCTTCAGCAGGCTGGTCTTCTGGTCCCAAGTTATTCAGAGATGAAGGTAGCAGCAACATTGAAAAAGCAAATAGTCAGTGTTACTATTGGTTTTTATTTGCCTTGTGATTTTCCTGTCAATATTTTAGATACCCTGGGTTCAAGCAATTTTTGACAAGCGTTTTATTATATAGAAAATAAGTCCAAGTGTTTGAGTTCATTTTTATTAAATTTTGTTTCATTTTTATCTTAGTTTAAGTTTTTTACTTTGTTGTAGTTAGACTAGGAGGGTATTTTAGGAAATGAGTGTTGATATCTAGATTATTTGAAGCTTCAGGTAATTAAATAGAAGATATTTTATTTGATCTAGCTTATTTTGGATATCCCTTAATGATTTATTTTCTCATTGATTGTTTCTTCTATGGGAGTAATGATGATTGGATTTGGTTAGGACTGTGGGGGTGAAGCTTCCTCGACTTTTCATTTCTGTTCACAGTACATACAGATCTGTAAAATTTCCATGGAAATGTTCATCAAAGCATTTTTTTTTTTTTTTTTGAGACAGAGTCTCGCTCTGTCGCCCAGGCTGGAGTGCAGTGGCCGGATCTCAGCTCACTGCAAGCTCCGCCTCCCGGGTTTACGCCATTCTCCTGCCTCAGCCTCCCGAGTAGCTGGGACTACAGGCGCCCGCCACCTTGCCCGGCTAGTTTTTTGTACTTTTTTTTAGTAGAGACGGGGTTTCACCGTGTTAGCCAGGATGGTCTCGATCTCCTGACCTCGTGATCCGCCCGTCTCGGCCTCCCAAAGTGCTGGGATTACAGGCTTGAGCCACCGCGCCCGGCCTCATCAAAGCATTTGAAGCCCATGTCGTATTCGTGCATCTGTGTACCCTCTGTGCCACACCCCTCCCAAGTTTTCACAAATAATATAAGTGAAATTCTCACAGAGAATCATGCTGATTTGTAGAAGTTATTGCATTACTAGGATTACCAAAGTCTGAGCATAGACATTTAGGTGAGGAGAGACCATAGTTAAATACCAGCTCTGACTAAGTAGGAGCTAGATGAAGCAGGAAAGGACCTTGTCTGCGTTTTCTCTTGGTTTTTATGGGCATTATACATTGTCTTTCCCGAAGCATTCTTAACTATTGTGAGGGGCTGGTTAATTTTAATTATTGGCAAATCTAAACACAATTTAAAATATCATCAACCAGGAAAACCCACAAAACAGACTGAACTGTTCTGTGGGTTTTCCTGCTTTTACTTATTTATTTATTTTCGAAATAGGGTCTTGCCCTGTCACCCAGGCTGGAATGCGGTGGTGCTGGCATAGCTCACTGCAGCCTCGACCTCCCAGGTTCAAGTGGTCCTCCCATCTCAGCCTCTAGAGTACCGGGGACCACAGGCGCATGCCACCACACCCAGCTAATTTTTGTATTTTTTTTTTTTTTTTTTGAGATTGAGTCTCGCACTGTTGCCCAGGTTGGAGTGCAGTGGCACGATCTCGGCTCACTGCAAGCTCCACCTCCTGGGTTCACACCATTCTCCTGCCTCCGCCTCCCAAGTAGCTGGGACTACAGGCACCTGCTGCCACGCCTGGCTAATTTTCTTTGTATTTTTAGTAGAGACAAGGTCATGCCATGTTGCCCAGGCTGATCTTAAACTTCTGGGCTCAAGTGATCTGCCTGCCTCGGCCTCCTGAAGTGCTGGGACTACAAGCGTGAGATACCATGCCTGGCCCCTGCTTTTATTTTAAATGTAAAATTTTATGTTTACAAGTGTGAGCCGCCACACCCAGCCTTACATAAACTTTTAAGAGCAAACCTGTGGAGTGTAATTAGATGCATAGTTACTTATAAAGTGGTATATATTTTTCAAATGAGCCCTTTTCTCTAAATATATATATATGTATCTGTATGTTATTGATAGTAAACTTCCAATTCATTAAGATTTGCTTGACATATACAGAGTACTATTAAACTCGAACACGTGGAAGTGGATCACTAGGATTGAATACAGTTTTTTAAAGTATTGTCTTTTCATCTTTTTTTTTCCTCAGAACACACAAACAAGAAACCCCAAATCATACCAACACTGAAAAGAAGAGACAATAAGAAGCATTATTTCTTTCAACATCACAGACATTGGCAACTCCAGGATATCTATATAGAGGGATAAAAAGGGGTGGCAGTTGGCTGGGCGTGGTGGCTCATGCGTATAATCCCGGCACTTTGGGAGGCCCAGGCAGGCGAATCACTTGAGGTCAGGAGTTCGACACCAGCCTGGTCACCATGGCGAAACCCTGTCTCTACTAAAAATACAGAAAAATTAGCTGTGCGTGGTGGTGGGTGCTTGAATTCCTAGCTACTTGGGAGACTGAGGCAGGAGAATCACTTGAACTTGGGTGGCAGAGGTTGCAGTGAGCTGAGATTGCGTCACTGCACTCCAGTCTGGACAACAGAGTGAGACTCTGTCTCAAAAAAAAAAAAAGGAGGGGGCAGTGGCAGGCTTTGGAAGGAGGAACTAGATGTTTGTAGTCTGACTTAGGTGTTGATGGATAATGGGGATGCCAAACCCTCTCCCAGTGTTACATTGGTGCTATGACTGAACATAAACACTGCTATAATGACGGTGAGATCTTCATGTCATCATATTTAACCCTCCTTTGCTGTCATTCTGAGGTGGGAGTGCTTCTTTTTGAATTCACATGCTGTGGGGAGGATAGCATCTGTTAATGCAGGGGTTAGGAACAATGGGCTCTTCCTGGATCTGTTTTGGACAAGTAACTTACTCTCTTTAAGCCTAAGTTTTTTTCATAGTAAAATGGGGATATTTTCTAACTCATATGGTACTTAGTAAGAATTATTGTGCTAATAAATATGTAAATGTTTCTAACAGTACCTGGCACTTTGTGCTTAACCAGTATTTTTATTATAACAATTCTTTCTGTAGGCTCTTGGTTGTTACCTTAGTCTGTTTGTGCTAGGTAACTTAAAAATAATAGAAATTGGCCAGGTGTTGTGGCTCATGCTTATAATCACTGCACTTTGGGAGGCCAAGGCGGGTGGACCACCTGAGGTCAGATCACTAGCCTGGCCAACATGATGAAACCCCGTCTCTACTAAAAATACAAAAAATTAGCTGGCCATGGTGGCGGGCGCCTATAATTCCAGCTACTCAGGAGGCTGAGGCAGGAGAATCTCTTGAACCCGGGAGGTGGAGGTTGCAGTGAGCCAGGATTACGCCACTGCACTCCAGCCTGGGCAACAAGAGTCAAACTCCATCTCAAAAAGAAATAATAATAATTGAAATTTATTTCTCAGTTCTAGAGGCTGAGAAGTCCAAGATCAAGACAGTGGCACTGGCGTCTGTTGAGAGCCTTCATACGGCATCCTCACATAGCAGAAAAATGGAAGGTGAAAAGGGCCTAAGCTAGTTCCCTCCAGCACTTTTACGAGGCACTGGTTCACAGCCCTCATGACTTAATCACTTCCCCCAAAGGCCCCACCTCTTAATAGCACTACCATGGGGATTAAGTTTCAACATGAATTTTTGAGAGGACACATTCAAACCATAACAGTTGTTCTTGGTCTTTCTCTTGACTAGAGCCTGATAGTCAAGAGAGATATTTTGGCATGTGTCCTTATAATTATTATTGGTGTTGAAATCTAAAAGTGGCTAGGCTGGCTGAGCGTGGTGGCTCACACCTGTAATCCCAGCACTTTGGGAGGCCTAGGTGGGTGGATCACTTGAGGTCAGGAATTCAAGACCAGCATGGCCAACGTGGTGAAACCCAGTCTCCACTAAAAATACAAACAGTAGCCGGGCGTGGTGGCATGTGCCTGTAATCCCAGCTACTTAGGAGGCTGAGGTGGGAGAATTACTTGAACCCAGGGGGCTGAGGTTGCAGTGAGCCAAGATCGTGCCATTGTATACCAGCCCGGGCGACAAAGTCAGACTCCATCTCAAAATAAGAAAAAAAAAAAAAAGGTGGCTAGGCTGGGTGCAGTGGCTCATGTCTGTAATCCCAGCACTTTAGGAAGCTTTTAGGAAAGCTGAGGCAGGAGGATTGCTTGAGTCTAGGAGTTTGAGGCTGCAATGAGCTGTGATTGTACTGCTGCATTCCAGCCTGGGTGACAGAGCAAGATCATGTCTCTTAAAAAAAAAAAAAGTGGCTAATTATTACAGGTTTTTTCTTTTCCTTTTATTATGATTGGATCCTAAGCTTTGTTATTTTCCTAGCAGTTGACAAGGTGACTACATGCATATATATTTTTAAGGAAAATAGAACCATTTATTATAGGTTCTACTTTCCTTAGAGTAAGAATACTGTGTTTAAAATAATTCTTCATTCTCTTTAATCATAAGCAACTGAAAAAGACATCTTTTGAGTTGTTTATCCGCTCATCCGTTGATAGACATTTAGACAGTTTCCACTTTTTGGCTATTTTGAATAACGTTGCTATGAACATTGGTGTGCATTTTAAAAGAAAGCGCTTGTGGATTTTGGAAGCCCTTGAATAACCAAAAGCTTTTAAAACTAAAGGAAGATAAAAAAGATAAAATCTTTTAACATTGATTGCATAAAAAGTATAAAAAATGGTAATGCCTAATATAGCAAGTTTGTATTGCTTATAGTGGTGTAAATTTATAATAATTTTGGAAGGCAACTAGGTGTCATAAAATGATTTAGTATTTTTTTTCCACTGGAAATCTTAATTCAGTGATCCAAGAGAAGAAAAGAGCTGTTAACTTTTTATGTTGTACGTGTATGGCAGCATTATCTGGAAACAGTGAAAAATTGGAAGTAAATATCTAGCACTTCAAGGCAAGGCATGGAGGAGAAAGAGTTAAGAAAATTATAAATGTGAACTATTTCCAACCATTCAGTGATAATCTTGAAAGCCACGTAGCAGTATGGGAAAACTTGCACTGATTATTTGGACGGAATATAGACATGCAAAAATATATACATGTGTATACACTGGAAGGTAACATGGAAAAAGTGAAAGTAGTTGATGTATTAGGGTGGGGTGATCATAGCCAATCTTTGTGAAAATCTCCTTGTTAACTTTGTACATGATATACCTGGAAAAAATTCAAATCTGCTAAGAACATTATGAGTCCTGATCTTGTGAAAACTAATGATTGCTTGTATTAAGGAACTCATTCCATTTCTCTTGAGGAATATTTTACTGCTGAAACAGTTGGTTCTTTTTTAAAATTTTAAAAATTGAGATATAATTTACATACCTTAAAACTCATGCCTTTAAAGTATCTGATTTCCGGCCGGACGCGGTGGCTCATGCCTGTAATCCCAGCACTTTGGGAGGCCGAGGTGGGCGGATCATGAGGTCAGGAGTTCAAGACCAGCCCGACCAACATGATGAAACCCCGTCTCTACTAAAAATACAAAAATTAGCCAGGCATGGTGGTGCGTGCCTGTAATCCCAGCTACTTGGGAGGCTGAGGCAGGAGAATCGCTTGAACCTGGGAGACGGAGGTTGCAGTAAGCTGAGATCAGGCCTCTGCACTACAGCCTGGGTGACAGAACAAGACCCTGTCTCAAAAAAAAAAAAAAAATAGAAGGACCGGGTGTGGTGGCTCATGCCTATAATCCCAGCACTTTGGGAGGCCAAGGCAGGTGGATCGAGGTCAAGAGGTCAAGACCATCCTGGCCAACATGGTGAAACCCCGTCTCTACTAAAAATACAAAAATTAGCTGGGCATGGTGGCGTGCACCTGTAGTCCCAGCTACTTGGGAGGCTGAGGCAGGAGAATCGCTTAAACCCAGGAGGTGGAGGTTGCAGTGAGCTGAGATCACGCCATTGCACTCCAGCCTGGCGACAGAGCGAGACTCCATCTCAAAAATAAAAAATAAAAAAAAAAGTATCTGATTTGATGCTTTTTGGTATATTCACAAGGTTGTCCAATCATTACTACTGCCTACTTCCAGAACATTTTCATCACCCCGAAAGAAACTCCATACTTCTTTGCAGTCACTTCTCATTTCCTGTTCCCCCTGGCAACTAATTTGCTGTCTGTATGGATTAGCTTATTCTGGACATTTCATATAACATGTAAATGAAATGTGGCCTTTTGTGGCTGGCTTCTTTCATTTAACATATTTTTAAGGTTCATCCATGTTGTAGCATGTATCAGTATTTCATTCCTTTTTATGGCCAAATACTCAGTTTTATAGATATACAACATGTTGTTTATCCACTCACCAGTTGATGGACATTTCAATTGTTTCCACTTTTTCCCTGTTAATAATGATTCTATGAACATTGGTGTGCATGTTGCATTCTCGAACAAATCCCAACCTAGTCTGAAGATAGTTCAGTGGTCTCATAGAGTAGGACTGTGATTTAGTTTGGGCATGTTATTGGGTGAGTTCTGAGCAACTTAAAAGTGTGTGAGTTACAACTACCTTCCTTCCATTGGTCTGTACTGGGCTTCTGCCTCAGTGCCCCTGCTTGGTATGTCTTCATGAAGGATGTTTTAAATAATGAGCAATACTAAAGGCACAGAAAACCAACCTATCGCAAGCTGGCCATAGAGCTGGAGCAGAGTCTCAGAAGCCCTTCTGTAGGCCAGGTGTTAGTCTTTTAGTTAGAGTGTGGGCATGTTTTCCTCTCTTCTTCCTTTCTTCCTTCCCTCCTTCCCTCCTTCCCTCCTTCCCTCCTTCCCTCCTTCCCTCCTTCCCTTCCCTCCTTCCTTCCGTCCTTCCTTTCTTCCTTCCCTCCTTCCCTTGTTCCCTCCTTCCTTCCTTCCCTCCTTCCTTTTTTTTTTTTTTTTTTTTTTTTGAGATGGAGTTTCACTCTTGTTGCCCAGGCTAGAGTGCAATGGTGCGATCTCACCTCACCACAACTTCTGCCTCCTGGGTTCAAGTAATTCTCCTGCCTCAGCCTCCCAGGTAGCTGGGATTACAGGCATACACCACCACGGCCAGCTAATTTTGTATTTTTAATAGAGATGGGATTTCTCCATGTTGGTCAGGCTGGTCTTGAATTCCCTTCCTCAGGTGATCTGTCTGCCTCAGCCTTCCAAAGTGCTGGGATTACAGGCATGAGCCATGGTGCCTGGTGATGGACATGTATTTCTAATTCTCTTGGGTATATACACAGGAATAGAATTGCTGGATCATAAGGTAACTCTATTAACTTTTGAGAAACTTCCAAACTGTTTTCAAAGTGGCTGCACCATTTGACTTTCCCACCAATAATGTATGAAGATTCTAATTTCTCCAGGATCCTCACCAGCGCTTGTTATTGTTAAAAAAAAAAAAAGATTAAGAAAAGATAGCCATCCTAGTGAGTGAAGTGGTATCTCATCGTGGTTTTGATTTGCATTCCTTAATGACTAATGAAGTTGGGCATCTCTTCATGTGCTTATTGGCCATTTCTATATCTTCTTTGGAGAAATGTCTATGCAGTTCTTTTGCCCATTTTTAACTTGGGTTATTTGTCTTTTTATTGTTGAATTGTAAGAGTTCTTTTCATATTCTGGGTACTAGTCACTTGTCAGATATATGATTTGCAAGTATTTTCTCCCGTCCTATACGTTGTCTTTTACTTTCTTGGTAGTGACCTTTGAAGCAGAAAAAGGTTTTAATTTTGATGAAGTCCAACTTGTCTTTTTTTCCTTTTTTTTTTCCTCTTTTTGAGCAATGGGGTTTTGCTATGTGCCCAGGGTGGTCCTGAATTCCTGGCCTCAACTGATCTTCCAGCCTTGGCCTCCCAAAGTGCTGGGATTACATGCGTGAGCCACTGCGACCAGCCCTATTTTTTTTCTTTTGTTGCTTATGCTTTTGATGTCATAGCTAAGAAACCATTGCCTAATCCAAGGTCACAAAGATTTATGCCTATGTTTTCTTCTAAGAGTTTTATAGTTTTAGCTCTTTCATTTAGGTCATTAATCCATTTTGAATTTTTATATATGGTGTGAGGCATGGGTCCAACTTTATTGTTTTGTATGTGGATATTCAGTTGTCCCAGTACTGTCTGTTGAAAATACTATTCTTTCTCCATTGAATTGTCTTGACATACTTGTCAAAAATCAATTGGTGATCAGGCACGGTGGCTCACACCTGTAATCTCAGAACCTTGGGAGGCTGAGGCAGGTGGATCACTTGAGGTCAGGAGTTCAAGACCAGCCCGGCCAACATGGTGAAATCCCGTCTCTACTAAAAATACAAAAATTAGCCAGCGTGATGGGTGGCGCACGCCTGTAGTCCCAGCTGCTAAGGAGGCTGAGACAGGAGAATCACTTTAACCCAAGAGGTCAAAGTTGCAATGAGCTGAGATTGCACCACTGCACTCCAGGCTGGGTGACAGAGTGAGACTTTGTCTCAAAAAAAAAAAAAATTTGGCCCTACATGTGAGGGTTTACTTCTGAACCTTAAGTTCTGTTCCACTGATCTTTAATCTTGTGTCAGTACTGCACTGTTTTGATTATTGCAGTTTTGTAATAAAGTTTGAATCCTCCAACTTTATTCCTTTTTTTTTTTTTTTTTTTTGAGACGGAGTCTCGCTCTGTCGCCCAGGCTGGAGTGCAGTGGCTGGATCTCAGCTCACTGCAAGCTCCGCCTCCCAGGTTCACGCCATTCTCCTGCCTCAGCCTCCTGCGTAGCTGGAACTACAGGCGCCCGCCACCTCGTCCGGCTAGTGTTTTGTATTTTTCAGTAGAGACGGGGTTTCACTGTGTTACCCAGGATGGTCTCGATCTCCTGACCTCATGATTCGCCCATCTTGGCCTCCCAAAGTGCTGGGATTACAGGCTTGAGCCACAGCGCCCGGCCCCAACTTTATTCTTCTTTGTCAAGATTGTTTTGGCTGTCAGGATTCCTTGCATTTCCATGTGAATTTTTCATGGATCAACTTGCCCATTTCTGCAAAAAAGGCAGTTGGAATTTACATAGGAGCATTGCATCTGTAGATCAGTTTGGGAGTATTACAATGTTAACAGTACGAAATCTTCCATCTGTGAACGGGGGATGTCATCTCATTTATTTAGGTCCTCTTTAATTTCCTTCAACAATGTTTTGTAGTTTTCATTGTGCTTGTAATCCTTTTGTTAAATTTATTCCTAAGTATTTTATTTTTTGATGTTATTATAAATGGAATTGTTTTATTAATGTTATCTTCAGATTGTTCATTGCTTGTATATAGATATACAAGTGAGTTTTATATGTTAATCTTGTATCCTGCAACCTTACAGAACTTGTTAGGTGACAAATGGTTCTTAGAAAAATGCTTTTAAAAAAAATGAGTTGGTTGAGATTATCTTACATTTACTTCTTTCATTTGCTCATAGTGGATTTTATTTTTTCTTTAAAAAATGTAGAGATTTTTACTTGCCACTTTTATATGTAGATTTTGAAATATCCACAATTGGTTATTGACAGTCATTTAGGAAATTTGATAGGAAAGAGTAAGTGTTTTTTGAGACAGGGTCTCATTAGCACGGAAATATGTATTAACTATCTGACACAAAACCAAGGATTAATCTAGGAAGAAACGGATATGGAATTGGGAAGATACACACCATCAGGAACTTCTGCGTTTTTGTTTGTTTGTGTTTGAGACAGGGTCTCCCTCCATTGCCCAGGCTGGATTGCAGTGGTACAATCATAACTCACTGCAGCCTCAAACTCTGGGCTCAAGCGGTCTTTCCACCTCAGCCTTCCAAGTAGCTAGGGCTATAGGTTCCTGCCACTGCGCCCAGCTTATTTTAAGTTTTTTTTTCTTTTTTTTTGAGAGAGTCTTGCTATGTTGCCCAGGCTGATCTTGAACTCCTGGCCTTAAGCAATCCTACTGCTTCAGCCTCCCAAAACACTGGGATTACGGGCTAGTCACCATGCCTGCCATAAAAGAGTAAATTTTCTATCCCAGTTTAGATAGGAAAAGAAGAAATAGATTGTATAAAATGTCAGTCAAGACAAAAAATATGGCTGGCTGGAGCTTAGGAATTTAAAAGCAAATCTGTTTTTTTCTACTTAGGCCACCGCGCCCGGCCTGAGCCACTGGCCAAATTTATTTCTTTCTACTATTAGAGTGGCTTTTTATCAGGCTAGGGACTTGGGATTGGAGATTAGCACAGAAAGACTAGCTAATACCTAAATGGTTTTGTAAACCAGGTGTTGTGGCACACACCTGTAGTCCTGGCTACTTGGGAGGCTGAGGTGGAAGGATCACTTGTGCCTGGGAGTTCAAGGCTGCAATGAGCGAGCTATGATTGTGTCACTGCACACCATCTGGGTGACAGAGTAAGACTCCTGTGTCTAAAAATAAAAAGTTTAAAAATGATTTTGGGCTGGGCATAGTGGCTCATGCCTGTAATCCCAGCACTTTGGGAGGCTGAGGAACGCGGATCACCTGAGGTCAGCAGTTCGAGACCAGCCTGACCAAGATGATGAAACCCCGTCTCTACCAAAAATACAAAAATTAGCTGGGCATGGTGGCACGCGCCTGTAATCCCAGCTACTTGGGAGGCTGAGGCAGGAGAATTGCTTGAACCCAGGAGGTGGAGGTTGCAGTGAGCCGAGACTGTGCCACTGTACTCCAACCTGGGTGACAGAGCGAGACTCCATCTCAAAAAAAAAAAAAAAAGATTTTGGGCCAGACATGGTGGCCTGTAATCCTAGCACTTTGGGAGGTGGGAGGATTGCTTGAGCCCAGGAATTCAAGACCAGCCTAAACAACATAGGGAGACCCTATCTCTACAGAAAATAAAAAGAAAATGGGTGTAGTGGTGCACACCTGTGGTCTTAGCTATTTGGGGGGCTGCGGTGGGAGGGTCACTTGAGCCGGGAGGTCAAGGCTACCGTAAGCCGTGATCACATCCCTGCACTCCAGTGTGAGCAACAGAGGAGACCTCACCTCAAAAAAAAAACAAAACAAAAAACAACAACAAAAAACTTTTGTAATATCTTTCTTCTCCACATCAATTTATCAAGGGTTTTCTTTGGTTTTATTTGCAAAGACTAGAAGAAACCTGACTTTCAGTTACTTTGCATTTCTTACTGCTATGAGCAGTACGGTCTTTTAAAAAATAATTATTTTTGGAGACAGGGTCTCACTCTGTTGCCCAGGATGGAGTGCAGTGACACATTCACAGCTCACTGCAGCCCCAGTTGACTACAAGTGCTCAAGTGATCCTCCCGCCTCAGCCTGCCAAATAGCTGTGACCACAGGCACACACCATCGCACCTGACTTTTTTTTTTTTTTTTTTTTTTT
>NW_016814655.1:4492894-4505549 GCF_001698545.2 Rhinopithecus bieti | reverse complement strand
AAAAAAAAAAAAAAAAAAGAAAAAAAAGAAAACAAAAAAGACAACAACTCTACTACTCCTTTAGCCAACCTTCTAAGGAAATTAAGCATTTTAGGGAGAGAAACTGATGTTTCCTTTACTTACAGATGGCGTTGCTCTTAAATAGCCCTATGCCTATTAGACAAATAAATTTATTTTTTACTCAGTTCTTTGGTATTAAAATATCAGTGTTTTGACCTGATTACTGTAGAGTGAAGATCATCAGTTGACACAGAACTTCCAGCCAGCATTTTAATCCCTTCCTCTGAAATATGAATATTTGAGGAGAGCCTCTAATAGGAGTTATGGAGACTAAACAAGCAGACAAAGGCACTTAGTTGATTTAAGCCATTTTATCTCACATTACCTAAATATCCAAAAAGTCAGCAGTTATTACTTTATCTGTGACCTCCCAAAGCCATTTACGAAACCAGGTATTAGTAGCAAATTCGAAGATTCGTTGCCTTTTTCAGACATGGTGTAGGTCCGATCTTTCCTGTATTCATTCAACCCGCCTAGTTGTTTGAGGATCCCAGCCAGGTTGAAGGTTGTAAATATTTCCTTAAGGCTTACTTAGCTTCACTGCAGGATCAGAGGCTGGTTTCTGGCAGCTCTATGTCTTAGGGGATCATTGGCTGTCTATTTTTCCTTTCTCTTTTTACTGCATGATTTCTTCAAAAATAGCTAGTTACTTCCTTTTCCTTGGCATCTTTAATCCTCTACAATCTTGCTTCAAACAGTTACAACCCATGACTTCCTTTATTGCCACATCCACATCTTGGTTGTCACCTTTCCTCTCTTGCTTGGCCCCTTTACTGTTTTTAGCCATAGGTGAGGACCACTCTTCTCTCCAGGTTGGCTCCTGGAATCGAGGCTGTCTACAGCAGTCTTGATTCTCCTGCTGTTACTCTGACTGCTTCCTTTTCTTTTAGGTTCCTGATTTTCCTTCCATTTCTAATTGATCAGTCCCCAAGATTTTGTCCTTATGTCTCCTTCCATGGTCTTTTTCCATATTGAGAAGACTTTCTTTGACTCATCTTTAATCCATAAGCATGTATTTATCATCATAATAAAGAACAGGCGGCCGGGCGCAGTGGCTCACGCCTGTAATCCCAGCACTTTGGTATGGACGAATCACTGGAAGTCAGGAGTTCAAGACCGGCCTGACCAACATGGTGAAACACCGTCTCTACTAAAAATACAAAAATTAGCTGGGCATGCTGGCACACACCTGTAATCCCAGCTACTTGGGAAACTGAGGTAGGAGAATCGCTTGAACCTGGGAGGCGGAGGTTGCAGTGATCTGCGATCGTGCCACTGCACTCCAGCCTGGGCGACAGGGTAAGACTCCATCTCAAAAACAAAAGAAAACAAATCAAAACAAAACCACCATGTAGGAGACAGCCAAAGAGGAATTAGACAGATATCCTGCTCTCAGGTAACTTGAAGTACATATGAATTTATACTCTTTTCCATTCTGTATCTTCTTTTTTTTAATTTTTATTTTTAGTAGATATGGGGTTTCACCATGTTGGCCAGGCTGGTCTTGAACTCCTGACCTCAAGTGATCTGCCTGCCTTGGCCTTCCAAAGTGTTGGGATTACAGGTGTGAGCCACGGCGCCCGGCCTCTCCTCTGTGTGTTGTTATCAAACATAATTGATCTATTTTGAAAATGCATCTTTCACTTTTTGTTTTCTCCCCATTCCCACTGCTGTAATGCCAGCCCTTAGCCCCTCTTATTTGTGCTTATTATGTTTTGGGTGCTCCGGAAATATATTTTGTTTTATTTTATTTTATTTGTTTATTTTTTGAGATGGAGTCTAGCTCTGTCACCCAGGCTGGAGTGGCTGGAGTTGGCCGGAGTGGCTGGACAGTGCAGTGGCCTCAGTCTCAGCTCACTGCAAGCTCCATCTCCCAGGTTCACGCCATTCTCCTGCCTCAGCCTCCCAAGTAGCTGGGACTACAGGTTCCCGCTACCACGCCTGGCTAATTTTTTGTGTTTTTAGTAGAGTCAAGGTTTCACTGTGTCAGCCAGGATGGTCTCAATCTCCTGACCTCGTGATCCGCCCTCCTCAGCCTCCCAAAGTGCTGGGATTACAGGCGTGAGCCACTGCACCTGGTCCTTATTTTATTATTTGTTTTTTGAGGTGGAGTCTCGCTCTGTTGCCCAGGCTGGAGTGCAGTGGCACGATCTTGGCTCACTGCAGCCTCCACCTCCCAGGTTCAAGTGATTTTCCTGCCTCAGCCTCCCAGGTACTTGGGATTATAGGCGCCTGAAACCATGCCTGGCTAATTTTTATATTTTTAATAGAGATGGGGTTTCACTGTGTTGTCCAGGCTAGTCACAAACTCCTGATCTCAAGTGATCCACCTGCTTTGGCCTCCCAACGTGTTGGGATTACAGGTGTGAGCCATTGTGCTCAGCCTAGAAATACATTTTAAATGAATGAATGAATCAATCTAATTTGATTATCATTAAACTTCTAAGATGGCTTCCTTTATTGTCTGTTTCATCAAGCATACCTCTGCCAGGCTGATCTTCCTTAAACATAACTTTCATCTTACCAGTTTGTTAAAAATCTCCTATAATTACAGTAAAATGATATTTTTTATTTATTTTATTTTTTACTTTATAAACAATTATAATATGTAGTAGAGATGGGGGTCTCACTATGTTGCCCAGGCTGGTCTTAAACACCTGGGCTCAAGTGATCTGCCCACCTTGGCCTTCCAAAGTGCTGGGATTACAGGCGTGAGCCACTGTACACAGTTGATATTGTCTTTTAGCAAATCAAAATAGCTAGGATAAAAAAAATGATTATAGACAATTGGCAAGGTCCCTTGGGATGTGGCCCCTTCTTTGGCTGCATCTTCTACTCCTCCAACTCACCCCCCTGCGAGGTGGCTCCTAATAGCCAAGCGGGGGAGAGGGGGTGGCTATTAGTCCCCACCTCGCAGGGGGTGCCACTCCTCAGCTACAGTGGCCTTTGGCTGTTTCCTGAGTGCCACAGGTACTCTAGGCATGCCCCTGCCTTGGGGCCTGTGTTGTTGCTGCTCCTTCTCCCTGGAATGTCCTTTCCCCAGATAGCTTTGCAGCTTTTCTCCCTCCTTCCTTCAGATCTGTACTCAGAGATCCCCGTTTCGGCCAGGCTGTCCGTGGCAGTCTTACGATTCCAGCCCCTCTCCTGCAACTCTTTCTCCTTAGTCCTCTACTGTACTATATCTTACTCATCTTTTTTCTTTTGTTTTCACCTGCCTCTCCTACTAGAACATGAACTTCATGAGGGCAGGGACTTGTCTGTCTTGTTCACTGCTGCATTCCCAGGGCCCACAGCAGGGCCTGGCACATAGGTGCTTAATAGATATTGTTGAATGATCGAGCTGAATATTGTTGAGAATGTGTTGTGATACTAGAACTCTATTATGCTACCGGTGGTAGTGTTAATTTGTATAGTCTTCCTAGGAAGCCATCTGGCTGTACATTTAAGAACCTGGTACTTTTTGTATATCCTTTCACCTAGTAGCTCCACTTCCAGATTGTGATCTTAGGAACTAATCAGAAGTACATGTAAAACTTAAAACACAGAGGTGCTTATTTAAATTTTATTTATTTTAAACATTTTGTAAAATATAACATAAAATTACCATTTTAACCATCTCGAGTATACGGTTCAGTAGTGTTAAGTACATTCACATGGTATGCCACCATTCCAGAACGCTTTTCATCTTGCACAACTGACACTCTATACCCATTAACAAAACTTCCATTCCCCAATTCCCAGCCCGTGGCAACCAATGTTCTACTTTGTCTCTGTGATTGTGACTTCTCCAGGTACCTCATATAAATGGAATTATATGGTATTTGTCTTTTTGTGACTGACTTATTTTACTTTATGTAATGTTCTCAAGGTTCATCCATGTTGTAGCATGTGCCAGAAATTCCTTCTTTCTTAAGGCTGAGTTGTGTTCTGTTGTGTATATGTACCACATTTTGTTTATCCATTCATCCGTTGATGGACATTTGAGTTGCCTTTTGGCTATTGTGAATAATGTTGCTATGAACATGGGTGTGGAAACATCTGTTGGAGTCCCTGCTTTGAGTTCTTTTGGATATATACCCGGAAGTGGAATTGCTAGGTCATATAGTAATTCTATTCTTAATTTTTTGAGAAACTAGTTTTTAAAAATAGCAAAACATTACAACAGTCTAAAAGTCCAGCATTGAAGAATAGTAAAGCAATATAGGCATATACGTATGATGTAGCTAGTAGAGTTACATTTATAAAGTTTTTAATAACGTGGGGGAGATTGTTATTTTAAGTGAAAAGAGCAACATGGTCTCAACTGTGTTTTAAAAACTGCATTGCAGGCCAGGTGCGATGGCTCATGCCTATAATCCCAGCACTTTGGGAAGCTGAGGGGGGTGGATCACCTGAGATCTGGAATTCAAGACCAGCCTGGGCAACATAGTGAAACCCCTTCTCTACTAAAAATACAAAAAGTAGCTGGGCGTGGTGGCACACTCCTGTAATCCCAGCTACTCAGAAGGCTGAGGCAGGAGAGTTGCTTGAACCCGGGAGGTGGAGGTTGCAGTGAGCTGAGATTGTGCCACTGCACTCCAGCCTGGGTGACAAAGCAAGACTCTGTCTCAAAAAAACAAAAACCAAACAAACAAAAAACACCAAAAACAAAAAAAGAAAGCTGCATTGCTGGGCATGGTAGCATGCATCTGTAGTCCCAGCTCCTTGGGAGGCTGAGGCAGGAGGATGAATTAAGCCCAGGAGTTCAAGGCTGTGTGGTACATTATGATCTCACCTGTGAATAGCCACTGCACTCCAGCCTGGGCAACATAGCAAAACGCCATCTCTAAAACAAAAAACAAAAAAAAAGTACATATAAAACTGGTAGGAGATACACTGAAATGTTAATAAAAATGAGATGATATTTATATGCATCTAATACTCTTCTGTACTTTCTAAATTGAGCAGGCATTACTTTTATTATTTAGGAGAAAAATACAAAAAAAGAAAAGTCAAGAGTACTCATTACCAACTGCTACTGTATAGAATCCAGAGCCCTCCAGAGTTTGTAGAGCTCTTCATACTCTGGCTCTAGCCCTTGTTTTTATTTTCTGTCTAAAATGGCTAATCTCATAACTGTATGTCATGTATGTGTATAATATATGTATATTCATATGTATGTCTGTATGTCTATGTGTTGTATATATATAAGTGTGTATGTCTGTACACGCTGTAGTTAACACACCTCTGCTTATGTTCTCATCCTAAAGAGTACTTAGTTCTGCCCATCTAAAACTCTGCTCAGCCTTTAATACCTAGTTACAATTCTATTTTTTTTATTGAAATCTCTGCTGACCTCTGAACTCCTACACTTCTTATACCTAAGGGATCCATAAGTATACATATACATAAGATTAGCAGAAAATTGACCTATAATTAAAACTTCACATTTCTTAATTCTCTTTAATCTTTAAGTTGCTACTTTCGTGACTCTTTTTCTTTTTTGAGATGGAGTCTTGCTCTGTTGCCCAGGCTGGAATGCAGTGGTGCGATCTTGGCTCACTGCAATCTCCACCTCCTGGGTTGAAGCAATTCTCCTGCCTCAGTCTCCTGAGTAGCTGGGATTACAGGCACCCACTACCACACCCGACTAGTTTTTGTATTTTTAAAGATGGCGTTTCACCATATTGGCCAGTCTGGCCTCAAACTCCTGACCTCAGGTGATCTGCCTGCCTTGGCCTCCCAAAGTGCTGGGATTACAGGCGTGAGCCACCGCACCTGGCCAACTTTCATAACTCTTATAGTACCTGTCTGGAAAATTCCCTGGCTTTTCTCTGCTTGTCTCATTCTCATTCATCCTACTCCCCTGCAATTTTTTATTTTGAAAATAATTCCAGCACAGAAAAGTTTAATTGGTACAATGAATTCCCTTATACTCTTCATCTACATTCACCAGTTGTTAATATTTTGCCATATTTATATCTTTTCGTGTGTGTGTGTGTGTACATCTTTTCTTCCTGTACCATTGGTCATTTGAAAGTAGGTTGCAGACATCATGATACTTCACTCCTAAACACTTCAGCATGTATCTCTTAAGTATGAGTGTGTTCCTCCAAATAAGCACAGTACCATGATCACACTCACGAAATTTAATGTCAATACAAACATATTACCTAATATTCAGTCCACATTCGTTCACTTGGCATGTCTCTTTGATGTCCTTTTATCCAGAATAGCTCCTTTGCCTTTTTTTCTTTCATGACATTGACATTTTTGGAGTCCAGGCTAGTTGTAGAATGTTCTACAATCTGGATTTATCTTATTTTCTCATAATTAGAAGCAGGGTTAAACATGTTTTTTTTTTTTTTTTTGGCAAGAATACCACATAGTAAAGTACCTTCTTCCCTTAATAATTAGTAAGTAATCTATGAGGTGATATTTTTAGATTGTGTACATATCCTGTATCCCCGACAAACTGTCACCCAAGGGTTTTGGCATCTAATTCCTCTCTTTAAAAAGTATGACTGCAAAGCCTTCTTTGTCCATCCTTGTCTATAGTAACCTGTTTCTTTTCCCATTCAAGCATCAAAATAGGGGTTTGAATAAGAAGGGGAAGAAGTGAATGTAGTTCAGAGCACCTTGTTTTCCAGAGGAGTGTTTAGTGTTTTGCCCAAGAGCCACTGTGTAGTTGGTAACAACTGTTTTAGGACCAGAACCTGGGTTTCCTGATTCTTATCTAGTGCTATTTCCAGCTGCCTCTTAGTGACCCCTAACCAATAAGACAAAACAAATACAGCATAATCTCAAATAGAGTATAACTTTTTTGCAAGTAGAAAGAAAGCATATATTATGTTTTGTTTTGCGTACATTCCTTTATCCATTTATTCAAAAGAGGCAGATCAACCTCCTCTCCTGCTCCCTCCACTCTGCCCCCCTGTGCCCCGCAATGTCCTTTACCCTCCAGCCACACTGAAGCAGAGCTCCAGGCTCTCTCCTCTCTCTGCCTGCTTCTGTGCTCCCCTTTGGCTTGTTCCATTCTCCCTTCCTTTGTTGTTTTCTCCTAAGTTGCTCAGAGGAGGCCTTCACCCACCTGCAGGCTATGTTAGGTGCCCTCTTCTGTGTTATTATAGGACCCTATGTATCCGTGTTTATCTTTTCTTTTTTTCCCTTTGGGTAATTGTTGTTTACAACTTCTTCTCACAGGATGGTGAGCTCCTTGAGGTCAGGAATTTTGTTTAGTTTGCCTTGGGCCTGCCACTTTGAGGTGCTCAATCGATATTTGCTTTACCTGTAAAGCCACTTCATCTCTCTGGTCATTGATTGCTTTACCATAAAGGCAGAGTTGAGACTCAGACCTCCACATCTGTCCAGTTTTGACAGCTTCCATAAATATTTTATCTATAATGTGCAAGGCAGTGTAGAAAATGCAAAGCCATTTTACATGTTGAGCAAGTCCTTGAGGAACACTGGGGGAAAGTCCTGGCTGTAGTTATAAAAAGACAGAATGAGTTCATTGGTGCTGCAGGGAATGTTACAAAGTGCTTTAGCAATGGGAGGCTGAAGGTGTTCTTAGGGCAGTCTCAAAGGAGGCCAGAGGCTGGGGGGAGGGTCAGAACGTTTTAGTTGCTGGGACCAATACTGGGAAAGGCACAGAGGCAGAAAGGTTGTGTTTTGGAGAATTGTGAGCAGTTGATTTGACTGGCTCTTAGGATTCTTTGCCCTGCGTTTAATGTACATGTTGATTATTCTTGTGATGTATTGATTGTTGTCCTGAGTCTTTTTCATTTTGCTTTTAGGGATACCTAAAAGCATTTAGTGATACTAATTGACCATTTATATTGACAGAAAAGTCTCTCACAGGGGTAATTTCTACCTTGGAGGACTTTTTAAAGCACTTGTGGTAGCTGTTGTTCGAACCAAAGTATAGTTTTTTTAAAGATCCATTCTCCCCTGCTTGTGCAACTCCTTTGAGCCCAAATTCTTCACTCCTAGGTTAAACAGGGTAAGCTTCAGGGGAAGTACATTAATATTGAACACCCATGAGGCATTACTGCTTCCGTTCTGCACTTTTAGTATTTTCTGTAGCCTGAAAGAGTTATTTCACTATTTTGATTTGCAACCAGGATAGAACTTGAAGCACCGTTGAGAAAGGATTGGAGACTTTGTCATGGTACTTATTTTCCAGATATTTACTTTTAAATAAGGAGAAAACTTTACAACATGTTAATATGAGGTACCAACTTGGAAAAAACAATATTGTGATCTGAGAAAGAAGAAAACACATGCCATACTTAATATGTAAGTATCCATTTTCCCCTCAAATACAATTCTGCATGTATCTGAGTAGCTCTTCACCAAATGCCAGAACTTTTTACTCAGGGTAAATGTTGATGAGATTGGATGTGTGAACCATTGAAGAACTAATTTTTTTTTCTCATAAATACTAACTTACTCTGAACTAGTTTATAGTTACTAACCCCGCTGCCATAAATTCTCCAGTCATATGTTTTGTAATCCCTTCCCTGGCATACATTTTAATCATTTTCTTACTGCCTCATAGGTACTATAATCCTTTTATAGTTGCCTGGGTTTTAAAATAACCCTACAAAGGGTTCAGTTTTATATTTAATAGTCATGTTTCACACTGTTCTAAAGCTGTGAATAAGTTCAGGCAAGCAGAAGGTTCTAATTTGAAATGCCTTTGTTTCTGTTTTAGAAAAATGTATGCGTCTTCTAGTGTTTTCATTGTGATGATTTTATATATTGGCTAGGATTTTAAAATATTTGAAAATACTTATAAAGTGAAGAAAAATGAAGAAAAAAACCACTGACTGCTGGGCACAGTGGCTCACGCCTGTAATTCCAAAACTTGGTTGGGAGGCCGAGGCGGGCAGATCACTTGAGGTCAGGAGTTTGCCCAGCTACTTGGGAGGCTGAGGCAGGAGAATCACTTGAGTATGGGAGACGGAGGTTGCGGTGAGCCGAGTTTGTACCACTGCACTCCATCCAGCCTGATTGACAGAGCGAGACTCTGTCTCAAAAACTAACAGGGCAGGCACGGTGGCTCATGCCTGTAATCCTAGCACTTTGGGAGGCTGAGGCGGCAAATCATGAGGTCAGGAGATCGAGACCATCCTGGCTAACACGGTGAAACCCTGTCTCTACTAAAAATACAAAAAAAAAAAAATATTAGCCAGGCGTGATGGCGGGCACCTGTAGTCCCAGCTACTCGGGAGGCTGAGGCAGGAGCATGGCGTGAATCTGGGAGGCGCAACCTGCAGTGAGCCGAGATTGTGCCACTGCACTCCAGCCTGGGTGACAGAGCCAGACTCCTTCTCAAAAAACAAACTAACAAACAAAAACCCCACACAGGTAAAAACATTCATCTTGTAATTTTCTGTTATCAGGTTTCAAAAGATCACTTCTTTCTTGAAACATACATTGTATGTCTTTTGATGAGCAAGATTATTGTTGTCCTTCTGGTGCTGACAGTTTGGTGGGGGAGATAGACATGAAGCAAATCATCACACAAATAAACTCATCTGCATGTGCTGTGGGGGAAAACTACTTAGTGCCCCGAGAATATTGGCAGGTGGGAGGAGAGGGAAGAAAGTGGCTTTTGGGTGACTTGAGATCTGACAGATAAGTAGGCGTCAACTAGGGGAAATTTGGGTGTGGAAAAGAGACTATTGCAGGGAGACATGATAAGGTGGGAGGTAACATTGTACACTCAGGGAGCTGAAAGATGATTAGTGTTGCTGGAACATAAATAATCTGTGTGTGTGCGTGTTGAGGGGTAGGTTGGGTGGTACAAAATGCGATTGGCAAAGTCAGCAGAAGCAAGCAGGGATGCCAGCAGGCAGACCTTGCAGGCCATACTAAGGGTTCCAAGATTTCTTCTAAGAGCAACAGTATGTCCTTGAAGTATTAGGGGTACATGAGCATGACATTATTAGAGTTGCATTTTCAAAAGGTCCTCTGTGTGGAAAGTCTTTTGAGGAGGAGAGAGAAAAGATGTGGAGAGACAGAGACTGGCATTTGGAGGCCTTTGCAGAAGTCTGGTAATAAATGATGATAGCTGAGTGGTTGGGATGGGGAGAGGGTGATTGACTTGAAGATGCCAAGAAAGACAAGGCTTTACTAACCCCCCTTTCAATGATACTGAGAGAGAGAGGCAAAATATAGATATTATCTTCAAAACTGGGGCCCGAAAAGTCAAAGATCATGCGGTTAGTAAGCAGAAGTAGACCTGACACTGGAAGTTGCCTAACCTCACATACGCTGCTCTCTTTTGTGGCACTCTGCCTTTTTAGAAGTAGAACCTTCAGTTTGGAGAACTTAGGTATTAGCACCAACTACAATGTCCAGCTCTTGTGCATTAAACTAAATTTAGGCAATGGACTCATATCTGACAATGAGCATTGCTTTGTCAGGTTCACTAGGTACCATTTATTTATTTATTTGTTTATTTGAGATGGAGTCTTGCTGTGTTGCCCAGGCTGGAGTGCAGTGGCGCCATCTCAGCTCACTGCAACCTCCACCTCCCGGATTCAAGCAATTCTCCTGCCTTAGCCTCCCGAGTAGCTAGGATTACAGGCACATGCCACCACGCCTGGCCAATTTTGTATTTTTAGTAGAGACGGGGTTTCTCCCATGTTGCTCAGGCTGATTTTGAACTCCTGACCTCAGGCGATCTGCCTGCCTTGGCCTCCCAAAGTGCTGGGATTACAGGCATGAGCTACCACACCTGGCGGTAGTGGTGATTTAAATGGTATCTAGTGGCCGGGCACAGTGGCTCACGCATGTAATCCGAGTACTTTGAGAGGCTGAGGCAGGTGGATGACTTGAGGTCAGAAGTTCGAGACCAGCCTGGCCAATATGGAGAAACCCCATCTCTACTGAAAAGATACTAAAAATATGTGCGTGGTGGCGTGTGCCTGTAATCCCAGCTACTCAGGAGGCTGAGGCAGCAGAATTGCTTGAATCTGGGAGGTGGAGGTGGCAGTGAGCCGAGATTGCACCACTGTACTCCAGCCTGGGCAACAAGAGTGAAACTCCGTCTCTAATAATAATAATCATAATAAATCACTACTACCTTCTGATGAGGAGACACACTCCATCCCAACTATTCAGTTTGTGAATAAGCTTATCAGTAAAGTCACAGTTTACCAATCTGCTTGATAATACTGTTTATTGCGTTCATGATATGTTCCTAGCACTCTGTTAGTTATAAAAGATGCCTAAAGCATGACTGCTGTAGAACTTACTATCTAATAGGGGAGAGAAGACTCAAATACATGATTCCAGCGTGACAGCTCCTGTCATGGAGATACATGCAGGATGCTATGGGCACCCTGGAAGGACTTTGGGCCGAGAGTTAGTGACATGCAGATACTAGTATTAATCGTTATGTGGTAATATTTCCTGAACAAAAGCATAGGCATTGTCAGGTAAAAATGTCTAGAAAATACTCAGTTGATTAATTTGATGGAGGAAAAATACTTCTAAGGTAAAAAATGAAATGTTTGTAGGTTATAAAAGTTAAAAGTTTTAGGTTGATAAGGAATTTAGCAAAATTGCCTTAAACATTAATTAACTTGTGGAAATAATATGAGAAACAGAGTCTTACCATATTTTTCAACTGTGCATGTATTTTTTAATATGTATTTATTTAGTGTGATATTAATATTTTGTCAGAAGGTTATTATATTTCTTTGAAGGTGATTTAGGGCTGGGTGAGGTGGCTCACATCTATAATCTTAGCACTTTGGGAGGCCTGATGCAGGAGGATTGCTTGGAGCTAAGAGTTCTAGACCAGCCTGGACAATAAAGCTGAGACCCCATCTTTACAAAAATTAGCCAGGTGTGGTGGTGCACACCTGCACTCCCAGCTACTCATGAGACTGAGACTGGAGGATTGCTTGAGCCCAGGAATTCAAGGTTGTATAGAGCTGTGATTAAACCAGTACACTCCAGCCTGGACAACAGAGTGAGACCTGGTCTCAAAAAAAAAGAAAAATAAAATAATTTGGGAATACTCGCTGTAATTTTTATTTTAAGGAGATGCTTTATAATAAAGTAAGAATTGCAAGATAAAAGTCACTTATTAGTAATTTGTTTTACAGAAGCTACATTAGCACATATCTCTATCTTTAAGTGAGGTGTACTCATACATATATTTTCCCTTTCTGTAATATTAGTTCCTCCTGGGGCAACTGGAATTCTTTTCTTTCTTTTCTTTTTTTTTTTTTTTTTTTTTTTTTTTGTTTGCGGGTTTTTTTTTTTTTTTTTTTTTTTTTTTTTTTTTTTATTATTATTTCCATTATTTTTTTTTTTTTTTTTTTTTTTAATTATATTTTAAGTTCTGGGGTACATGTGCATAACGTGCAGGTTTATTACATATGTATACTTATGCCATGTTGGTGTGCTGCACCCATCAACTCGTCAGCACCCATCAATTCATCATTTATATCATGTATAACTCCCCAATGCAATCCCTCCCTCCTCCCCTCTCCCCATGATAGGCCCCAGTGTGTGATGTTCCCCTTCCCGAAACAGAGATATAGACCAATGGAACAGAACAGAGTCCTCAGAAACATGCGGTGTTTGGTTTTCT
>NW_016814655.1:4487059-4491814 GCF_001698545.2 Rhinopithecus bieti | reverse complement strand
TCCCTCCCTCCCTCCCTCCCTTCCTCCTTCCTTCCTTCTTTCCTTTCTTTCCTTTCTTTCTTTTTTTTTTGAGATGGAGTCTCACTCTGTCGCCCAGGCTCGAGTGCAATGGTGTGATCTCAGCTTACTGCAACCTCCGCCTCCTAGATTCAAGCGATTCTCCTGCCTCAGCCTGCCAAGTAGCTGGGACTATAGGTGCCCACCACCATACCCGGCTAATTTTTGTATTTTTTTAGTAGAGACAGTGTTTCACTATATTGGCCAAGCTGGGTTTTTTTTGAGACGAAGTCTCACTCTGTCATTCAGGCTGGAGTGTAGTGGTGCAATCTTGGCTTACTGCAACCTCCACCTCCTGTGTTCCAGCGATCCTTCTGCCTCAGCCTCCTGAGCATCTGGGATTATAAGCGTGTGCCACCATGCCCTGCTAATTTTTGTATTTTTAGTAGAGACAGGGTTTCACCATGTTGGCCAGGCTGGTTTCGAATTCTTGATCTCAAGTGATCTGCCTGCTTTGGCCTCCCAGAGTGCTGGGATTATGGGGATGAGCCACCATGCCTGGCTGAAAGTATTTCTTTTAAGCCTGAGTCATTCTGTGGGCTTTGAGCATGCTTGCATGCTTTTAAGGATAACTTGCCAAAAAATCTACCTTTATTTTGCTATGTGTTTTATGGTTGTCTAAAAATTTTAGAAACTTTTTTTTTTTTTTCCACAGACAAGGTCTCACTTTGTTGCCCAGGCTGGGGTGTAGTGGTCTGATCCTAGCTCACTGCAATGTTGACCTCCTGGGCTCAAACAATCCTCCCACCTCAGCCTCTTGAGTAGCTGGCACTATAGGTGTGTGCCACTATGCCTGGCTAATTTTTTTTTTCTTTTTTTTGAGACAGGAATTGCGCTGTTGTTGCCCAGGCTGGAGTGCAATGGCGCGATCTCGGCTCACTGCAACCTCCGCTTCCCAGGTTCAAGCAATCCTTCTGCCTCAGCCTCCCGAGTAGCTGGGATTACAGACATGCGCCACCTTGCCTGGCTAATTTTGTATTTTTAGTAGAGATGGGGTTTCTCCACGTTGATCAGGCTGGTCTCGAGCTCCTGACCTCAGGTGATCCACCCGCCTCAGCCTCCCAAAGTGCTGGGATTACAGGTGTGACCCACCAAGCCCAGCCAATTTTTAAAATTTTTTGGTAGAGTCAGAGTCTTTGCTATAATGTCCAGGCTGGTCCTGAACTCCTGGGCTCAAACAGTTCCCCTGCCTTGGCCTCCCAAAGGGTTGGGATTATAGGTGTGAGTCACCACGCTGGCAAGAAACTGATTTTAATAATCTTTAAAAAATGTTAATAGATGGGGGACGGGGGCCGTGGCTCACGTCTGTAATCCCAGCACTTTTGGAGGCCAAGACCAGCGAATCATGAGGTCAGGAGATCGAGAACATCCTGGTTAACATGGTGAAACCCGTCTCTACTAAAAATACAAAAAATTGGCTAGGCGTGGTGGCGGGCCCAGCTACTCGGGAGGCTGAGGCAGGAGAGTGGCGTGAACCCGGGAGGTGGAGCTTGCAGTGAGCCAAGATCACACCACTGTACCCCCAGCCTGGGCAACAGAGTGAGACTCTGTCTCAAAAACAAAAACAAACAAACAAAAGTTAAGTGGTTAAATGATGACATAGTGAGACCCTGTTTCTACCAAAAAAAAAAGTTAAATGAATACCCTTTCCCATAAGTCTGTTTAAATTCATTAGTTGGGGCACTGGGGAACATTGGAGCTTGTTTTCCTGAGGAGCCCAAGTGTTGGGGGCAACCTAGTATTCCATCCCATCTGGTAGAAGCTCTATAGGATGTGTTATATAGGTCTCTTTTTTTTTTTTTGAGATGGAGTCTCGCTCTGCCGCCCAGGCTGGAGTGCAGTGGTGCGATCTCGGCTCACTGCAAGCTCTGCCTCCCTGGTTCACGCCATTCTCCTGCCTCAGCCTCCCGAGTAGCTGGGACTACAGGCGCCTGCCACTACGCCCGGCTAATTTTTTTCTATTTTTAGTAGAGATGGGGTTTCACTGTGTTAGCCAGGATGGTCTCGATCTCCTGACCTCGTGATCTGCCCGCGTTGGCCTCCCAAAGTGCTGGGATTACAGGCGTGAGCCACCGCGCCCGGCCCAGGTCTCTTAAATATATCAATGCAACGGTGACTAAAAAGTAGTTCTGCTTCAGTACTTGAATAGAAGTCCTTGATGGTCCTAGGCTGGAAACATATAGGGTGTGCTAATAAGTTTGGTAAGAGCTCTGTATGTTGGTGATGTCATTGTGAAGTCAGTTGGTATATTTATTACAGGGAAACTTGGAATTATTTCCTACTGACGAGTATAAAGGAAAAAATATAATTTGGCATTTGTTGAACTACTTAACCATTGTCTTAAGCCAGTTTTACTAAGCTTTAAAATGTCATTATTGCACCTGTTACATTATGAAACTTTATGGACGTGACTTGAGATTTCTCAGTGAAGAATTACGGGAAATAAAATTCTAAAAAATAAAATTGCTGGTTCAGTTTTTATTTAGATTGTTACTTCAAACTTATAATCTAGCACAATGGAAGAGTTTTCAGGTGATAATAATTGTAGCTTTATTTATTTATTTATTGATATGGAGTCTCGCTCTGTCGCCCAGGCTGGAGTGCAGTGGTGCGACCTTGGCTCGCTGCAACCTCTGCCTCCTGGGTTCAAGCAGTTCTCCTGCCTCAGCCTCCTGAGTAGCTGGGATTACAGGCGGCCACCACCACACCTGGCTAATTTTTTTATATTTTTAGTAGAGACAGGGTTTCACCATGTAGGCTAGGCTGGTTTTGAATTCCTGACCTCAAGTGATCCGCCCACCTTGGCCTCCCAAAGTGCTAGGATTACAGGCGTGAGCCACTGTGCCCGGCCCATTTATTTTTAAAGATGAGTTCTCATTCTCTCATCCAGGCTGGAGTGCACTGGCTTGATCTCAGCTCACTACAGTGTCCACCTTCCGGGCTCAAGCGATCCTCCCACCTTAGCCTGCTAAGTGGTTGTGACCACAGGCATGCGCCACCATGCCTGGCTCATTTTTTGTATTTTTGGTAGAGACGGGGTTTTGTCATGTTGGCTAGGCTGGTCTCTAACTCCTAAGCTCAGGCAATCCATCTGTCTTGACCTTCCAAAATGCTGGGATGATAGACATGAACCACTGCGCCTGGCCTAATTGTAGCTCTATGTATTGTTGACTGTATGCCAGGTACTGTGCTGTTTGATTTTACATAACAACAGCCCAATGAAGCCCAATGAGTAAATTGTTAGTTCCAATTTATAAGTCAGGAAACCAAAGCTCAGAAAGGCCAAATCACTTGCTCAAGGTTACCTGATGAGTAAGTGGCAGAGTAACAATTGAACCCCAGACTGCTCGAAGACACCAAATCACTGTGTTATTCTGTATGTAACATTGTATTTTCTTTTCTTTTCTTTTCCTTGTTTTTTTGAGGCAGGGTTTCCCTCTGTCATCAGGTTGGAGTGCAGTGGTGTGATTATAGCTCACTTCAGCCTCGACCTCCTGGGCTCAAGCAATCCTCCCGCCTCAGCTTCCTGAGTAGCTGGGACCACAGGCACACACCACCATGCCTGGCTAATTCTTTGTATTTTTGGGGTCTCACTATGAGGCTTGGGCTGTCTCGAACTTCTGGACTCATATGATTCTCCCACCTTGGTGTCCCAAAGTGCTGGGAATACAGGCATGAGCCACCGTGCCTGGCCTGTATTTTTCAATAAAATAAAAATTTTAAAGGCATAATTCAATTAATAAATGTAAGGTGGTGAGGGACCTGATACAGTTTCACCTTTCATGTTTCCTATGACATCTCTTCAGAAGCATTTGTTCACCCACTGTGTGCAGTGCACAGTGCTGCTAGGCATTTGTGGACAATGCAAAGATGATGACATCTTGGCCCCCTGTGTGATCCAGGAATTTACAGCAATGCAATCCAGGTCAAGGAATTTACAATCCAGGAATTTTCAGGGAGAAAGGCATTGCCATTAGCTGTTGGATAAGGTGGTTCTTCTGGATAGATAAAAGGACATTGTTAAGAACTACTTGTTGGGTGGAAGTGGGGACTTCAACTTTTGAGAAGGACCTTAAAAGATGGTAAGATTGGGACCTCTTCAAGGAAAACTACAAACCACTGCCCAATGAAATAAAAGAGGACACAGACAAATAGAAGAACATTCCATGCTCATGGATAGGAAGAATCAATATCGTGAAAATGGCCATACTGCCCAAGGTGATCTATAGATTCAGTGCCATCCCCATCAAGCTACCAGTGACTTTCTTCACAGAATTGGAAAAAACTACTTTAAGGTTCATATGGAACCAAAAAAGGGCCCGCATTGCCAAGACAGTCCTAAGAAAAAAGAACAAAGCTGGAGGCATCACGCTACCTGACTTCAAACTATGCTGCAAGGCTACAGTAACCAAAACAGCATGATACTGGTACCAAAACAGAGATATAGACCAGTGGAACAGAACAGAGGCCTCAGAAATAACACCACACATCTACAACCATCTGATCTTTGACCAACCTGACAAAAACAAGAAATGGGGAAAGGATTCCCTATTTAATAAATGGTGCTGGCAAAACTGACTAGCCATATGTAGAAAGCTGAAACTGGATCCGTTCCTTACACCTTATACAAAAATTAATTCAAGATTGATTAAAGACTTAAGTGTTAGACCTAAAACCATAAAAACCCTAGAAGAAGAC
>NW_016814655.1:4483049-4486886 GCF_001698545.2 Rhinopithecus bieti | reverse complement strand
AAAAAAAAAAAAAAAAAAAAGATCCAGAAACAACAGATGCTGGAGAGGATGTGGAGAAATAGGAATGCTTTTACACTGTTGGTGGGAGTGTAAACTAGTTAAACCATGTGGAAGACAGCGTGGCGACTCCTCAAAGATCTAGAACTAGAAATACCATTTGACCCAGCAATCACATTACTGGGTATATACCCAAAGGATTATAAATCATGCTACTATAAAGACACATGCACACGTATGTTTATTGTGACACTATTCACAATAGCAAAGACTTGGAACCGACCCAAATGTTCATCAATGATAGACTGGATAAAGAAAATGTGGCACATATACACCATGGAATACTATGCAGCCATAAAAAAGGATGAGTTCATGTCCTTTGCAGGGACATGGATGAAGTTGGAAACCATCATTCTGAGCAAACTATCACAAAGACAGAAAACCAAACACCGCATATTCTCACTTATAGTTGGGAATTGAACAATGAGAACACTTGGACACAGGGTGGGGAACATCACACACTGGGGCCTGTTGTGTGGTAGGGGGCAGGGGGAGGGATAGCATTAGGAGAAACACCTAATGTCAATGACGAGTTGATGGGTACAGCAAACCAACATTTATACCTATGTATACCCATGTAACAAACCTGCACATTGTGCACATGTACCCTAGAACTTATAATAATAATAATAATAATAATAATAATAATAATTTAAAAGAAAATGGTAAGATTGGCTGGGCATGGTGGCTCATGCCTATAATCCCAGCACTTTGGGAGGCTGAGGCAGGCGGATCACTTGAGGTCAGGAGTTCGAAACCAGCCTGGTCAACATGGTGAAACCCCGTCTCTACTAAAAATACTTAAAAAATTAGCCAGGCATGGTGGCAGGTGCCTGTAATCCCAGCTACTCAACAGGAGAATCGCTTGTACCTGGGAGGTGAAGGTTGCAGTGAGCTGAGATTGCGCCACTGCACTCTAGCCTGGGTGACAGAGTGAGACTCCATCTCAAAATAAAAAAAAGGATGGTAAGATTTCAGCTGGTACAGATAGGACTAGGAGAGGCCATTTCTCCTTAAGGGATAGGAAAGCAAAGGTGAAGATGAGAGAACAGTGGGAGATGGGGCTGGAAATGTAAATTGGTTTAGAAGGGAAAGTTTTTGAGTGCTAGGATAAGTGATTTGAACTCTATGCACTAGGTAATTATATTTTCATTAATATTTATCAACAATCTATTAAGCTAAATCACTGTTTTTAATGTTAGGAAATCAAACAATTGTTTTTATAGTTGTCTGGCTTTTCTTTTCACCAAAGACAGCTCCTTTCATAGCCTTCATGTCAGGATTACTTCCATGTCCAAAGTCTTGACTTTTGTCCTTTGAATTAAGCCCTAACAGGAGAAAACCATCTTTTTAAGACATTGACTATTTTCTCTGTTTAATTTTGATGCAGTTTAATGCCATCTAGTCATTAATCTGCCATTTTGAGCTACGTTAGGCTGGTAGACCACTTACCTGGGCGTTACTTGTTTGCTTCTCTGGAATAAATCCCCAAAAGGATCACAACATAGAAGATATACTAAAGGGCAGTTGCTGTGGGAGAGAAAGTTGGAAGTGCTGAGTTTTGGGATATTTCAGAAGCTGTCCTTTTTCTTTTCTTTTCTTTCTTTCTTTTTTTTTTTTTTGAGATGGAGTTTCGTGCTTGTCACCTAGGCTGGAGTGCAGTGGCACGATCTTGGCTCACTGCAACCTTCGTCTCCCAGGTTCAAGGGATTTTCTTGCCTCAGCATCCTGAGTAACTGGAATTACAGGCATATGCCACCACACCCAGCTAATTTTGTATTTTTAGTAGAGACAGAGTTTCTCCATGTTGGTCAGGCCGATCTCGAACTCCTGACCTCTGTGTTGGGAACTGCCTTGGGAAGCCAAGGCAGGTGATCCGCCTGCCTTGGCTTCCCAAAGTGCTGGGATTACAGCTGTGAGCCACCACCACAGTGAGCGGCCTGTTTTTTCTAACTGTGTTGAATAATTTGGGATTCCTCTCTACCCTTAGTTTCAAAAATCTATATTGTGCAGAAAGCAAACGAAGTCAAGTGAGTATGATTTGAAGTTGGATGGTTTTTGGCATGTCTTCATCTTGAAACCATCCTCTTTTCCAGTATAAACCATCGAGTCTGAATTGGCTTGTTCTGAATTCAAGCAACTTGGTTTTTTTTGTTTTTTGTTTTTTGTTTTTTTTTTGAGATGGAGTCTCACTCTGTCACGCAGGCTGGAGTGCAGTAGCGCGGTCTTTGCTCACTGCAACCTCCGCCTCCCAGGTTCAAGCGATTCTTCTGCCTCAGCCTCCCGAGTAGCTGGGATTACAGGTGCATGCCACCACGCCCAGCTAATTTTTGTATTTTTAATAGAGATGGGGTTTCACTGTATTGCCAGGCTGATCTCAAACTCCTGATCTCAGGTGATCCACATGCCTTGGCCTCCCAAAGTGCTGGGATTATAGGCGTGAGCCACTGTGCCTGGCCTTGTATTCGTTTTTAATCAACTAGGATTTTGTACTTTGGTTTGTCATAGCTATTTCAGTTTGGTGCTTTAAAAAACCCTCTTTTAGATGATAGCCAGAAGTTGATGGGTGCTTTCAGATTGTGAGGCAGGATAGTTATCCAGGTTTTGGCAGTTTTGAATGAGATCATTTTATTTTATTTTATTTATTATTCTTATTTTTTGAGACAGGGTCTCGCTGTGTCACCCAGGCTGGAGTTAAGTGGCACAGTCATGGCTCACTGCAGCCCAACCTCCTGGGCTCAAGTGGTCCTTCTGCCTCAGCCTCCTGAGTAGCTGGGACCACCACACCTGGCTAATTTTTGTATTTTTTGTAGAGATGGGGTTTTACCATGTGCCTAGGCTGGTCTCGAACTCCTGGGCTCAAGCGATCACCCTTAGGCTCCCAAAGTGCTGATTACAGGCCTCAGCCACTGTGCCTGGCTCGTTTTATTTATTATATACCACATTTACCCATATAACTACACATGAAAAGTGAACCAAATACTTCTATTCAGGACGAATTCTCAAGCTTTTTGTAGTAGAGTGAATGATGTTGTGCTTGTAACCCAGGAAGCTGCAGTCTGTATCTGGTCTGCATCTGGAATATTTGCTGTAGTTAACACTCTCAGTCTGGTTATTATTGAAGACAATGCAAATGTCCCATTCTCAATAAACGTGTGAGCCTTGGTATCAGACATCTGGCTTTGAGTTCTGGCTCCTTTGCTTAATAGCTGCATAACACTGGGAAAGTTACTTTAGCTTATCTGTAAGCCTCAGCTTCCTCATCTTTTTGTTTGTTTGTTTGTTTGTTTGTTTGCTTTAGAGATAGGGTCTTGCTCTGTCACCAAGGCTGGGATGCAGTAATGTGAACATGGCTGACTGCAGCCTTGAACTTCTGGGCTCAAGGAATCCTCCTGCAGTGGCTTCCCAGTGTGCTGGGATTACAGGCATGAGCCACTGTGGCTGGCCAGCTGCGTCATCTTTAAAACGAGAATAGTGGCTGGGCACGGTGGCTCACATCTATAATCCTAGTACTTTGGGAGGCCGAGGTGGGTGGATTACGAGGTCAGGAGATTGAAACCATCCTGGCTAACATGGTGAAACCCCATATACAAAAAATTAGCCGGGCTTGGCGGTGGGTGCCTGTAGTCTCAGCTACTCGGAGGCTGAGGCAGGAGAATGGCGTGAACCCGGGAGGTGGAGATTGCAGTGAGCCAAGATTGCACCACTGCACTCCATCCTGGGTAACAGAGCGAGACTGTCTCAAAAAATAATAAATAAATAAATAAATAAATAAATAAA
>NW_016814655.1:4446055-4481465 GCF_001698545.2 Rhinopithecus bieti | reverse complement strand
AAAAAAAAAAAAAAAAAAAAAAATAAGGCTAAACAGAAACATCCCATCAGATGGATCTTACCTCTGCGTTGTTGTTCTCCATCAAATAATGTAACCTAAACCAGATAACACCATGCTCTGGTAATGTATTGTTGAGTAATTTGATTCTGCTGTCTTAACTGATACTTAAGCCTTCATCACGAACCAAGAGATAGCTCTCATTTATAAGATGAAGCTGAGAATATGAAAAGAAAGAGGATTTACTTACGCTCAAGAATTTACTCTATTTTTGGCAATGCTGAGGCTATTTCTCTAGTAATTCACTTGAAGCACATGTCTTATAGAAATAAATATTTACATTTTTACAAAGGAAGAAATTAAATGCTTTTCCTGTAAAATGAGTAATTTTACATTGTTTTGGCCACTAGATTTAATACAGTGTAACTAGCTTAGCATTTTAATTGTAAAATTTCAAAATTAGGTTAAATTATATGAAACTCTTATTTTGAAAATATTCCTCTTTTATCGCAGTAGTTAATCTGAGAATAGCCAAATAGATTTTGTCATGGTGTAGGACAAGGTCACTTAGAACCAGCTGAAAATTTTACAAAGTTCTAAAAAAGGTGGCCGGGTGTGGTGGCTCACACCTGTAATCGCAGCACTTTGAGAGGCTGAGGCAGGAGGATCACATGAGCCCAGGAGTTTGAGACCAGCCTGGGCAACTAAGCGATACTCCCATCTCTAAAATCATTAAATTAAATATTAAAAAAAAAAATAAGAAAGATTGTCTAACGATACTTCTAAAAAACAAACTTCTGACTTGAAATAAGGCACTTAAATTTTTTAAAATGAAGAAAAATTCTACCTTGGTAATAAGAGAAATGCAAATTAAAATAGGAAGATACCAGCTTTTGTGTAATTAATTAGCAAAAAAAAATTTTAATGGTAAAAGTCAGTGTTGAAATGAGGACACATGGACACAGGGAGGGGAGCAACACATACTGGGGCTTGTCCCAGGGGGCCGGGGGTTAGGGAGAACATCAGGATAAATAGCTAATGCATGCGGGGCTTAATACCTAGGTTATGGGTTGATTTGTGCAGCAAACCACCATGGCACAAGTTTACCTGTGTAACAAAACTGCACATCCTGCACATATATCCTGGAAACGTAAAATAAAATTAAATTTAAAAAATGACTAAAGAAACATTCATTGTTGACCTGGGTATGAGGAGGTGGGTGCTGTCACTGTGAGTGGGAATTGACACACCGTTTCTAGTAAATGCTTTTGTTTGGGATTCTTGTGATTATACTTCTAGTAGTCATCTTTCCTGAGGGCATGATCTAACTCAGGCACAGAGACATTTATCGAAGTATTACTCATATTAGAAAAATAGCAGAAACAATTCAAATGTTCAACAAAAGGAGAATAGTTAAGTCAATTTCAACATATCCAAATAATGAAATATTACACAGCTATTAAATAATGCTTTCAAAGCATAATTAACAACTTGGGAAAATTGTCACAATATGATGTACTCTGTGTCTGTGTGTGTGTGTATGTGTATATATATATGTAGTATACCAATTTTACCATCAATATCTTTGCATAGAATAATTTTTAAAAGACTAAGGAGAAACAAAATGTGCTTTCAGATTTTCCAAAATTTCTTCCGTGAACATTTATCCTATAATCAGAAAGAAGTGAATAAACATTAGTGTAAAATAATGATTTTAAACAAATGGCCCTAGTAGTTCACTTCAAATGGTTGGAGTTTTATTGTATGGATCACAACGTATTATACTTAATGGAAAAACTATTACTAGGAGCCATTCATTTTAAAAAATGACACATTTTATGTAGGTACATTTTCCCATTTAGATGGGCAAAATGAAGTCCTGACAGCTTGCATCTGAAATCATATGGCCAATCCGTTTAAGCATTAAACTTCTTTGATGAGAACTTTGGCACAATTTCATCAATTCTAGGAAAACACTTCTGCAGTACTTAATAAGTGATGTGAGTAAGTAAAATGGGAAGAGGACTAAGTAAGTAGTTCGAAAAAGAGAAACCTTTTAAAAATGGAAAAAAGACAAACTTTCCTGGCCTTGAATTCTTCCCCTTCACTACCACCCCCTTTCCGTGGCCTGGCTGGAACGCACAGTCATATTAAGTGATGCCTTGCCCTTTGACTGACTCAGTGAAAGTTCAGATAGCCATCTAGTGGAAAGAAGACTCTTTAAGAATGACTTTCCTCCAGACACCCAATATCATGTTTGTTCAGTTGGCTTGTCCAAACAATTTTTCTGTGTTTTCACCAGAGTAGTATCAACTTAGCAAGAAGATTAAAGCTGTTCTCCATCTGCTTTATCTGCCGTTCTTAATTAGAACCTGATGACAGAAATCAACTTTGATTCAAGGCTGATTGTTCCCGGAGAATCTCATTATTATTGTAAAAGTTTTCTTTTCTTTCTTTCTTTCTTTCTTTTTTTTTAATTAACCACATTGATTCTGAGCATCTATATGGCAGAAGTGTAAGGTAAAAAGAAAATAATTTTCTTCATTTAATCATGTATTCAGCATCTGCTCTGCTAGATGCTGTGGGGCATTTTGAAGTTGCATAAAGTCTGGTAGAGAAGATAAAGCATGCACAGAAATAGTTTTTAATACAAACTTGAGGTGATAAGTGCCCAAAGGGACAGGCATAATGTATGTGGAAATTCAGAGGAGCAGTTATTTCTTGTTAAGGAATCGTGTTTTCTGAGTTTTCTTATAGAAATTAAACAAATGTGCATTGTTCTGATGGACTGAAAAAAAGAGAAACAAATGGTCCCTTGCTTTCATGCTTTATTTTACTTTATGAGAAATTAAGAGGCAAATGTTTGTATATCAATCCTTTAGGCAAGTAATGGACTTTAGAGTGCCTTAATGGTTTTCAAAAAATAGTCTACAAATATTTATTAAGGCTACTCTCAAGGAGTCTGCAGTCTACCAACTTTAATGAAATGTAATTTTATGCATAATATAAAGTAATATTAAAAATTACTTGTAGAAATAGTTAATTGGACTAATTAGTTTTTTTTTTTTTTGAAATGGAGTCTTGCTGGGTCACCCAGGCTGGAGTGCAGTGGCACCATCTCGGCTCGCTGCAGCCTCCACCTCCCAGGTTCAAGTGATTTTCCTGTCTCAGGCTCCTGAGTAGCTGGGGCTACAGGTGTGTGCCACCACGTCTAGTGAATTTTTGTATTTTTAGTGGAGACAGGGTTTCACTATGTTGGCCAGGCTGATCTTAAACTCCTGACTTCAAGTGATTCACCCGCTTCGGCCTCCCAAAGACCTGGGATCACACGCGTGAGCCACTGCACCTGGCTACATATTCTTAATGGGCAAATTGGGAGCCTAGTCTTGGTATCAGGTGTCCTGTATTTAATCAGTTGGCAGAGCTAGTTACCTGGACCACCTGCTCAACCTAGGAGGTGCTGTGATACAGCAGAGAAAGCACAAACTTGGGCTCTGCTACTTGGTAGCTTTCGGCCTTGGTAAGTTTTTTACTTTGTCTTTCTATTCCTGGGTCTTCTCATCTTTAAAACACCTCCTAGGTTTCTTGTTAGGATTAAATGAAATACTATATGTTGCTACGATTTGAGTGGTTCCCTTCCAAAAATTAAGATGTTGAAACTTAATAGCTAACGTGATAGTGTTAAGCGGGGTGGGGATTGCCTTTAAGAGGGAATTAAGGCCATGACAGCACCTCCCTTATAAAAGTGATTGAAGCCCTCATAAAAGAGGCTTCACTCAGCACTTGGCCTTCCTGCCCTTCTGCCCTCTGCCTATGCGATGACACAGCATTCCTCCCCTCCAGAGGATGCAAGGCGCCATCTTGGAGGCAGAGACCATGCCCCTCACCAGACACTCAGCCTGCCCGCGCCTTGATCTTAGACTTCCCAGCCTCCAGAACTGTGAGAAATAAGTTTCTCCTCTTTACAAATTACCCGTTCTGTGGTATTCTGCTATAGCAGCACAAACTGACCAAGAAACACCTGACACACAGCTCTCTATAAATAATGTTTCTTCCCTGCTCTGTCTTGACTTGTTTGAAGGATCAGCAGTTGACAATGAACAGTTTAAAATGATCTCAGTATTTTCTTTTTCCTCTCGAGGGTGAACCTCTTAAATTGGGCTGGCTTATATTTACTGCCTAAAATCACAGCTGTTTGATATAGGCGGGGCATTATTTGAAAGTCTGAGTCAGAGACGAGAAGTAGGAAATCAGTTTATCCCCGGCTGTCGTTGTGCACCTCCTTCCAGGGGTGTAATCAGCTCAGACTATCTCAATAGTTAATACTTGCTGTTCTACTCAAAACTGAACTCACTAAAATCTCAGTGATTTCTTCATTGAAGATTACCAGTAGATGGCTTTTAATTCCCTGTAGTGTCTGCTTTACTGTTTTCATGCTTGTTTTTCTAAAGTCTCGAGTCAGCGTCTTTATCCTTATCAGTGTTTGGCCTTTGTCTACTCTATCTCTGTAAATCATTTGTAGGAGGGTTAAATTCCATCTGACGCAAATTGTGATTTTAAAAATAAATTGCTTTGTCCTACCATCTCTTAAAATAAAAGCAGATAATTTTCCTAAGTCACTTATTTAAGAAATAGCGCAAGCTAAATGCCAACCACTCGAAGTTGTAGACTTGCTAGACTTTAAGCTTCAAGGTCTCTATTTTCTGTTTCAGGTAAAAATGGTCTGGACTAAACAGTTCTTCAGGGAGAAAAAAGGGGGTCTTTAATCACAGCTGAGTCTTCATCTTAACCAGAATTTTTACCAGAAAGCCTTTCTTTCTCTTGGAATTTTATGCTGGTTGAAATTTGGCTTTAGTTGAAGTATAAGGAGCCATATTTCCTTGTGTCTGGTTAAGTTCCACTGTCTTTTCCACTTGCAGATTTTCTATTCAGTTATCAAATTTGCTTGTGCTCAGCATTGAAAGTGATTTCTGTACTTGTCTGATTAAACTGGAAAAATCTGGAATAAATTAGAACTATTGTCTGAAATTGGAAGGGATTTAGATAATGGTTTGATGGATGGAGAAGTGCAAGGTGGGTTAGCATGAATTTTAAAAGTTTAGATTTTTGCCACTATTCATGCTAATGTAAAAAAGGATCTTGTTGGCCTGGCATGTGGCTCATGCCTGTAATCCCAGCACTTTGGGAAGCTGAGGTGGGTAGATCACCTGAGGTCAGGAGTTTGAGGCCAGCCTGGCCAACATGGTGAAACCCCATCTCTACTAAAAATACAAAAATTAGCCAGGTGTGGTGGCGGGCACCTGTAATCCCAGCTACTCAGGAGGCTGAGGCAGGAGAATTGCTTGAACCTGGGAGGTAGAGGCTGCAGTGAGTCGAGATCACGCCTTTGCACTCCAGCCTGGGTAACAGAGCAAGACTCCATCTCAACCTAAAAGGATCTTGTTTAGACGGTGCCTATTCCCTGTAGATTATGTAGCTCATTATTACAAATACTTATTTAGTGCCTGCTATATGTAGGATGTAATATAAAATAGATTAATAACATGGTCCTTTCCTCAAGGAATTTGTCACAGAATTAGGAGGTGGGAATAAAGGAGACAAAGATATATGTGCTGGGTGCAAAGCTCAGGGAAGATTGAAAAAATGCAATCTCCTTGGGAATGAGGTGGGATGAGAAGTGGGGCAGGATGTAGATGGAGAAGTTTCTAGGAGGAGGTACTTAACTAAGGCACAGAATCATGGAAGTGCCTGGAATAATGCAGAGAGCTATGAGCAATCTGGTAGGTCCATGGGGCTGGCTGGAGTCTTGGTGTGATCCAGCTCACTTTACCCTCAAATTTCTGGGCTCAGAGGATCCTCCCATGTCACCCTCCCCAGTATCTGGGATTACAGGTGCATGCCAACATACTTGGCTAAGTTTTTTTAAAAATAAAAAGTACAAAAAACTAGCCGGGCGAGGTGGCGGGCGCCTGTAGTCCCAGCTACTCGGGAGGCTGAGGCAGGAGAATGGCGTGAACCCGGGAGGCGGAGCTTGCAGTGAGCTGAGATCCGGCCACTGCACTCCAGCTTGGGCGACAGAGCGAGACTCCGTCTCAAAAAAAAAATAAAAAATAAAAATAAAAATTTCTTTTAGAGATGTGGGTCTTGAACTCCTAGCCACAAGCAGTTCCTCCCACCTCAGCCTCCTGAGTAGCTGGGATTATAGGTGGGAGCCACTGTGTCTGGCCTCCTTCCTCCTCCTAAAACAGTTTTGAGGTATAATTGAGGTATAATTTACATACCATAAAACCCACCCCTGTAAGCATACAGTCCAGTGTTTTTTTTTTTTTTTTTTTTTTTTTTGAGACAGAGTCTTGCTCTGTCACCCAGGCTGGAGTGCAGTGGCTGGATCTCAGCTCACTGCAAGCTCCTCCTCTTGGGTTCATGCCATTCTCCTGCCTCAGCCTCCCGAGTAGCTGGGACTACAGGCGCCCGCCACCTCGCCCGGCTAGTTTTTTTGTATTTTTTAGTAGAGACAGGGTTTCACCGTGTTAGCCAGGATGGTCTCGATCTCCTGACCTCGTGATCCACCCGTCTCGGCCTCCCAAAGTGCTGGGATTACAGGCTTGAGCCACCGCGCCCGGCCAATCCAGTGATTTTTAAAAGTAAATTTGTAGAGTTGGGCAATTGCCACCTCAATCCAGTTTTAGAACACTGCTTTGTCCCTAGAAGTTTCCTTTCTTCTGGGTCAATCCGTGCTTTCGTCTCCAGCCTCTGGCAAACACTGATCTGCTTTCTGTCCCTATAGATTTGACTTTTCTAGAAATTTCCTATAAAAGGAGTAGTAGGTAGTCTTTTCTGTTCGGCTCCTTTCACTTAGCAAAAGGTTTTTTGTTTTTTTGTTTTTTGAGACGGAGTCTCGCTCTCGCCCAGGCTGGAGTGCTAGTGGCGTGATCTCCGCTCACTGCAAGCTCCGCCTCCCGGGTTCCCGCCATTCTCCTGCCTCAGCCTCTCGAGTAGCTGGGACTACAGGCGCCTGCCACCTCGCTCAGCTAATTTTTTGTATTTTTAGTAGAGACGGGGTTTCACCGAGTTAGCCAGCATGGTCTGGATCTCCTGACCTTGTGATCCGCCGGCCTCGGCCTCCCAAAGTGCTGGGATTACAGGCCTGAGCCACTGCGCCCGGCCAGCAAAATGTTTTTGAGGCTCAGCCATGTTGTAGCATGTATAAGTTGTTTGTTCCTTTATACTGATTAATTGTATTTGATTGCATGGATATACCACATTCTGTTACCCATTTGCTAGTTGATGGGTATTTGTATTGCGTCCAGGTTTAGGCTATTATTAATAATGCTCCAAGGCTGGGCGCGGGAGCGCGTGCCTATAATCCCAGCACTTTGGGATGCCAATTCAGGCGGATCACCTGAGGTTAGCAGTTCCTGACCAGCCTGGCCAACATGGTGAAACCCCGCCTCTACTAAAAATACAAAACTAGCCGGGCATGGTGGCAGGTGCCTGTAATCCCAGCTACTTGGGAGGCTGAGGTAGGAGAATCGCTTGAACCTGGGAGGCGGAGGTTGCAATGAGCTGAGATCGCATTACTGTGCTCCAGCCTGGGTGACACAGTGAGACTCTGTCTCAAAAAATAATATAATAATAATTCCCTGTGGGCACTTGCATGAATGTCTTTGTGTGGACATGTTTTTCATTTCTCTTGTGGGAAACTTAAGAGTGAAGTTTCTGGGTCATATAATAAGAATATATATATTTTACTTTTTAAGAAGCTGCCAAACTGTTCTCCAAAGTGGCTGTATGTACCATTTTACAACCAACAATGTCTGAGGGTTTTGGTTTTTCCACATTTTTTTTGTTGTTGTTGTTTTGTTTTTATTTGAGATGGGATCTGGCTCTGTCACCCAGGCTGGAGTGTAATGGTGCAATCTCGGCTCACTGTAACCTCTGCCTCCTGGGTTCAAGCGATTCTCCTGCCTCAGCCTCCCAAGGAGCTGGGACTACAGGCACCCGCCACCAAGCCCAGCTAATTTTTGTATTTTTAATAGAGACGGGGTTTCACCATATTGACCAGGCTTGTCTCGAACTCCTGACCTTGTGATCTGCCTACCTCAGCCTCCCAAAGTGCTGTGATTACAGGTGTGAGCCACCCCACCTGGCCATTTGCCACATCTTTGTCAACACTTGACATGTGAATTATAACCATGCTAGTGGGGGTGTAGTGCTTTTTTTTTTTTTTCCTCTTTGAGATGGTCTTGCTCTGTTGCTCAGGCTGGTCAGTGGTGCGATTATAGCTCATTGCAACCTGGACCTCTGTGGCTCAAGTGAACCTTCTGCCTCACTGTACTGAGTAACTGGTACTACATACAGGTGCACGCCACCATGACAGGCTAATTTTTTTGTAGAGACAGCATCTGACTATGTTGCCTAGGCTGGTCTCGAACTCCTGGGTTCAAGCAATTCTTCTTGCCTTGGCTTCCCAAAGTGCTGGGGTTACAGGCATGAGTCACTGTGCCCAGCCAGTGCTGTCTTTTTTTTTTTTTTTTTTTTTTAAGACAGGGTCTCACTCTGTCACCCAGACTGGAATGCAGTGGAATGATCTTGGCTTACTGCAGTCTCCACCTCCTGGGCTCAAGTAATCCTCCCACCTAAACTTTCCGAGTAGCTGGGAGTACAGGCGTGCACCACCATGCCTGCCTAATTTTTTATATTTTTTGTAGAGACAGGGATTTGCCATGTTGTCTAGGCTGGTTTTGAACTCTTGGCTCAAGTGATATGCCCACCTCGGCCTCCCAAAGTGCTGGGGCTACAGGCATGAGCCACTGCACTGTGCCCAGTAGTGCTTTTCTTTTCTTCTCTCTCTTTTTTTTTTTTTTGGAGACGGAGTCTTGCCCTGTCACCCAGGTTGTAGTGCAATGGCGCAATCTTAGCTCACTGAAACCTCCGCCTCCTGGGTTTAAATGATTCTCCTGCCTCAGCCTCCCAAGTAGCTGGGATTACAGGTGCCTGCCACCATGCCCAGCTAATTTTTGTATTTTTATTAGAGAGGGGAGTTTTACCATGTTGTCCAGGCTGGTCTCTAACTCCTGACCTCGTGATCTGCCTCCCTTGGCCTCCCAAAGTGCTGGGATTACAGGCGTGAGCCACCATGCCCAGCCAGTAGTGCTATCTTAATTGTAGTTTTGGTTTATATTTCTCCAATGACTGGCAATCTTTTAATATTGTAAATTATCTCAGCTATTTCAGAAAACACTCCTCTACAACAGCGGCAATTGGTGTTGTGGTTCAGTTTTTTTGTTTGTTTGTTTTTTGTTTGTTTTGTTTTTTTGAGATGGAGTTTTGCTCTTTGTTGCCCAGGCTGGAGTGCAATGTTGCAATCTCAGCTCACCGCAACCTCTGCCTCCAGGTTCAAGTGGTTCTCCTGCCTCAGCCTCCCGAGTAGCTGGGATTATAGGCATGCACCACCACGCCTGGCTGATTTTGTATTTTTAGTGGAGACGGGGTTTCTCCATGTTGGTCTGGCTGGTCTCGAACTCCTGACCTCATGTGATCTGCCCACCTCGGCTTCTCAAAGTGCTGGGATTACAGGCGTGAGCCACCGTGCCCAGCCTTACTAACTGTATTTTTTTTTTAAAGCTCTTGAAATAATTTTTGTATATGAAGAATCCAGATGGTATTTTATCAGAGACTCTTTGTTTACTTATTTTACTCTTTCTTTTGAGATTTGTAAAATTATCCTCTGATGCAAACTGCCTGTGGCCTGCCACCTGCTTTTGTATGCCCCAGGAGTAAAGAATTTTATTTTTAAATGGTTGAAAGTAAAAGAATACTATTTTAGCCAGGTGTGGTGGTGCATACTTATGGTCCCAGCTACTTGGGAGGCTGAGGTGGGAGGATTGCTCGAGCCCAGGAGTTCGAGGCTGCAGTAGCCATGATTGTGTCACTGCACTCCAGTCTGGGCAACAGAATGAAATGCTCTCTTGAAAATAATAATTTGTGATATGTGAAAATTATGTGAAATTCAAATTTCAGTGTCATAAATTTTGATTGGAATACAGCCATGCCTATTCATTTATGTGTTACCTATGTCTGCTTTTGTGCTATAAGGGCAAGAGTAGAGTAGTTTCAGTAGAGACTGTATAGCCTGCATAGCCGAAAATAGTTACTACTTGGCCCTTTACAGAAAGTTTGCCTACCGTAGCTCTCACCCATTCTAGATGTTCCCTATTCTCAGAAAAAAATTTGCTATTACTTGTCCTTTCATTTCAGTTCCTTTTTTAGATATAGGGTCTCACCATGTTGCCCAGGCTGAAGTAGAGTGGCTGTTCACAGGCACAGTGCCAGTACTGATCAGCTTGGGAATGTTGACCTGCTCTGTTTCCTACCTGGGCCAGTTCACCCTCCTCTTTAGGCATTGGTTCAGTTCTTGTGTTGGTTCTCCAGTTCGTTGTTACTGAGAAACCCGAATTCATTTGTCAAGTGTCACCCTGGAAGAGAAGAGACTTATTGAAAGATTCCAGTTTTGTAATGTGTTCTTTCCTGGCTTGGTGACTCTAGTTAAAGAGTTAGTCTCTGGGACTTGGTGTGGTGACTCATGTGTATAATCCCAACACTTTGGGAGGCCGAGGTAGGAGGATCATTTGAGCCCAGGAGTTTAGACCAGCCTGGCGAGACTGCTACAAAAAAAAAAAAAAAAAAAAAAAAAAAAAAAATCTAAAAATAGCTGACCTGGTGGTACTTGCCTATATGTCCTGGTACTCAGTAGGCAAGGTGGGATGATCCCCTTGAGCCCAGGAGTTCAAGGCTGCAGTGAGCTATGATTGTGCCATTTACATTCCAGCCTGGGTGACAGAATGAGACCCCATCCTCTTTTTTTTTTTTTTTTTTTTTCCTGCAAACACTATGGTGACTTAAATACCTTGTCTCTTTAAAAAAAAAAAAAAAAAAGCAGTTAGTCTCTGGGACTTTTTAAGAAAGTCTCCCAGGAAACAAACGGGAAAGAATGGTGCTTTTGTAGATGAAGGTATCACATTAACGGTGTTTGGAAGGTGATGCTGTGTAACACAGATAATCTTGTTTATTGATTTTTCTTTTAGTGCCCGTTATAAAATTTAAGATAATACAGAGGTATAGAAAGTAAGAGTTAAGTCTCCGCATCACCCACCCCCTCATGCTACTCTTACTTGTCACCATTGTTAGGAATTTAGTCTATTTCCTTTTAGACCTTTTTCTGTGCAGATACAAACATAGCCAGTTGGGTTTTGTGGCTGTTTTTTTTCAGAAATGAAATTACAGTGTACATTTTGTTTTAAAATGAAGGTTTTTCAGAACTTGGCCCAGGGTATGGTGGTTGTGCATACCTGTAGATTTGCCGTCTTCATTTTAGCAGCTGCATGGCCTTTTTTTATATGACTCTACCGTAATCTACTTAACTGTTGATGAAGTTTAAGGTTTTTGCTTATGTAAGTAATGTCCATGTGTTTCAGTTGGCCTTACTAACACTGGTTATATTAATTTTTAATGTATTTTGTTTCTTGGCCTATTTGGTAAGTGAAAAATAGTTCATTGTCATAACTTGCACTTCTTCAGTGAGACTGAACATTTTCTTAGCCACTTGTACTTTTATGAATTATCTATTGCTTATTTTTCTTTGGGTTGTTTGTGTCTTTTAATTGGTTGGAGATCTTTATATATTATAAACCCTAACTCTTAATTTGCAAATATTTCTCACAATTGATCATTTCTTATTTATGGTGGTGGTTTTCCTTACAGAAGTCTTAGTTTTGTATGTTGTCAGATCTGTCAAACATATATAGCTCTTGGATTTGGAAGCATGCTTGCAATGTGTTTCCATGTTTTAATATTCTAACTATCTTAATTCAGTGATTCCTAATCATGACTGCATCAGAATGGTTTCCAACTAAGATATTCTTTCTTGGTAGATAAAATGTGGGATTCAAATCTGTGTGGTTTGGTTTGTTTTGTTTTGGAGAGAGGAAGAAGCTTCCTGGCCAGGTGCGGTGGCTCACACCTGTAATCCCAGCACTTTGGGAGGCCAAGGCGGGCGGATCACAACGTCATGAGATGGAGACCATCCTGGCTAACATGGTGAAACCCCGTCTCTACTAAAAATACAAAAAAATTAGCTAGGCCTGGTGGCGGGGACCTATAGTCCCAGCTACTCAGGAGGCTGAGGCAGGAGAATGGCGTGAAGCCGGAAGGCAGAGCTTGCAGTGAGCCAAGATCGCGCCACTGCAAACCAGCCTGGGTGACAGAGTGAGACTCTGTCTCAAGATAAATAATAAAAAAAAAAGCTCTGTGATTCTGATGTGAAACCCTAGTTAAAAAATCACAGTATGTAAAACAGATTCCATTGCCTCTTTCCAGTTGAGTTGTGATTTTTTTTTTTTTCTTTGAGTATGAAGGGAGTGGTGCTGCTTGGTTCGTTTTACTTACATTCATTAAGTTCCTATGACACACTTGGAGAATTAGTAAGGAGAGAATTCATGCATCTGGTAAGGAGAGAAACTACTATACATTGTACCCTTTGCTGTGCATTTTAACTGTACAATCAGGTTTCTTTATCTTGACAATTGTGTTAAAGCAGAAGCTATTGGCTATATTTCATTGGTTGAAAAATACACTTTTTTAAAATCACATTTTAACATCCATGAAATTGGGATGACAGCATGACATAGTTTATTTGGCAGCATTTTAAATTTTGTAGTATATGAAATAATGGTTCATCTTAGTCAACTTGGAGAAGTTGGATAATTTTTTATCTTTCATTTTTGTATCTAAAGTACATCAGTACAATTTTTTTTTTCCATACTGGCCTTCATGTTCCTGAGTGGTCTCTTCTCCTCTAGTGTTTCTTTCCTTCTAATTCAGTTTTATATACTGCTGCTGGATTAATCTTCCTAGACCATGATTCTGATTAAATCACTGCTATATGCAGTAACTTTTTTTGTTTGTTTGTTTTTTTGAGCTAGGGTCTCTCTGTTGCCCAGGCTGGAATACAGTGGTGCAATTATGGCTCACTGCAGCCTCAACCTCCCAGGCTCAAGTGATCTCCTACTTCTCAGCCGCCAGAGTAACTGGAACTACTACAGGCACATGCCACCACACTCAGCTAATTTGTGTGTGTGTGTGTGTGGTGTTTTTTTATAGATACAGGGTCTTACTATGTTGTGCCCCCAGGCTGGTCTTGAACTCCTGGGCTCAAGAGATCCACCCACCTTGGCTTCCCAGAGTACTGGAATTACAGGCATGAGCCACTGTGCCTGGCCTTATGCAGTAACTTTTAATAACAAACAACTGTAACAAAGTTCAAACATTTTAACATTTCATTTTAGACCCTTTGAATGAAATATTTACTTCTTCAACCTTTTATTCACATACTCCAATTTTGCATCGATAAGCTAACAGTATCTTTTCATATATTCCCCCCCACCCTTTTTTTTAAAACATCATCATCTGTATTTACTTATTGAATCCTTACATGGGATTGCGCCCTACCCTCTCCCCAGACCTCTGACTGTTTGAAACCCACCCATCATTTCTACTCACCTTCTGTCATTCATCCACCTCCATGCAATTGCTGCTGATATAGCAGGGGTGAAAGATAACTATTGACAAAGAACAGAGAAGTTTTTTGGAACTCTGGGGGTTTTAAGAAAGGCATTGAAGTCCTTGGGAACTAGATAATACAGTTTCCTCTCCTTTTCCTATTGTTGATTGTGGCTTTGGCTTTGTATTTGAAATACTCTTTTTCACTTGAGATGGAGGGGTGGGAGGAGATGTGTGGGGTGTAGTATGTGTGGCCCCACAGGTAGATCACCTGATCAGTCTTTTACCCTAATGTAAGAGAGGGAAAAGTACAAAAAAACACAACAGATCTAAGATGGAGCATATACATGTCCAAATTTGAACTCAGTCATATTTTGGTCAAACTAAGATGATGGACTGGTTACAAGATGAAGTTTGACTGGATGAATGTAAGATCCTATTTTGACCATAAAGCTGGTTACATAAGTAAGCACAGGATGATACTGAGGGGTTTGTGGCTTAGGAGAAGCACTTAAGGACATCTGCGGAGAGCCGAATGTGAGTCTGTAGTGAGATGTGGCAACAACAAAAATAAAATCTCAGATGCATTATTGAAAGAAAAAATATCTAGAATTAGGGGAGATGATAAACCTATTTATTTATTTTTTTGAGACAGGGTCTTGCTCTGTAGCCCAGGCTGGAGTGCAGTGGTACGATCACAGCTCACTTCAGCCCTGCCAGTAGCTGGGACTATGGGCACACACTGCCGTGCCTGGCTAACTTTAAAATTTTTTTTCATACAGACAGGGTCTCACCATCTTGCCCAGGCTGGTCTTGAACTCCTGGGCTCAAGCAGTCCTCCTGACTTGGCCTCCCAAAGTGCTGGGATTATAGGTATGAGCCAGCCCGCCTATGAATCCTATTTTATTCTGTACTGGGGTGGACACAACTATCAAGTCTCGGTCAGTTCTGGGGCACAGATTCTGAAATTAGAAGCCACATACAGAAGAACAATTGAAGAAAGATTTTCTTTGGAGACACGAGAACTTGGGGCATGATAAGCCCATAATTAGCCATCAGGATATGTAAAGGAAGAGGATTTATACCTTGTGGTTCTAGGGAATAGAACTAAGGCCAATGGATGGAAGCCACAGGTAGGAAGACATGGCTCAATTTAAAGACTAATTTGCAGTGAGAGCTGTTTAATGATGGAGCTGAAGATGGTAAGCTTCCTGTTGCTAGGAGGTTGAACAGTCATTTGGCAGCTGTGTTTTAGAGGATATAAAAATGTTGAATCACTAACAAGTGTTCACTTTTCCTCATTAGAAATGGAAAAGGCAAGAAACACTCAAAATTTAAATTGGCACTCATACTATCGTGACATAACATGTTATCGAATTTATTATTTTGCAACTGACAGTAATCATTTAGCCAGAAGATGTACTTCAGCCTTAGCATTAAATTGATCAGAGTGGCAACAATAAACTGGAGGGTGAAGTTGCTCAAGCATGCGTACCTGAGTGGACTCTGTGGGATGGAATTAGGAAAAAAAAAAAAAACCCTCCACAGAGTAAAACAGCCTTTTCTCATCTGTGACACAATGGTAAGAACCTGCAAATATATGTACACTGAGAGGGCAGGAGGAACTTTATGCCAAGGTCTTCATGAGCCTGAATTAACAAATTCCCAAGTATGTCAAAACTTGTGTCTGTGTTGGCAGGACCTGTGAAGCACTCCTCTGGAACATAGTCTGCAAGCCACAGCACTAAGTGATTGATCTCTAAGGCCTCCTTCCAATTGTAAAATTCTTTGGTAAATGACCTTGTAATATATGCTTGGCAGTAGTTTAGCGTTACGGAGTAACAGAAGCATAACAAATTAAAACTATGAGGAAACTTAGGTGTATTATAATTGGCCCCTCTGGAATTTGGCCACAGCTTTGAGGATCATAATTACAACCAAGTCAGCAGTTTGAAATATGTTTTCACCATAGGGGAGGAGAGAATCTCCTTGTGAACGTCTCCGGTGGCACTACGGCTTGCTTTCAGTCTTAAGTGAAATTCTACTTCCTTGTCTTAAAAGAACGAACCTCCGGGCACTGTGGCTCAAGCCTGTAATCCCAGCACTTGGGGAGGCCGAGACGGGTGGATCACGAGGTCAGAAGATCGAGACCATCCTGGCTAACACTGTGAAACCCCGTCTCTACTAAAATATACAAAAAAACTAGCCGGGCGAGGTGGTGGGCGCCTGTAGTCCCAGCTACTCAGGAGGCTGAGGCAGGAGAATGGCGTGAACCTGGGAGGCGGAGCTTGCAGTGAGCTGAGATCCGGCCACTGCACTCCAGCCTGGGCGACAGAGTGAGACTCCATCTCAAAAAAAAAAAAAAAAAAGAACCTCACTGGGTCCTTTCAATTGAGAAACCCTGATGGTTTGAAAGAGATACTTGGAAGAGAGTGATTAATGAAAATAATATTAGTGTGTATAAAGTCATTGAGCAGCTAAGGGGCTTAGAAGCTGAGAAGATCTGAAAGCAATGTGAGCCTAAAATAGACTAAAACATGCATGCTTGTGCTAATTTTCTGTCAAATTTACAAAATCTTTGGAGGGAGAGTAGAATTTAGAAGAGAAAGCAAAGTGAATAACATTTTATGATTAATGAAAGAAGAATTTAGTAGAGTAGTATAGAATTGAAGCCCTAGGCAGATTCTGAATTATCCTTTGTTTCAGGGTTCCCTGAACCCTCAAGGCTGGGTTAGGTGCCCACCTTGGTACTGCGTCACATTATGTCTGTTACGGCATCAGTTCCACTGCTTGCTTGCTTTTTCTTTCTTTCTTTCTTTTTTTTTTTCTGAGATGGAATCTTGCTCTGTCACCCAGGCTGGAGCGCAGGGATGTGATTGCGGCTTACTGCAACCTCTGCCTCCCGGGTTCAAGCAGTTCCCTTGCCTCAGCCTCCTGAGTAGCTGGAATTACAGGTGCGCACCACCATACCCAGCTATTTTTTTTATTGGTATTTTTAGTAGAGACAGGGTTTTACCATGTTGACCAGGCAGGCTGGTCTTGAACTCCTGACCTCAAGTGATCTGCCCACCTCGGCCTCCCAAAGCTGGGATTACAGGCATGAGCCACCGTGCCTGCCCTGTTCCACTGCTTTCTAATTGGTTGTTTTCAAACCCTCTACTGTAAGCTTCAGGAAGACAAGGACCACGTTTGGACTCTCAGGGTTGGATGTACGTTAAGAGTTTAGTAAATGTTTGTTGAATGAATAAACAGGAACCCCTTTACCTTTCTTTCATTATGCTACTTCCTTGTTTTGGCACTTCTGAGATGTTGCTGGTAACATCATGCAGCTTGACTATTAACACTTTACCTTTATGTGCTGATAAGTGGTCAAGTTGGGTATTGGGTACAGGGAGGCTCATTGTATTATTCTTTCCATAATAAAAAGGGTTTTAAAAAAGACATTAACATCTGTAAAATTGATTGTCCTAAAGAGCTGTTCCCATCTGACTGCAGAGTGGAAAGCATCTGATGGCCAAATTATGACAAGCTCTTATTATTTACTCTCATGGATGTTTGTACAGGTTGCGTATTCCTTGTATGTAAGTTTGGGAACAAGCATTTTGGATTTTTTTTAAAGGTTTTGGTATATTTGCATTATGTTTACTGGCTGAGCATCTTAAATCCAAAAATCCAAAATCTGAAATGCTCCAATGAACATTTCTTTTGAGCGTCATGTCAGTGTTAAAAAAGTTTTGGGTTTTGGAGTGTTTCAGATTTTGGATTTGGGATACTCAACCTGTATTTCAACTGGGAATAGTATGTTTCTCAAATTGTAGTTCCCTTATGATTTGAGGACATACTCTAAGGATCCTTGAGTTTCCTTGTAAAAAAATTTTTAAAAATTTTGTTTATTGGCTGGGCGCCGTGGCTCACGCTTATAATCCCAGCACTTTGGGAGGCCAAGGTGGGCGGATCACATGAGGTCAGGAGTTCATCACCAGCCTGGCCAACGTAATGAAATCCTGTCTCTACTAAAAATGCAAAAATTAGCCAAGTGTGGTGGCACAAACCTGTAGTCCCAGCTATTGGGGGAGCTGAGGCAGGAGAATCGCTTGAACTCTGGAGGCGGAGGTTGCAGTGAGCCAAGATCGTGCCACTGCACTCCAGCCTGGGTAAGAGAGCAAGACTTTGTCTTTTTTTTTTTTTTAAAAGAGGAACTGAGGAAAGTAGGTGAACTGAACAGGAGGAATGATGAATGATGCTGTTAGACAGAATCTCCAGACCATTTCTTGGTCTTTGAGTTCCTCCCGGGACCTTTTGTTTTTGTTGTTGTTGAGGCAGAGTCTTGCTCTGTTGCTTAGGCAAGACAATGGTGCGATCTCTGCTCACTGCAACCTGTCTCCTGGGTGCAAGCAATTCTCCTGCCTCAGCCTCCCAAGTAGCTGGGATTACAGGCATGCACAACCACACCTGGCTAATTTTTCGTATTTTTAGTAGAGACAGAGTTTCACCATGTTGGTCAGGCTGGTCTCAAACTCCTGACCTCGTGATCCACTGGCCTCGGCCTACCAAAGTGCTGGGATGACAGATGTGAGCCACCACACCCGGACTTTTTTTTTTCTTTTTCTTTTTTTTTAAGCTCCACTTAGAGCCATCTCAAACATAAGATGTTCAAAACTGGACTTGATTTTTTTTCCCTCTTCTCCCCACCCTCTCCAAATCTAGACTTGCTGCCATCATACTTATTTTAATTAATGGCAGTCCTATCTTTCCAGTTGTCAGAGTAAAATCTGAATGTTTTCCTTTATGACTTCGATTCTCTTAACCTTCGGGTGTAATCTGTTAGGAAATCTTACTGACTCTAGCTTCAGAATATTTTCAGAATGTGGCCACTCCATACCATCTCTACCTCTATCCCCCAAGCCCCTGCCATTTTATAGCATATTATAGCTGTGCCATTAGCCTCCTTGCTGGTCTCCTTGCTGTTTTTTTTTTTTTTTTTTTTTTTTTTTTTTTTTTTTTAGGCGGAGTTTCACTCTTGTTGCCCAGGCTGGAGTGCAATGGCATGATCTCGGCTCACCGCAACCTCCGCCTCCCAGATTCAAGTAATTCTCCTGCCTCAGCCTCCCTAGTAGCTGGGATTATAGGCATGTGCCACCAGGCCCAGCTAATTTTGTATTTTCAATAGAGATGGGGTTTCTCCATGTTGGTCAGGCTGGTCTCGAACTCCCGACCTCAGGTGATCCACCCGCCTTGGCCTCCCAAAGTGCTGGGATTACAGGCTTGAGCCACTGCGCCCGGCCTTCCTTGCTGTTTTATCTTTGCCTCCTTATAATTATTTTCCACACAGCAGTCAGAGTGATCTTTCAAAAAAAACTTCCCTGATTATAAACACACAAAAAAATGCACGTGTTATGAGTTTGCAGTGAATTTTCGCAAACTGGTCATACCTGTGTGTGACCAGTGCCCAGAGCAAGAAACAAAATGTGACCAGCAACTCATGCTGCCTTCCAGTCCCTGTCCCAAGGGTAATCACCACCTTGACTTGTAGAACATAGGTCAGTTTTGTCGTTTTTGTACTTTATTTATAATAAATGGAATTGTACAATATGTACTGTTTTGAGTCTGGGTTTTATGCAGCCTTATGTGTGTGTGAATCATCCATGATGTTTCATGAAATTGTAAATGGTTTCTTCTCATTGCCGTGTGCTATCACATTGTGTTAATATACTGCAATTTATGTATCCATTCTTCCATTCTGCTGATGGGCATTCAGATAGTTCCCGGCTTTAGGCTATTTTGAATCATGCTGCTTGGACATTCTAGTAGGAGTCTTTTGGCAAATATATGTATGTATGTATGTTGGGTATATATCTAGGAGTAGGATCTCTGGTTCATGAGGTATGTGTGGGTTCAGCCTTAGCATTACCAAATAATTTTCCAAAGTGGTTGTACCCCAGCAAGTGATCTTTTAAAATATTTGTTGACTCCTATTACTCATTGTTTGAAAGCTTGTTAGTGGTTTATCAACTCACTCAGAATAATAGCTGAAATTCTTACAGTGTCATATCACTTGTCTTCCTACTTCTCTTAGAACATGCTAAGCGCACATATCTTCAGGCCTTTGTGCTAGCTGCCCTCTCTCTCATTTGTTATAACACCTAGCTACATTGCCTGCTTAAATTTGGATGTCTGCTCACAGGTCACTAATATGTGTAAAATAGCCTATTCTTTTCATCTCTGATCCTTTACTTTGCATTATTTTTCCTCTTCATACTTACTACCGAGCATATCTATGTTTAATATGTGTAACATTTGTCTGCCTGCCACCCACCAGGGACTTTGTTTTTTTTTAATTGTTGTATCCATTATCATCTAGAACAGTAGACATTAGTAGTTGCCCAATAAATAGTTGAATGAATAAATGAATACATAAAACAAATAGTTGTAATAGACATAAGGGATGAAAATAGAAATTTGGGGAGAATGGAAATAAGACAAATGAGATTAAAAATTGATAAAATTACTTAATTTTATTTTATTAAAACATAGCCGAAAGACACACGGTTTAAAATAGCAACTGCTTATCTCATTCTAATTCCTACTCTCCAAAGTTAACTACTTTCTTCTCTTCCATCTCTTTTCTTTTTATTTATTTTATTTTTTTTGAGATGGAGTCTTGCTGGGTCGCCCAGGCTGGAGTGCAGTGGGGCTATCTTGGCTCACTGTAATCTCCGCCTCCTGGGTTCAAGCCATTCTCCTGCCTCAGCCCCCTGAGTAGCTGGGACTACAGGCATGTGCCACCAAGCCCAGCTAATTTTTGTATTTTTTAATAGAGACAGGGTTTCGCCATGTTGGCTAGGCTGGTCTCAGAACTCCTGACCTCAGCTGATCCGCCCACCTTGGCCTCCCAGAGTGCTGGGATTACAGTGTGAGCCACTGCGTCTGGCCTCATCTCTTTCTTATACCATTAAACTTGATATTTCTAAACTTTTAGTTAAATTGCTATTTATTTATTTCAGTTTTAGTGTTTTTTGTTTGTTTGTTTTGTTTTTTCATAGCTCACTGCAGCCTCAACTTCCTGGCTCAGGTGATCCTCCCACCTTAGCCTCCCGAGTAGCTGGACTACAGGCACATGCCACTATACCTGGCTAATTTTTGTATCTTTTGCAGAGACAGGGTCTCGCCATGTTACCCAAGCTGGTCTTGAACTCCTGGGTTCAAGTGATCTACCTGCCTTGGGCTCCCGAGTGCTGGGATTATAGGTGTGAGCTGCCATGCCCAATCCAGTTTTAGATCTTCTTTGTTGGCTCTTATGCTGAAAGATAAGGACTTTCGTTTTCTGTATTTCCCCTCTCCCCATACTACATATTCATACTTTTCCCCTATCCTGTTGTTATACTTATCAAATTTAAGATGTGCTTTAGATGTCACTTCCTTAGGGAAATGTTCCCTAACTTTTCATCTTAAACTAATGTGTTCAGTGTTTACATTATTATAACTATGTAGAGATTGTTCATATGATACAAGCAACATATTGCGATCGCATGCTTTTTTTTCTTCCCCTGGAATTCTTCATAAATCTTTCTTTTTTTGCTTACTTTTCTTCACATCACCAGCTTACCCACATACACTTTGCTAGAATTCTAAAGTAAATACATCAGGTTATGCACCAGTTCTTTAGCTTGTTTCGGAAGCACTTCTCCTAGAACTGCCAACCTGTGCTGGCTCTGTACTGCTGTTGCCCTGAATCTTACCTTCACAAATTAAGAATTCCCTTCATCACCAGGTGTGGTGGCTCACACCTGTAATCCCAGCACTTTGGGAAGCTGAAACAGGTGGATTGCTTGAGTCCAGGACTTCAGACCAGCCAGGGCAACATGGCATAACCCTATCTCTACAAAAAAAAAAATTTAAAAATTAGCCAGGTGTGATGGCGCGTGCCTGTGGTCCCAGCTACTTAAGAGGCTGAGATGGGAGGATCACCTGAGTCCAGGAGGTTGAGGCTGTAGTGAGCTGTGATCACTCTAGCTTGGGGTGACATAGCGAGACCCAGTCTCAAAAACCCCAAACAAATAATTCCCGTCATCTTTTTTCCTGTATTAAATTTTTTACCTCTGGATCCCCACATCAGGATCTTTGTTGGTTTACTCACATATCCTCCAGTAGTTCCTAGAGAAAAGTGATCCTCCCACCTCAGCCTCCCAGTTGCTGGGACCAACAGGTGCATGCCACCACACCCGGCTAACTTTTGTGTGTGTGTGTGTTTTTGTTTTTTTTTTTTAAGTCAAGGTTCGCCATGTTGCCCAGGTTGGTTTTGAATTCCTGAGCTCAAAGCGATTTGCCTGCGTTGGCCTCCCAAAGTGCTAGGATTATAGGGTACACCACCACACCTGGCCAGGGATGGTACATTTTTTTTTTTTTTGATCTTGTGTATCAGTTATCTATTGCCATAATACTATATCTCAGATCACTGAGAGACCTCAGTTGCACATAATAGTGTTTATTGACCACATGTCTAGGATAGTTGGAGGCTCTGCTGATCTCGAGGGTTGGCCAGCTATTGGCTAATCTAGGATGGCCTTGGTTGGAATGACTAGGGTGACTGCCTCTTCTTCATTCATTTCATCTTTCTTGGAGGACCAGTGGTCTAGTCAAGGTGTGCTTTTCTCATGGTAACAGTGGAGGGCAAATGGAAATGCATAAGTGCTTTTCTTATATTTGAAGTATTCAGAAACATCCTATTTTGGAACTGTAGTCACTTGGTGACCAGAAAAATTATCCATGCAAATGTGCAGAGAAAAAATTTAAGATATTTAGTATCCTTCAGATGACTGTTTAGATGTCACTTTCTCAGGGAGGTGTTCTTCGCCTTTTTATATTAGGTAAGATTCTCCTTGAAATCTCACTATTAGCACTTGGTTATTGTTATTTCATAATATTTATTACACTGGCTATATTATTTGATTTATATTGGTCTGTCCCTCTAGACCTTAAGCTCCATTGAAGACAGCAACCCAGTCCAGCATAGGGTTAGCCTGGGGCCTGCAGTAGTGAGTAAGTAATAAATATTTGTCAGATAAATGAATGAAATGATTAGATCTCAGGAATAGAAAGTATTTTTAGGGTTCTTTTATTGGCTCTTTTGTATGTGAAGTGTGTTCCTTCTTCAAGGATTTGGCAGAGAAGAGGAAAAACATAGACCATTACTAATTTGCAGGAGAGAGAAGTTGGCCCAGCTTTGGGCTATTTGCTGAGCCTAGCTGCATTCCCCTGTGTAATCAAGACTGTAAAGCTTTGATGGGTAGTTAGTTCTTTGTGGCTTTAGGGCTTTCCGATATAAGTAATTGTTTTCATGAGTGTATTAATTTGACTCTGGAACTTGTAAGCAACTGGAAACAAGACTGTTCCTACTTGTTTATGTGAATGTTTGTTGTTCTGAATTGGATGACGATACTCATTGTTATTTCAGAGGAGTGGTTGGAGAATACATTTTTAAACTCATCAGTGATGGAGTCGCAATACAGTTTTGTGATTGGTGCTGCATTCAGTAAACTTATATTACAGTCTAAATCTTGGAATGCATGGAAAATGAACATTAATTAAACTAATTTAAGTTATAGAAAACTGACAAGTGAACAGAACTGAATATTAAAAACTATTCCTTAAACATGAGCTTACTTCATTCACTCTATGGTGTTTAGTTCTACTTAATAATTCCAGCCTTTTCATAATTTGAAAGGAGACCCATATTTTGTAGCCTATTGTTTGTTCAACTTTGATATTGATTTTAATTGTTAGGACAGGAAACTGTGATAGAACTAGAAATTTCCTCCTAGGATTGAAAAAAGACCTTGCTCAGGTGTGATCTAAATATTATAATTCTTCATTAATGATTAAGCAAAGTTTCCTTTTTACTAGTATTTGGCTTTTTTGAATAAAGGAGAGTAAAACCAATACAGGAATAGGGAACTATGTAATTTTGGACAGGTTATACAACAAATAGTTGGGGAATTTTGGGAATATGCATTTAAATAGAACACAATTAACTCACACACTAAGCCGTAACTGTGTTCTTTCACTTAAAAAAGAGACTTTTATATAGCTAAAATTAGAAGATTCTAAATAATTTATATTGTATCTATATATATATAGATTATATATAATCTATATATGTATTTTTAGGCTGGGCGTGGTGGCTCACGCCTGTAATCCCAGCACTTTGGGAGGCTGAGACGGGCGGATCACAAGGTCAGGAGATTGAGATCATTCTGGCCAACGTGGTGAATCCCTGTCTCTACTAAAATTACTGCAGCCTTGACCTCCCAGGCTCAAGTGATCCTCTCATCTCAGCCTCCCAAGTAGCTGGGATCATAGGTGCACACCATGATGCTCGGCTAATTTTTTAAACTTTTGTGTAGAGACGAGGTCTTTCTGTGTTGCCTAGGCTTGTCTTGAACTCTTGGGCTCAAGTGCTTCTCCTGCCTTGTCCTCCCAAAGTGCTGGGGTTGCAGGCATGAGCCACCTGGCCTAGTTCACTCGATTTTACATAGCACTTGGATTGTAAATTTTTTTTTTTTTTTTTGTGACAGATTCTTGCTCTGTTGCCCAGGCTGGAATGCAGTGGCAGGATCTTGGCTCACTGCAACTTCCACCTCCCAGGTTTGAGCAATCCTCCTGCCTCAGCCTCCTGAGTAGCTGGGATTAAAGGTGCCCACCACCACACCTGGCTAATTCCTGTATTTTTATTAGAGATGGGGTTTGATCAGGCTGGACTCTCAACCTCTTGACCTCAGGTGATCCACCCGCCTCGGCCTCCCAAAGTGCTGGGATTACAGGCATGAGCCACCGTTCCTGGCCAGATTGTAAATTTTATGATTTTATGAGCCTGCTGTTGGTTGGCAGTAGTTGTTCAGTAAATATTTTTTGAAAGAGTTAATAAATGAATGCATGTAGTTATGGATGAAGATTATGTGGATAAAGACTGAAGCCCAGAGAGGTTAAAAACTTCTGTGATCATCCAAGACAATAAATAAAACTATTTGGGAATGTTCTGTATTGTCCCCTGATGGATGTGTGGAATTATTTTACTAGGGATGAGGATTCAGCAGAAGCTGGATAAATAATTACAGGGTTTTTATGTAGGTGTTAACATGTATAATAGCCAAGGTTAAATTGGTCAATTAAAGCTGGAGTAAGATGGCTTTAGGAAGTGTTATATATTAACAGAATGAGAGAAATAATTGTAGAAATAATTTCTTAGTCCCAGTAGCTATTAAGTAGGGGAATTTTAATTTTTAAGCGATGGCTCCAGGTGTTTATGTGTACAAGATTATTGCAGGAAAATTTTTTGACGTTATTAGTAATTTTAAAAGAATATGTATCAAAGGCTTAGGGTAGTGCTCGCTCTACAACTAGATATTTGACAATCTAAGCCTAGGTTATAACTGAAATATAATTGTGTGATCTTGTCCTTCTATCTTATTTTTTTGAGACAGTCTCACTCTGTCACCCAGGCTGGAGTGCAGTGGTGTGATCTCAGCTCACTACAACCTCTGCCTCCCAGGTTCAAGTGATTCTCCTGAGTAGCTGGGACTACAGGCACCTGTCACTACGCCTGGCTAATTTTTGTATTTTTAGTAAAGGTGGTGTTTCACCATGTTGGCCAGGCTGGTCTCTAACTCCTGACCTCAAGTGATCCACCCACCTCAGCCTCCCAAACTGCTAGGATTACAGGCATGGCCATTATGCCTGGCCTTTACTGTTATTTTGAATGTCAGTCTGTTAAGGACAGAAAAAGACTGAATTTTGCTAATATTTCCTACACTTGATCTTAGCCAAAAGGCCGAAAAGTGATGAATTTTGCTAACATTTTCTAACATGAAAAGGAAATAACGAAGGGAAAGTCTTTTTAAAAAAAAAAAAAAAAAAACCTTTCTGCAGCAGTTGGGCAAAATTCCTGCTTTGTGTAGGAAACCCTGGCAGACCTTGAGAATTCTAAATTGCTGCAGATTGTTTTATCTTTTTTTTCTAAAACAATTTGAATAGCGGATCCTTTCCATCTGAAACATGTTTTTCTCCTTCTCACTCTCTTATTTCATGTAATTAGCAGTCCTCCTCTGTATTCCTATTTTGTCTGATATAGCCAAAATTCTTTAAAAGAATTTTAAATTTTAAATTCTGCTGTGAGTTCGGCAAAGGGGCTGAGAGAATTTCTGTGTCAATGTCATTGAGAACTCTGAAAGCTTCTTTACATACCAAGCTCCTCCTCATCAAAGCTAGATACAGGAAGTTTTTATGGTCCCTTTCTTCCAAGGGAATGGCTCTCAAGTAACCAGCAGACTCTGTCTCACTTATGTTCTCCTTCAGGTTCTTCCTTGACTTCTTACTGGCTACTCTTAGTCATGTTCTTTCTAGCCATCAACTCGCCGAACTGCATGGCCAAACAACTTGAGTTACCCAGAAGTTCCTAGGGGCTAGATAAGCACTTATGCCTTATTCTACAGCAGAATGTTTGTTTTGTTTACATGACCTGCTCAGATAAATAGAATAGCTGTCTTTTAGCAACAGTGTAATCAATTAATGACAGTTGTTCAAGGGACTAGTAAAATGATTGGGAGCGGGGTACTTCTAAACAGAGTGAACGGGCCCTGCCAACTGAGAAATGATGTCTCCTAAATGGTTGGCATGTTCAGACTTTGGAGTATTATCCATCAGCTTGGAGACCGACAAGTTTTTAAAATATCTGTGGTGTTATCTGTTTACCTATTAGGTTGGTGCCAAAGTGATTGAACCTTGACCCCAGACCATGTCTGTGCTTGCCCTGCTGTACCTGTCATGTTCAGTACCTGTTTTGGTTTATAGGGCATGGACTAGCTCCGATGCTCACCTGCCCTATTTTACTTAGAGAAAGTCATCCTGCGACTAAATTTCAAGATTACAAAGATAATGCATGTGATTTAGACTTGAGTGTGGGTGGTGATGGACCATTTGTAAAGCCTCAGAGGCCAAACTAGAATCAATGTGGAAGTTATAGAGAAGTCAGTTTCAGCATAATAAAAGTAGAATTTCCAAAAAGTAGAGCCATTTGAAAATATTCTGTGACTGGACATGGTGGCTCATGCCTGTAATACCAGCACTTTGCGAGGCCGAGGTGGGTGGATCACGAGGTCAAGAAATCAAGACCATCCTGGCTAACGTGGTGAAACCATGTCTCTACTTTAAAAATAAAAAGTTAGCTGGGCGTGGTGGCGGGCACCTGTAGTCCCAGCTACTTGGGAGGCTGAGACAGGAGAATGGCATGAACCTGGGAGGCGGAGCTTGCAGTGAGCTGAGATTGCGCTACTGCATTCCAACCGGGGGGACAGTGCAAGACTCTGTCTAAAAAAAAAAAAAAAAAAAAAAAAAAAAAAAAAAAAAAAATTTGTATCCTCCAGATGTGTAGAGTTACATTACTAGAGGTGGTGATTCAGCAGAAGCTGGATAAGCAGTAATAGGGATTTTGTGTTAAGTGTTGACATATGGGTAGGGTAGGCTAGGTGATTTGCTAATAGTGAGATCTTTTGATTCAAGTGTAAATTTCAGTAGTTGCAGATGAGCACAGAAGGAACAAGCACAGATTTCTGCTGATGTTAGTGAGTAAGACAACATTGCCAAGGCAGGGTGTCCCCAGAAGAGCAGAAAACCGAATATGAAAGCACAGATATAAAAGATGGAAGCTGGAAGTAAACTGCTGAAGGAGGAATGTTCAGAGGAAGAAAACTAGAGGGTTTAAGAGTACAAAGGCTGAGGGTGGAGAGTTTGAAGGAAGAAGAAGAAATTAGAGAACCACAAAGCAAATGATATATTCTAAAGCGGTAGTCCTCAAGGTAAATTGCATGCAGCCGTGCCTTAGAATGCAGTAGGACTTACATATATATATGTATGTATATATGTGTGTATATGTATATATGTATATATGACTGAATATGCATATACATTAAGTTTATTTTTATATGGATTTCATGATGTATATATTTTGTAATATATGTAATTTATAAGTAAATACAAATTAGGGAGGTGTACTCAACATTTTCATAGAATACGTAGTCGAAAATGGTTTGCGACCTCTGCTCTAACAAAGATAATACCCTACATCTTCTTTGGTTCAAGATTGTCGCCCTCAACAACTGTGTGAAATGTGGGGCAGGAATTATCGCTGTTTTCCTTTGGAAATTAAGGTTCCAAAGAGAATGAGACCAGAGCCAAAGGTCAGAGTCCACTGTCTTCTCTTGAGGCCTCAATGTGAAGACTTGAACTGTGGCAGCAGATAATTCTAGAGACCTATTAACCCACTGTATGCACCACACTACTTAATTGATTTAGAAATATTGAAAAGGACCGGGTGTGGTGGCTCACGCCTGTAATCCCAGCACTTTGGGAGGCCGAGGCAGGTGGATCACCTGAGGTCAGGAGTTCGAGACCAGCCTGGGTAACCTGGTGAAACCCTCTCTCTATTAAAAATACAAAAAAACTTAGCTGGGCATGGTGGTGGGCACCTGTAATCCCAGCTACTCGGGAGACTGAGGCGGGAGAATCACTTGAACCTGGGAGGTGCAGGATGCAGTGAGCCAGGATTGCGCCAGTGCATTCCAGCCTGGGCAACAGAGCAAGACTCTGTTTTAAAAAAAAAAAAATATATAATATATATTGGGTAATATACTATATATATGTATATATACTATATATATGTATAGAAAAAGGGAGAGACAAAGAATAGCGCCCCAAGAACCCTTTAAACTTTGTAGTCAGGGGTGCTTTGAATACATTTTAGGACTGAAACCTGTGAATGCTCGAAACAGTTGCCCAAAATGAAAAGTGCAACTGGCTTACAAGATACTATTAAAAGTGGCTTTTGTTTGACTGCCGACAGAAAATTCTATATTTCTGGGATTTCTTAAAGTTTGATTTACATGTCATTTTAAACGAAATCTTGACCGGGCGCGGGTGGCTTCAAGCCTGTGAATCCCAGCACTTTGGAGCCAGAACGGGCGGATCACGAGGGTCAGGAAGATCGAAGACCATTCTGACTTAACACGCGTGAAAACCGTCTCTATAAAAATTTACAAAACTAAGGGGCGGGCGAGGTGGCGGGGCGCCTGTTAGTTCCCACTACTCGGGAGCGCTGCAGGCAGGAAGAATGGCGTAAACCCGGAGCGGGAGCTTGCAGTGCAAGCTGGAGAATCCGGCCACTTGCACTCCAGTCTGGGGACAGAGCGGAGACTCCGCCTTCAAAAAAAAAAAAAAAAAAAAAAAAAAAAAAAGAAATCTTATACAAAGTATAGACCTTTTCCCCAGAAGTACGCATACACATACATACTTTGACATATAATTTGAGGGAATGTCTAGTTCTGCAGCCTCCCTAGAACATCCAGGGAACTCAATCAGCTCATCATTTGCTAACTTTACCAAATGATGGGTTAAAATTCTCTTTCTTGGTAAAATTCTGCCCTCCCCCTACCTTTTGGGCACTTAATTATATCTAAAAATAGCATTGAGAAAAGCAGCCATTTCATCCACAATTAGAGAAGATTCTTGAGTCCAGCATCAAAACCATTATGGTGCTTTGATCAATAAGTTTGTTCTCCACGGAAGTGAGGCTTAATGACTTAGGTGACTAACTTTTCCCTCAATTGCTCTAGAAGTCACCTGTGAATGAGCCCTTTCAAAGGGAATGATTTTGACTTCTGAAAACTTAAGCAGATTAGGGGCCTTGAGTATAAGGTTTAGAATAAGAAGTACTCAGTAGTAACCCTGGTTGTCTAACTACACAGGCTTGTATGATTTTAACTTTTTTTTGTTGTTGCTCTTATGGTTTCCTTAAACACCAGACAGATCCGATTACAATTCTAAATATTTAGTTCTATGCAAACAGGAACAAGCTCAACAGTTCACCTTCACTGAGTAATGTATGTCTACTTAGATAAGCAAACTACTGTTGCAAAAACCCTGGCAAAATGTCAGGATGAGCAGGGGAAACTTTCATTATCTTTTCAGCCATCCGAACAGTTCCCGAAGAATCAGACATTTTTGAGACTTAACTAGTCAAGGTTAAATTACTCATTGTTCAGTGAGTAACTTCGGTCTAAAGACTTAGTTGGGGTCGTCTTTATTTTTTTCATTCTTCTATTTTTCTGGAGGTTACTTCCGCAAGTAAAGTTTTATTTTTATTTAGGCTTTCCTTGTATTTTAGGGAAGAGAAAATACTTGCTTTATGTGTTCTTAAAGTGAGTTTTAAAAAATGGTACATTTAAAGATAGTTTGGGGACGGGCATGGTGACTCATGCCTGTAATCCCAGCACTTTGGGAGGCTGAGGCGAGCGGATCACCTCAGGTCAAGAGTTCGAGACCAGCCTGGCTAACATGGTGAAACCCGAACTCTACTAAAAACACAAAAACTAGCCGGGCATGGTGGCGCATCCCTGTGGTCCCAGCTACTTGGGAGGCTGAGGCAGGAGAATTGTTTAACCCAGGAGATGGAGGTTGCAGTGAGCTGAGATGGCACCACTGCACTCCAGCCTGGGCGACGGTGAGACACCATCTCAAAATAAAATACAGTTTGGGGTTTCTAAATGCCTACGCTCCTTTGTTTAACTATAGAGCTTCTGGTTCTTTAAAGATGATTAGTGATTGTACAAAATGTATAATATAGTAATAGCCTCTTTTCACATCCACTAAACTTTATTTTATTTTATTTTTGAGACGGAGTCTTTGTCACCCAGGCTGGAGTCCAGTAGTGCGATCTCGACTCACTGCAAGCTCCGCCTCCCAGGTTCACACCATTCTCCTGCCTCAGCCTCCCGAGTAGCTGGGACTACAGGCGCCAGCCACCAAGCCTGGCTAATGTTTTGCATTTTAGTAGAGATGGGGTTTCACTGTGTTAGCCAGGATGGTCTTGATCTCCTGACCTTGTGATCCACCCACCTCGGCCTCCCAAAGTGCTAGGATTACAGGCCACCGCACCCGGCCTTTTTAAAATTTTTTAAATTTTTAATTTTTTTTAATTTATTTGAGATGGAGTCTGGCTGTGTCACCCAGGCTCTAGTGCAGTGGTGCAATCTCGTCTCATGCAACCTCTGCCTCCTGGGTTCAAGCAATTCTCATGTTTCAGCCTCCCAAGTAGCTGGGATTATAGGCATGTGCCACCACACCTGGCTAATTTTTTTTTTTTTTTTTTTTTTTGGAGGGATGGCGTTTCATTATGTTGGCCAGGCTGATCTCGAACTCCTGACCTCAGGTGATCCGCCTGCCTTGAGTTTTGTGACAGAGTGAAGCGATCTTTAATGCAATTTTGATATTCCTTCCATCCGCTCCTACATTTTGTTCTTTGATGTATGAGGGGAGAGTGTATCTTTCCCTTCATTAATGTACAGTGCCTTGAATGGTTGAGGGTGTGGAAATTTAAAGATCTTTATGTAAATTTACCTTCTGATTTCTTTTACCTGCTGTTCCTCAGCCCACATGGAGAACTTTCATTGTAATTAGAGAGTAGGAATAGTTATCCCTCTGTACAAATGAGACCCAATTCTTGTATTTTTCACTGTGGCTGTAGGAAATTTTATTTTATTTTGAGACAGTCTTGCTCTGTTGCCCAGGCTGGAGTGCAGTGGTGCGATCTTGGCACACTGCAACCTCTGCTTCCCAGGTTCAAGCAATTCTCCTGCCTCAGCCTCCCAAGTAGCTGGGATTACAGGCGTGTGCCACCATGCCAGGCTAATATTTTATATTTTTAGTAAAGATGAGGTTTCACCATGTTGGCCAGACTGGTCTCGAACTCCTGACCTCAAGTGATTTGCTTGCCTTGGCCTCCCAAAGTGCTGGGATTACAGACGTGAGCCGATGCACCAGGCTGGAAGTTTTAAATTTTGAAACAGTGTGCCCCTTCTCTTACTTTGTTCTCTTCATAAAATCCTTCCAACTTCAAAAGGAATGGAAATAATTAATGGAAGAAAATAAGACATTGATTAAAATGGATATTTATTTTTAGTAATATTTCTTTTGGATTACTTCCTTGCCTTATTTTAAGATTACAATATCTGATCTCAGGATTTGAACTGTTCCATCTGCTTTCCTCCATTACACTGCTGTCCTGCTTTTTTCATATTTGGCTTGCTTAACTCTCAGAATTTTGATTCTTTTATTTCTTAAATTCCATCATCTAAAGTAAAGCTATACTAATTTGGAGTATCTAAAGGAGTAGAGAGGGAAGTCCACTCTGAACTAGCGTAAGATCTTAAATACAGAGCATTTTTCAAGGAATGCTATATTACCATTTGTTACTTATACATTAAAGACTGGAACCACAATATATTACCTAGTGTTGGTCCTAAGGGAATTTGCAATTACCTGAGCCTTGGTTTTGCATGTAAATAGATGCTTCTAAGTGCTTGAGGCTACTTTGAAAGAGTTCTTAATAGTTTAACCAGTAACACTTAGTCTTGGTTATACTCTTATTTAGTAAACATTTTATTTTTTTTTCTCCGTAGATAGGGTAAAGGTAAATTTAGCTCAGCTGTATGAACTATTATGTTAAATTTTTTAGAGCAATTTTTATAGCTTTTCTCTATATACATTTGCATTTACATGACTTATATCTGCTATACATACAAATTGATGTGTACATGCCGATGTATTACAATCCCTGAGCAAACTACGTATTTGTGGACAATTTGAGCAAATAATCTTTTGAGTATAAACTTAGACTAAGCTTTCTGAGTGCAGGAATCACATACTTTGACATTCTTCTACTTGTTTCCAAAGTAAACATATTTGCCAAAGACTTTGCCCAGGTACCCACGTTGTAGTGGGGGCAGCCTTTTACTGGGAGCAAGCTCCAAGTTCCTTTTTTTTTTTTTTTTTTTTTTTTGAGACACAGTCTTGCTCTGTTGTCCAGGCTGGAGGGCAGTGGCGTGATCTTGGTGCACTGCAACCTCCGCCTCCTGGGTTCAAGCGATTCTCCTGCCTCAGCTTTCCAAGCAACTGGGATTACAGGCATCCGCCACCACACCCTGCTCATTTTTGTATTTTTAGTAGAGACGAGGTTTCACCATGTTGGCCAGGCTGGTCTTAAATTCCTGACCTCAAAGTGATCCTCCCACCTCAGCCTCCCAAAGTACTGGGATTACACATGTGAGCCACCGTGCCTAGCCTTCAGTTCCTTTCTATTTGTTTTGCGAGTGAGAATGGATTGTGTGTAAAGGCGACTGGGAGGCGGGGAGGTTGTTGACCTTTGTGCAGTCTACCTACTTGTGAATGGGAATGTCATTCCATGCCTATTGCTGATTCTCAAGCCTGCCTCGGTACCACAGTAGTTCATAGCAAGGGCTTTGGAGTCAGCCCTGGATTTGAACCTCAGCTCTCTGATTATCCAGCTGGAGATCTATGTTGGGCAAATCAAGTTAATCTGTTTAAACTTCAACTTCCTCATCTAGAAAATGAAGGTCATAATTTCAGCCTCACTAGAGTATCTGTGATCCAGGAGGGATTTTTGATAGTGGTAAACAGTAGATTCCTGCCTTACTAATGTGTAGGTCAGTTTATCATCTACCTAGCACGATCAGTTTTTCCAAAAGTCTTTTCGACCAAGAATATGATGACTAGATGATGCATGATCTCCCCTGAGCCTACCATAGTCCATAGTATTTGGATTTACCATCATTATGTTTACTTATGTGCATTGAGAAACTTGTGTGATATGAAGTTTGCTTTAAGTATGAGGTCTTACATATTTCCCATGGTCAGAGTGGATTATTGATCTTGTTTGGCTGGACGTGTTCCCTAACTTCCTTAGGATTGCTGTTAGACTTCCTGAAGCTGAATTTTTGTGGGAAGAAGATTAAGACTTGTTACTTAGGGGAGGTACGTTTTCCCTAGTTGTACACTAGCGGGGGCTGACTTATCTGATTTCACCCTTTAATTGGTCAGAAATTTTGGTTTGCAGCAACTTCTGTATAACTTTTTCCAAAGAGAATTCTATTATCTGATAATTTTGAAATTTTTTTTGTTTTGTCTATTGCCTTTTGCTTATAGTGGATTGTTTCCTCCTATTGTTTGTGATTGTGGCTTGTGAATAGGTTTTTTGTTGTTTTTCTCTCCCAAGAAGAGCTTTATCTATGGAATCCTGTATGGCTTTGGTTGTGGATGTATTCTTTGTTGTTAATTTCTTGACTTAAAGGTTTCAGGACCACTAAGGTAGTAAAAATTTAAGCTTCAAACCTACGTAAGATGTAGGTCCATCATTAAAAATTTTCAGGTTATACTTTTCCCTCCCTCCTTCCCAGAGCCTGAGCAGAGGCAGGTAAGTGTCCTTATCAGCTCACCTGGCTAGGTGGGCAGATTCTTTGTGGTCTACTCTTTTCCTAAAGAAGCATCCCTTTGGAGGTTCTGGCTTTATGTCCACATCCTCTCTCTCTTCTCTCTCTCTCTCTCTCTGTCTCTCTGTCTCTCTCTGTCTCTCTCTCTGTCTCTCTCTGACAAAGACAAAGTCTCACTCTGTCGCCGAGGCTGGAGTACAGTGGCATAATCTTGGTTCACTGCAACCTCTGCCTCCCGGGTTCAAGTGACTTTCCTACCTCAGCCTCCCAAGTAGCTGGGATTACAGGCATGTGCCACCGTGCCCAGCTAATTTTGTATTTTAGTAGAGATGGGGGTTTCACCATGTTGGCCAGGCTGGTCTCGAACCCCTGCCCTCAAGTGATCCACCCACCTCAGCCTCCCAAAGTGCTGGGACACCCGGCTCAAAATCTTAACTCCTACTCCCTGCTTGATATGAGTTGTGAAGTTGGAGATACATAATTTATTCTAGTTAGTTTGAACAGGAGAGGTTTACCATAAAGCATTAAACACCAACAAAATTGCTAGAAGGGCTGAAGAAATAGATTCCAAGTTGGTTCATTCAATCAAATATTTTTTGAGCATCTACCATATGTTAAGTACTATTTTTGAGTTCTTGGGGAACACATTAGTGAACAAAACAGACAAAGCTCACTTTCCTTGAGGAACTTATACTCTAGTAGAAGGGTTTTGTCTTTAGGAACAATTCTCAAAGCCGCACACAAAACTGGCCAACAAAATAGCTGCCAGTTGGGGTTTTAAAAACCAACCTAGAACCACATGACCACTGCCATGGTTAGGAAACCACAATGATCAGGAAGCCTCCACTAACGCTGTCGGCACCAGAATCATGCTTATCTGTTTTTGATCCACAGTAAATACTCATGCCCTGCCTCTGATACCCATGACACTAGTTACTAGACACTGTACACTCAACTAATGATGCTGCAGAACAATTAAATGCCTTGGCCTATGCCTGTTTGCAAAGTAGCAGAACTAGGTCTTCAGTTTCTCTTTCCAAATTCATGTTTGTGCATATGATTGGTGGAACCTAATCACATCAGGAACCCTAGCTGGAAGAGGCCTTTGAGCCTCCATGGTACAGAGCAGATAACGTACAAAGAAAGGAGAATATTCAATGCCAGTCGACCAAACGTTCCTTTCTTACTCATGTTGGTTTTTATATTATGGGTATGGATCTGTATTTTGCCATCCCAGCTCAGGAAAGGGGCAGCTCACATGCATGTGGTTTTTAGTTCTGTCCGCTTTTCTGGCTTCTGGGGTCTTCTTCTTCTTCCTCTTCTTCTTCCTCTTCTTCTTCCTCTTCTTCTTCCTCTTCTTCTTCTTCCTCTTCTTCTTCCTCTTCTTCCTCTTCTTCCTCTTCTTCTATCTCTTCTTCCTCCTCCTCTTCCTCCTCCTCCTCTTCCTCCTCCTCCTCTTCCTCCTCCTCCTCTTCCTCCTCCTCCTCTTCCTCCTCCTCCTCTTCCTCCTCCTCCTCCTC
>NW_016814655.1:4439047-4443607 GCF_001698545.2 Rhinopithecus bieti | reverse complement strand
TCCTCTTCCCCCTCCTCTTCCCCCTCCTCCTCCTCCTCTTCTTCCTCTTCTTCTTTTTTCTCTCAAGACAGAGTCTCGCTGTATCACCAGCGCTGGAGTGCAGTGGTGTGATCGCAGCTTACCGCAACCTCCACCTCCAGGGTTCAAGCGATTCTCCTGCCTCGGCCTCCCGAGCAGCTGGGACTACAGGCATGTGCCACTATGCCCAGCTAATTTTTGTATTTTTAGTGGAGATTGGGGTTTTGCCGTGTTGGCCAGGCTGGTTTTGAACTCCTGACCTCAAATGACCCACCTGCCTTGGCCTCCCAAAGTGCTGGGATTACAGGCGTGAGCCACCACACCTGGCCTCTTTCTTGCTAACTCAGCTTTGCCTTTAAAATAATATTTGTTCTAGTATATGTAGAGTTTTTTGGGGGAAGTTTTCAGGCTATGTAGATAATTTCAGAATTAGATGCCCCTAGCTTACAAGTACTAGTTTTTTTTTTTTTTTTTTTGAGATGGAGTCTCGCTCTGTCGCCCAAGCTGGAGTGCAGTGGCGCTATCTCGGCTCACTGCAAGCTCCACCTCCCGGGTTCACGCCATTCTCCTGCCTCAGCCTCCCAAGTAGCTGGGACTACAGACGCTGCCACCTCGCCCGGCTAGTTTTTTGTATTTTTTAGTAGAGACGGGGTTTCACCGTGTTCACCAGGATGGTCTCGATCTCCTGACCTCGTGCTCCGCCCGTCTCAGCCTCCCAAAGTGCTGGGATTACAGGTTTGAGCCACCGCGCCCGGCTGTACTAGTTTAATAAACCATGTTAGCTTATTAAAAATGTGTTACATTTGGTGGGGGTGGGGGTTAGAGAAAGATGGTAGGCATTGCATTGATTTAAAGTTTTTTTTTTTTTGAGATGGAGTTTCACTCTTGTTGCCCAGGCTGGAGTGCAATGGTGTGATCTCGGCTTACCACAACCTCCGCCTCAGCCTCCCGAGTAGCTGGGATTACAGGCATATACCACTACCCCCAGCTAATTTTGTATTTTTAGTAGAGACGGGGTTTCTCCATGTTAAGCTAGTCTCGAACTCCTGACCTCAGGTGATCCGCCTGCCTGGGCCTCCCAAAGTGCTGGGATTACAGGCGTGAGCCACCGTGCCTGGCCTGATAGTTTGGAGTTTTTAAGGAATTGATCCATTTGATCGAAGTTGTCCAATTTGTGTGTGTAGAATTATCGTATTATCCTATCCTTTTATTATCTGTGAGGTCTATAATGATATTCCCCTCTTTTTTATTCCTGATATTGTAATTTATGTTATCTTTTTTGTTAATCTTTCTAGAGGTTCATCAATTTTATTGATCTTTTCAAAGAATGAAGATTTGGTTTCATTTTTTTTTTCCTATTGTTTTTCTGCTTTCAGTAGTTAATACAGCAGTGCCTCTGCCTTTTTATTTGGCCATCCCTCTTGTATCCCTATATTCTGCCATCTTTTTTTTTTTACTTTTTATTATCAGGGCCTTTTCATGGAGGCTGATGAAATTTCATACTGTTTATAACTGCAATTAAGACATGTTTGGGCCAGGTGCAACAGCTCACGCCTGTAATCCCAGCACCTTGGGAGGCTGAGGCCGGAAGATTGCTTAAGGCCAGGAGTTCAAGACCAGCCTGGGCAACATAGGGAGACCTTGTCTCTACAAATAATTTAAAACTCAGTTGGGCATGGTGGCGCATGCCTGGAGTCCTAGTACTTGGGAGGCCAAGGTGGGAGATTGAAGCTCAGTAAGCTGTGATTGCCCTACTGTACTCCAGCCTGGGAGACAGAGCAAGACGCTGATTAAAAAAACAAAACAAAAACTTCGATTGTGAATAGGTTGAATCTAAAAGTTAATTTATTTACATTATCATAATTATATAAAAATTGTTCACTTCATATCCTAGTAGTATACCTTTCTTTCCTTGTATAGCATTTATTTTCTCATGGCCTTTCTTCCACGAGATATTTGCCTTTATTATATCTTCAATTATCTTTGAACTCTCCATTGTATAATTTATTCTCTTGTTCTATTCCCTCTCACCTCCAACCTCTCCTAGAGCTCACTGTTGCTCCAAACTGGAATGACTGCTCTCTAGACCTTTTCATAACTGACATCCTGTGACTTCCCATTACTGCTTTCCTAGATAATTTCCTGGATCCTATATCCTCTCCTTTCTAGACATACTCCCTGATTTTGATGAAATATATCTGTAAGGACTGTCCTCAAGAAGGGTGAGGAGAAAGGACACTTTCTGAGTCCTTTTATTTAGCTCAACATTTGATGAGAGTTGGGATGATAATGGAATTCTAGATTGAAGAGAATTTTCCCTGAGAATTCTTATGGATTGCTTCATTGTCTGCAAGCATCCAGTCTTAATAATGAGGAGGCCTGTTTTGTCCTAATTCTTGCTCCACTGCAGTTGACTGATTTCTCTGGAAGCTTTTCAGAATCTTGGTATTTTGAAAGATTGGAATGACGTATCTTGAAGTAGGTCTTTTACAACTTGCTGTTTGGGCCATTGGTAGGCCATTTTAGTTTGAAGATGCATGTTCTTTCCAAATATCATTTTGATAGTTTTCTCCTGTTTTCTCTTTCTAGATATTGAATATGTATAAAAGTTTGCTTCGAATTCTGAAGAATAAATATATTGGGAAAACAGATGTGAGGTCTAGATTCTTGGTTTTAATATTTATGTAACATTTGTCTAAAATGTAGAAGTCACATGCTGTAGACCAACTATATTTAAATTTAGTATTTGTAAAATATTTGTAAAGTATAATTTATATACAAAGCAGTTAAGAAAAAGACCCAGATAATATAGTTACCATTATAAGGTTCTATATGAAGCTGTCCTTCAATTAAGAACAAAAATCAGTGTAGGAGATAAAGCTACAATATTAAGCAGGAAAGATACATTTTAATTTTGTTTGCAGTCCCATTAGATTTCTAATATGATTTTATAGCTCATTTCCCCCCCTTTTACAAATGGCTTTGTATCATAATCTGTAGCAACTCAAAACATTGCAAGAGCAGAAGAATATAGTGATATTACTTCATGGTTTAGAACAAACACCTTAAGAATAAAAAGTCATGTTTAACATGACTTGCACTGAACTGGGTACACACCATATTTATGGCTGTATGTCAGTGTTCGTGTGTTGTTTTTTTTTTCCCCCTATTTCTTGATGGCCCTGATTAAGTTAGAGTTGATAAACTCTCTTCTGATGCCACATTAGTGGGCATTTATTTTCTGGCTTGTAAAAGGAGGATTAGTCCCTTAGATTGAAGCCACACTTGTGTTTTTCTTACTCATAATGCAAATAATGACGTCAGGCAATGGCGTGGATGTTCAGCGAATGCATACTTGTATTTGCAGAGTAGTTTTACCCCTCTGGGCTTTATTTAGTAGGTGACAAAGGAAATTGGAATGGCCTGGCTAAGCACATCAATATGCATAATTGACAGGCTATTCAATACTGTTAAAGATAAGTACTTTCCATTCTTTAACTATCAAATGCAGCTCAAATGTATTCTAGATTGTATTATTTTCTGACTATTTTGTTACAGATCCTTCACGTATATATGCTAACTTAAAGTAAACAAATCTAAAGAACTAGAAAAACACAGGCTCGTCTCTGGGCAAAGTCTTTAAAATTATCAGTGTGATTATAATAAATGAATAATATATAGACCTTGGAAGGGATAAGGTAAACACCGGATTGGAAAGACAGACGTAAAACTTTATTCACAGATTACATGATCTTCTATATAGAAAATGCTGAGGAATCGATGACAAAAGTACTAGGTTTAGGCCGGTACGGTGGCTTACGCCTGTAATCCCAGCTTTTTGGGAGGCAAAGGCAGGCGGATCCCTTGAGGCTAGGAGTTTGAGACCACCCTGGCCAACATGGTGAAACCCTGTCTCTACTAAAAGACAAACAGAAAAACCTATTAGAATTAATGAATGAGGCCGGGTGCGGTGGCTCAAGCCTGTAATCCCAGCACTTTGGGAGGCCGAGACGGGCGGATCACGAGGTCAGGAGATGGAGACCATCTTGGCTAACACTGTGAAACCCCGTCTCTACTAAGGTGGCGGGCGCCTGTAGTCCCAGCTACTTGGGAGGCTGAGGCAGGAGAATGGCGTGAACCTGGGAGGCAGAGCTTGCATTGAGCTGAGATCCGGCCACTGCACTCCAGCCCGGGCGAGCGACAGAGTGAGACTCCGTCTCAAAAAAAAAAAAAAGAATTAATGAATGAGTTCAGCAGGGTTGCAGGGTACAAGAGTAATATTAAAAAATCACATTTCCTTTTGTTTGTTTTTTGAGACAGGGTCTCATTCTGTTGCCCAGGCTAGAGTGCAGTGGCACAATCTCAGCTTACTACAGCCTCTGCTTCCTGGGTTCAAGTGATTCTCGTGCCTCAGCCTCCTGAGTAGCTGGGATTATGGGAAAAACATCACATATATATATATATTTTTTTGTTTTGTTTTGTTTTGTTTTTTTTTGAGACAGAGTCTCTCTCTATCGCCCAGGCTGGAGTGCCGTGGCACGA
>NW_016814655.1:4420363-4431869 GCF_001698545.2 Rhinopithecus bieti | reverse complement strand
CCACCAGAGACCAGAGTCAAAGCCAAGCGGCAAGGATCTTTAATGCAAGTTCGAACTTGGTCCCTCCGTTTTACAACATACAAGAGGGCCCTGAACAATGCGTGCGCTTGCCTTTTATAGCCTAATGTAAACAGGACTTGTAAAGTTGCAGAGGAACGAGGGAATTCTCTAGGTTACAGCATTACAATTGGTTAACATTTTAAGTCTATACATTTAGCAGTTTTTTTATTGGTTCCCGCGCTCTCACAAACGACTGTGCTCTTATCGGGGACTTTCCAGGTGGTGTCTTTCTAAAGTTGAGATATATGGTAGTCTTTGAATTGAGAGATATATGGTGGGGAGACATGTAGTGGGATGAGCCCAGTAAGTTGAGAGATATATGGAGGGATATGTTTATACTGGGCTCAGGAAGTTTGAGAGATATATGGCAAGCACTAGTAATTTAGAACAGAAAAAGAACGAGACAGGGACTTTCACAATGCTTGTCTATACAACATCTGAAATCTATAGATAACATTATCGGTTGGGTCCGGGGTCAACTTGTTAACTAGGCTCAAGGCGCCGCCCGGGCTGTCTGCCTTTAGGGTCAACTTTTAGCTAGGCTCAAGGCGTCGCCCGGGCTGTCTGCCTGTGGATTTCATTATTTCATTTGATCTCTTTCAGTAATTTAAAATGGAATAGCTGGGCATGCTGGCTCATGCGTGTAATCCCATCACTTTGGGAGGCCGAGGCAGATGGATCACCTGAGGTCAGGAGTTCCAAACCAGCCTGGACAACATTGTGAAACTCCATCTCTACTAAAAATACAAAAACTAGCTGGGCGTGGTGGCAGGCACCTATAATATCAACTACTCAGGCGGCTGAGGCAGGAGAATCGCTTGAACCTCGGGAGTGGAGGTTGCAGCGAGCTGAGATCATGCCGTTGCACTCCAGCGTGGGCGACGAGTGAAATTCCATCTCAAAAATAAGTAAATAAATAAAATGGAATAGCTGCTGTAGAAAACTGTATGGCGTCTCCTCAAAAAGTTAAAAATAGAATTACTGTATGATCCAGCAATTTCAATTCTGAGTATATGCCAAAAATAGAGCAGTGTCTTGAAGAGATATTTGTACACCCCTTTGTTTTTTTCTTTTTTTTTTTTTTTGAGATGGGATCTCACCGTGTCACTGAGGATGGAGTGCAGTGGTGCAATCTCGGCTCACTACAGCCTCTGTCTCCTGGGTTCAAGCAATTCTTGTGCCTCAGCGTCCCAAGTAGCTGGGATTACAGGTGCGTGCCACCATGCCTGGCTCATTTTTAGTAGAGTCAGGGTTTCACCATATTGGCCAGGCTGTTCTTGAACTCCTGACCTCAAATTATCTACTAACTTGGCCTCCCAAAGTGCTGGGATTACAGGCATGCACTACCATGCCCAGCTAATTTTTGTATTTTTAGTAGAGATGGGGGTTTCGCCATGTTGGCCAGGCAGGTCTTGAACTCCTGACCTTAAGTGATCTGCCCTCCTTGGCCTCCCAGAGTGCTGGGATTGCAGGCGTGAGCCACTGTGCCTGGCCTGTACACCATGTTTATAGTAGCATTATTCACAGTAGCTAAATCATGGAAGCCAACCAACTGTCCATCAGTAGATGAATGGATAAGCAAAATGTGGTATTTACCAACAATGGAGTGTATTCTGTCTGAGGAAGGAAGGAGATTCTAACATATGCTACAACATGGATGGACCTTGAGGATAGTATACTAAGTGAAATAAGCCAGTCACAAAAAGACAATTTCTATATGATTCCACTTATATGAAGAACTTAGATTTATCAAAATTATAGAGATAGAAAGTATCAGAGTGGTTGTCAGGGGATGTGGAGAGGGGAATATGGGAAATTGTTTAATGCATTTTAGTTTTGCAGGATTAAGAGATGTGTGGAGATGGGTGGTGGTGATGGTTGTACAACAATATGAATGTATTCAGTGCCACTGAACTGTACAGTTAAAAAATGGTTAAAATGGTAAATCATATGTATGTTTTACTGCAAACAAAAAATGGGGGAAAAAAATCTTACTACACAGCTACAGTAATGAAGACTCTGTGTTAGTGGCCAAAGGATAAACATAGATCAATGAAATAGAATTCAGACTAGAAATAAGCCCTAATGTTTATGGTCAATTGATATCGGCCCTATCCCAGCCCCCACAAGGGTGCCATTGGACAAGTCAATGGGGGGAAAGAAAAGTGGTATCTATTTGTAGACTGTTCATTCTCATAATCTTCTCAACAAAACAGTGTGCTGAGACAATTGGATATCCACATGCGAAAGAATGGAAGTAGACCCCTTCCTTATATCCTACACAAAAATGAACTAAAAATATATCAAAGACCTAAATGTAAGAACTAAAACTATAAAACAGGCCAGGCGCACTGGCTCATACCTGTAATCCCAGCACTTTGGGAGGCTGAGGTGGGTGGATCATTTGAGGTCAGGAGTTCGAGACCAGCCTGGCCAACATGGTGAAACCACCTGTATACTAAAAATACAAAAATTAGCCAGGTGCACGCCTGTAATCCCAGCTACTTGGGACGCTGAGTCAGGAGAATCACTTGAATTGGGAGGCAGAGGTTGCAGTGAGCCAAGGTCATGCCACTGTGCCCCAGCCTGGGTGATCAGACTGAGACTGTCTCCAAAATAAATAAATAAATAATAAAACTATAAAACACCTAGAAGAAAACAGGAATAAACCTTCATGACTTTGGATTAGGTAAAGCTTTCTTAGATATGACACCAAAAGCAAAAGCAACCACAGAAAAAAATACATGAATTGGACATCACAACTAAAAATTCTGCTCTCGAAGGGTACCATCAAGGAAGTAAAAAGAACCCACAGAATGTGAGAATATTTTTGCGAATTATATCTGATAAGGGGCTGTAAGAGTTCTTTATTCTGGATACAACTTAATATAGTAAAAAGACAATCCAATTTAAAAATGGGCAAAGGATCTTAATAGACATTTCTCCAACAAGGATGTACAAATGACCAATAAGCACATGAAAAGATGGGAAATACAAATCAAAACTATAAGACACTACTTTATATTCACTAGGATGGCTATAATAGAAAAAGATAACACACCTGGGCTGGCGAGGGTGTGACTGGCAAGATTGGAATCTTTTTTTTTTTTTTTTCTTTTTTTTGAGACAGAGTTTTGATCTTGTCGCCCAGGGTAGAGTGCAATGGCGCAATCTCAGCTCACTGCAACCTCCACCTCCCAGGTTCAAGTGATTCTCCTGCCTCAGTCTCCCGAGTAGGTGGGATTACAGGCATGCACCACCACACCCGGCTAATTTTGTATTTTTTGTAAAGAGGGGGTTTCTCCATGTTGGTCAGGCTGGTCTTGAACTCCCAACCTCAGGTGATCCACTTGCCTCAGCCTCGCAAAATGCAGGGATTACAGGCGTGAGCCACCACGCCCAGCCGATTGGAATCCTTATACATTGGTGGGGGTAATGTGGAATGGTGTAACCACTCTGAAATAGTTTGGCAGTTACTCCAAATGCTGAACATAGATTTACCGTATGACCCCGCAGTTCTACTACTAGGTATGTGCTCAAGAGAAAGAAAAACATATTCACGTAAAAACTTGTATACAGTTGTTCATAGTGGCATTATTTATAATACTCAAAAAGTAGAAACAACCCAAATGTTCATCATTTGGTGAGTGGATAAATAAATGTAGTGTATCCATGCTATGGATTATTATTCAGCCATAAAAAGGAATGAAGTATGCGTACATGCTATAACATGTATGAATCCTTTTTTTTTTTTTTTTTTTTAATAGGAGTCTTGCTCTGTTGCCCAGGCTGGAGTGCAGAAGCGTAGTCTCAGCTCATTGCAACCTCCGCCTCCCGGGTTCAGGCGATTCTCATGGCCTCAGCCTCCTGAGTAGCTGGGACTACAGGCATGAGCCACCACACCTGGATAATTTTTGTGGTTTTAGTAGAGACAGGGTTTCACCATGTTGGCCAAGCTGATCGCCAACTCCTACCTCAGGTAATCCACCCGTCTCGGCCTCCCAAAGTGCTGGGATTACAGGCATAAGCCACCACACCCAGCCCTCTTTCTAGTACTTTTTAAGTGAACTTTAAAATTATAACGTGTATACAGAAAAGTACGCAAAAAGTTACTAGTATACAGCTTGATGAGTTTTCCCATACATGTAAAAGTATCGTCTGTGGGGAAGAGCTAGACAATCAACCCTAAAGACGTCACCATGAGAGGCCGGGCATGGTGGCTCATGCCTGTAATCCTAGCACTTTTAGAGGCCGAGGTGGGCAGATTGCCTGAGGTCAGGAGTTCCAGACCAGCCTGGCCAACATGGTGAAACCCTGTCTCTGCTAAAAATACAAAAATATAGCCGGGCATGTTGGCACACACCTGTAGTCACAGCTACATAGGAGGCTGAGGCAGGAGAATTGCTTGAACCCGGGAGGTGGAGATTGCAGTGAGCTGAGATCGTACCATTGCACTCTAGCCAGGGCAACAAGAGCAAAACTCCATCTCTCAAAAAAAATTTTTTAAAAAAATTTTTGTATGTTAACCTTTAATCGAACAATATTGATAGATTCACTTAACATTTTTCATTGTTTATGTTACGTTTTTTGAGACAGGGTCTCATTGGTTCACCCAGGCTGGAGTGCAGTGGCATGATCATAGCTCACTGCAGCCTTGATCTCCTAGTCTCAAGCAGTCCTCTTGCCTCAGTCTCCCAAGTAGCTAGGACCACAGGCACTTACCACCATGCCCAGCTAATTTTTGTATGTTTTGTAGAGACAGGGTTTCACCATGTTGCCCAGGCTGGTCTTGAACTCCTGGGCTCAAGCTCATGGTTATATAGGTTATATAGAGATTATCTTGGATTTTCTTTGTGAATGTGATCATGTCATATGCAAATCATTACAGTTTAATATATTTCCTTTTCAAGGTTATTTCTTTCTCTTCCTGGAATGTACTGTTTGGGACCTGAAGCTGAATAGGAGGGATAGTGATATCCTTGTCTTATTTCCCATTGCAGGGGGAAAGCTTTCAGTATTTCTCCATTAAGTATGATGTTTGCTTTAGTTTTTTTTTTTTTTTTTTGGACATGGAGTCTAGCTCTGTCACCCAGGCTGGAGCGCAATGTCAGGATTCTAGGCTCATTGCAACTTCCGCCTTATGGGTTCAAGCAATTCTCCTGCTTTAGCCTCCTGAATAGCTGGGATTATAGGTGCCCGCTGCCACGCCCAGCTAATTTTTGTATTATTGGTAGAGACTGGGTTTCACCATGTCGGCCAGGCTGATCTCGAATCCTGACCTCAAGTGATCCACCCACCTCAGCCTCCCAAAGTGCTGGGATTACAGGCATGAGCCACCACTCCTGGCCTGCTTTAGATTTTGTATAGCTCCCCTTCATCAGATTGAAAAAGGCCTTGTATTCCTAAATTTACTAAAAGATGGTTTTGTTTTTTTGGTTTTAAAATCATGGCCAGATACTGAATTTTGTCAAATGCTGGTTCTTCTTTTACTGAGGGTCTCACTCTGTCACCCAGGCTGGAATGCAATGGTGTGATCTCAGCTTACTACAGCCTTGACCCCTCTAGCTCAAGCGTCCTCCCACCACAGCCTCTCAAATAGCTGGGACTGCAGGTGCATACCACCATACCCAGATAATTTTATTTTTTATAGTGATGGGGTCTCGCTGTGTTGCCCAGGCTGATCTGAAATTCCTGTCCTCAAGCGGTCCTTCCGCCTCAGCTACTGAAGCACTGGTATTACAGGTGTGAGCCTCCACCCTGGCTCATTTATGATTTTAATTTTTGAGGCCTTAAGTTCTATAACCCAATAAATTTCTGCCAGAGGAACCCACCCCCAATATTTCAGCGTAGATTCTATTTTCCCGAAGTGTCGGCCGATCTGAGAAATAAAGAGTACAAAGAGAGGAATTTTACAGCTGGGCCCCCGGGAGTGACATCACATATTGGTAGGACCGTGATGCCCACCTGAGCTGCAAAACCTGCAGATTTTTATTAAGGACTTCAAAAGGAGAGAGGGGTGTACGAACAGGGAGTGGGTCACAAAGATCACATGCTTCAAAGGGGAAAAAGGAGAATAAAGATCACATGCTTTTGAGGAAACAGGACCAGGGCAAAATCAAACTCCTGATAAGGGTCTGTGTTCAGCAGTGCACATATCATCTTGATAAACATCTTAACAGAAAACAGGGTTTGAGAGCAGAGAACCAGTCTGACCTAAAATTTACCAGGGTGGGGTTTCTTCCCCACCCTAGTAAGCCTGAGGGTACTGCAGGAGACCAGGGTGTATTTCAGTCCTTATTGCAACCGCATAAGACAGACACTCCAAGAGCGGTCATTTATAGACCTCCCCCCAGGCAATGCATTCCTTTCCCAGGGTCTTAATTATTAATATTCCTTGCTAGGAATTCAGTGATATCTTCCCTACTTGCACATCTGTTTTATAGGCTCACTGCAAGAAGAAAAATATGGCTCTGTTCTGCCCGACCCTGAGACCTTATGGTTGTCTTCCCTTGTTCCCTGAAAATTGCTGTTATTCTGTTCTTTTTCAAGGTGCACTGATTTCATATGGTTCAAACTCACATGTTTTACAATCAGTTTGTACAGTTAGATACAATTATCACAGTGGTCCTGAGGTGATGTACATCCTCAGCTTACAAAGATAACAGGATTAAGAGATTAAAATAAGACAGGTGTAAGAAATTATAAAAGTATTAATTTTGGGAACTGATATATGTCCACATTAAAATGAAATCTTCACAATTTATGTTCCTCTGCCACAGTTCCAGCTGGTCCCTCCATTCGGGGACCCTGACTTTCCCGCAAAAATTTCTCTTCACTAAAATAATCACATTTTTGCTCTATGTCTCTGAAATTGCTCCTAAATCCCATTGAGTAGAGTTTATGTGTTCTGGATCTCTTCAGTCACATATTTATGATTTCTTGTGTTAGACTGCTAGAGGATTTTTTTTAAACCAGTTTCCATGTTTGATTCTAGAGAAAAACCTTATTTATCTTAGCTTCAAATTATTGTTGGGGGGTGGCGACTGTACCTCACTGTCACTCAGGATCAACTGTGTAATTTGTAGGACCCAGGGCAAGATGAAAATGTGAAATACCTTCCTCAAAAATTAAGAATTTCCAAACATCAGCAGAGCTTTATACCAAGTGCAGGCCCTTCCAAACATGGGGCTTGTGTGATGGCATGTGTTGTATACTCAAAGCCACCCTTGCTGTCACCACTGTGTATAGACTAGCTTTGGATTAGAAATACTCCATCAGAAATTAAATGAGTTTCAAATGCTTAACTTTTGGCTGGGGCGGTGCCTCACACTTGTAATCCCAGCACCTTGGGAGGCCAAGGCAGGTGGATCACTTGAGGTCAGGAATTCGAGACCATCCTGGCCAACATGGGAAAACCCTGTCTCTACCAAAAATACAAAAATTAGCCGGGTGTGGTGGCACACACCTGTAGGCCTAGCTACTAGGGAGACTGAAGCAGGAGAATCACTTGAACTGGGGAGGCAGAGGTTGCCGTGAGCTGAGATCAAGCCACTGCACTCCAGCCTGGGTGACAGAGCGAGACCCTGTCTCAAAAGAAAAAAAACAAAACAAAAAACAAATACTCTTACTGTACTTCTACAAATATGGACTCTGAAATGCACATTCCCAAGCATTTGTAAAACCAGATTTTTTTAGTTCCTATTTATAATTGTAGTATAGTTTATAATATGAGCTAAATGCCTGTAAGTTTAGACAACCTGATATACTCAACTGTGGGACACTTTGAGAGTTCTTAAAAATACAGCTAATGGCTGGACACGATGGCTCATACCTGTAATCCCAGCACTTTGGGAGGCCGAGGCAGGTGGATCACCTGAGGTCAGGAGTTCGAGACCAGCCTGACCAACATGGAGAAACCCTGTCTCTACTAAAAATGCAAAAGTAGCCAGGCATGGTGGCGCATGCCTGTAATCCCAGCTACTCGGGAGGCTGAGGCAGGAGAATCGCTTGAACCGGGAGGTGGAGGTTGCAGTGGGCCAAGATCATGCCATTACATTCCAGCCTGGGCAACAAGATTGAAACTGCGTCTCAAAAAAACAAAACAAAACAAAAAACACAACTAACTTATACAAATTATTCTCTGTAAGAGAAATTTCATGTTGGTTTATGACATTTGAGTTAACTAAAAAATTGGGATTGAACCAGAAAAATTTTGCTCAATAACTAGATTTTAGGCCGGGTATGATGGCTCATGCCTTTAATCATAGCACTTTGGGAAGCCAAGGTGGTAATATCACTTGAGCCTGGGAATTTGAGACCAGCCTGGGCAACACAGTGAGACACTTGTCTACAAAATATTTAAAAATTAGCTGGGCATGATGGTTTTTTCCTATAGTCTCAGCTCCTTGGAAGGGTGAGGCAGGAGGATCACTTGAGCCGAGGAGGTGGGAGACTGCAGTGAGCCATGATCACATCACTGCATTCTAGCCTGGGCAACAGAGCAAGACACTGTCTCCAAAAAAAGGAAAACAAAAAAAAATTGGGGGGAGAATGGAGAACCAGAGATGGGAGGTATTGAAAATGATCTGTAGTGAGTTGAAGTCCATAGACAGTGTCTAAATGAGATATATCAGAGAAAAAGTAGTAGTCAAGAGCTGTTGATTATTTGGAAGATTACCTTGTTTATTGCTGTTCCTCCTAAGATATTTATATTATGAGTACAGCACACCTGTATCAGACTGGCTTTGTGGCTGTCACATGCAAATGGAGGACATTGAAGACTTTTTTTTTCAAAGAACTCATTAAACTTCACTAACACAGATTATTAAAATCTCATAAAATGTCAAATAATGGTAGAAACATTTAGAGAGATGGAAATAATTACAAAAGACTGCTAAAAGAAGTTGGAACAAGTTGGGGGATGTTTAATCATATATTTGATTTAGAACAATTTAAAACATTTCAATAACGTAATATAGAAAAATGTTCATATACAAGAGGAAAATATACATTGCAAAATAGTATATCTAATATGACCATTTCCCTCCCCCCCCCAAAGACAGGGTTTCACTCTGTTACCCGGGCTGGAGTGCAGTGGTGCAATCATGGCGTACTACAGCCTCGACCTCCTGGGGTCAGGTGATCCTCCCACCTCAGCCTCCCAGATAGCTGGGACTGCAGACATGTGCCATCATGCCTGGCTAATTTTTTGTAGAGACGGGGTTTCACCATGTTGCCCAGGCTGGTCTTGAACTAGTGGGCTCAAGCAATCCACCTGCCTTGGCCTCTCAAAGTGCTGGGTTTATAGGCATGAGCCACTGTACCCGGCCTCATTTTTGTTTCTAAAAAGAGGTGAAATGAAAAGTTTTGGACAGATAAACACTGAAATGTTAAAGGGTAGTGGGATTTAACATGATTTTTATTTTCTTTTTTGAGACAGTCGCCCTCTTTCGCCCAGGCTGGAGTGCAGTGGTGTGATATTGACTCACTGCAACCTTTGCCTCTTGGGTTCAAACGATTCTCCTGCCTCAGCATCCGGAGTAGCTGGGATTATAGGCACCCACCACCATGCCCGGCTAATTTTTGTATTTTTAGTAGAAAGAGGGTTTCACCATGTTGGCCAGCCTGGTCTTGAAGTCCTGACCACAGGTGATCCACCCCCCTCATCCGCCCAGATTGCTGGGATTACAGGCCATGATTTTTATATTCTTATGTTTTATATTATTCTTTCCTTTTTTCAAAGCGATGACTCTATATTACTTTCTCATAATCAGAGGGGAGAAGTTTCATTTTGAAAAAAGTAGTAATTGTGACATAACTTTAAGCAAGGACTATATATATTTTTATTTCAGACATCTACCACAATGCTTAGCATGTGGTAGATGTAAATATCTGCACATACTGAGGAAAAGTGTGTGTCAGTGAGTTACTTCTTTGCTTAATAAAAGCATTCCGGCCAGGCACGGTGGCTCATGCCTGTAATCTCAGCACTTTAGGAGGCTGAGGCAGGTGGATCACGAGGTCAGGAGTTCGAGACTAGCTTGACCGACATGGTGAAACCCCGTCTCTACTAAAAATACAAAAATTAGCCAGGCATGGTGGTGTGTTCCTGTAATCCCAGCTACTCAGGAGGCGGAGTCAGAAGAATCACTTGAACCCAGGAGACGGAGGTTGCAGTGAGCTGAGATCACGCCACTGCTCTCCAGCCTGGGTGACAGAGCAAGACTCCATCTCAAAAAATAAAAGCATTCCATGGCCATTGGCAAAGTAAAATAAACTATCTAAGAAACAGTATATTATAAAAAATACTTCAAGAATTAAATGAAAAGCTTAGGAGTTATGATTGTCAGGTAGAGATAAGTGAGAAAAGAAAATGTAAAAGCAACTGGTAACTGTTATTTAGTTTTCTTTTGCGTAAGTAATACTTTCACTGTGTGTGTGTGTATGTGTGTACGTATATAATTTTTTTTTAGATGGAGTTTCACTCTTACTGCCCAGGCTGCAGTGCAATGGCGTGATCTTGGCTCACTGCAACCTCCACCTCCCAGGTTCGTTCAGGTGATTCTTCTGCCTCAACCTCCTGAGTAGCTGGAACTACAGGCATGCGCCACCATGCCCAGCTAATTTTTGTATTTTTAGTAGAGACAGAGTTTGACCATGTTGGCCAAGCTGGTCTTGAACTCCTGACCTCGTGATTCGCCCACCTCGGCCTCCCAAAGTGCTGAGATTACAGGCATGAGCCACCACGCCCAGCCTAGTGTATACAATTTTTAAAGCACAGAAAATTATATAGTGAAAATTCTTCCCTTTACTATCAGATCAGCACTCTCTCTTCGGAGGCAGCCGTTGTTATTCTTGTATATTCTTCCAGAAATACAGGGTATTAACAGTACAACAAAGAATTTCATTGTTTACACATCATTTGATGCCTGTGTAAGTTTCCCTGTAGGATAAATTCCTAGAAGTAGAATTGCTGAATTGAGGGATACCTGCATTTGCAATTTTTGTAGATTTGGCCAAATTGCCCTCCAATGAAATTATATTGATTAACACCCCCACCACCAACGTAGGAGAGATTTTATGTAATTTCCTAGGTATCATTGATAATGTTTAAGAATTTCTTATTGCGAGACTGGGCATGGTGGCTCGCACCTGTAATCCCAGTACTTTGGAAGGCCGAGGCAGGCGGATCACCTGAGGTCAGGAGTTCAAGACCAGCCTGGCCTACATGGCGAAATCCTGACTCTAATAAAAATACAAAAAAATTAGCCAGGCATGGTGGTGGGTGCCTGTAATCTCAGCTACTTGGGAGGCTGAGGCAGGAGAATTGCTTGAACCAGGAGGCAGAGGTTGCAGTGAGGGGAGATCATGCCATTGCACTCCAGCCTGGGCAACAAGAGTGAAACTTCGTCTCAAAAAAAAAAAAAAAAAAAAAAAAAGCTTAAAA